>NC_077230.1:235561932-235878372 GCF_027887165.1 Monodelphis domestica
GAAAGGGCCAGTCTGAGACTGAAAGAGAAACACTTGAAAAGAGATTTCCTTCCAAAGACAGGAAACACTTGATGCTTATCACCACTCTACCTCCAGACTCTAAGGAATGACAGAGTCCCAGGAGGCTTCTGACCACTTGCGTGCACACACACACACACACACACACACACACACACACACACACACACTTCATAAATGACCTTACAATCATCAACTTTCCTATTCAGTCTATGAAAATTAACCTTGGAGACGGAAGTCTAGAGTTGAAGCACCAGTTGTGCTGTTTACTATTTTTGTGACCTTGGACAAATCACTTATCCTCTCTCAACCTCAGTTTCCCAGTTACAAGTGGGAATAAAATTTATCAATTTATCAATTTATCAAAAATTTATCAAACTTGTGTTTGATAAATCAAATTAACATTGCAGGGTAGGGATCTAGATTGGATCAGTGGATTGAGAGCCAGGCCAAGAGATGGGAGATCCTGGGTTCAAATTTGAACTCAGACACTTCTTAGTTGTGTGGCCCCATGGCCTAGCCCTTTACTGCTCTTCCCCTTTGTAACCAATACATAGAAATGATTCTAAGACAGAAGGTAAGACTTAAAAGATTAAATGAATTAATAAACATTGAATGAACTTTGTAACTCATGATCATAAGACTTAGAACTGGAAGGAATCTTAGAGGCTAAGTAGTTCTGAGTTCAAATTTGATCTCAGATCCTTACTTAACTGTGTGACCTTGGGCAAGTCTGCTTCTATATCACTTTCTTTAGCTTTTAAATGAGGCTAGGGCAGTTAGATGGCACATTGGATCGATTGGAATCAAGAAGATTTATATTCATGTGTTTAAATCTGGCCTCAGATACTTATTATCTGTGTGATCCTGGTCAAGTCATTTAACCCTATTTGTTTAATTTTCTTAACCTGTAAAATAAGCTAGAGAATTAAATGGCAAATCACTCCAATACCTCTGCCACGAAAACCCCAAATGGGGTTGTGAAGAAATGGACAGGACTGAAAATGAGTGAACAACAAAAGGAGGATAATAATAATAGCGCCTACCTTTCAGGTATGTTGTGAAGATCAAATGAGATCTATATTTGTGAAGCATTTAGCATAGTCCCTAGCCCTTAGCAGACACTTAATAAATGTTTGTTTGTTGGTTTTTGGTGGGGCAGCCAGGTGGCTCAGTGGGTTGAGAGTCAGGCCTAGAGACAGAAAGTTCCAGATTTAAATCTGAACTCAGCCACTTCCCAGCTGTGAGACCCTGGGCAAGTCACTTAATCCCCATTACCTAGCCCTTACCACTCTTCTGACTTAGAACAAACACACCATTTTGATTCTAAGATGGAAGGTAAGGGTTTTTTTTTAAATAAATATATGCTTTTTTAAAGTTCCAGTGTATTTTTCAGTCTGATTATGTTGATTCTGTAAAGTGCTATTCAAAGGTGAGCTCTCATTACTTTTGTGCTTAGGGAATAGGAAAGAATGTGTATTCTGCTACTTCTCTGAAAAATTTCTTTCATATGTCTACTTCCTTTCTCCAGGAAGTCCTCCCTGATTAACTTCTGATGTTCTGAGTTTGGTGACTCTTATTTCATAGGTTTAATTTGTTGCTGCTTTGCAAAGGTTCTTTAGTCATTGTGTGTGTGTGTGTGTGTGTGTGTGTGTGTGTGTGTGTATGCATCCACATCTTCCTGTTCACTGTATGAGCTCTCAGAAAGCAAGGGCTCTGCTTTTCCTTTGTCCTTTAGAACATTCCACTGTACCTTGTAGAGGTCTCCATGCCCAGGGGGAGCACAGCTCACTAGGGTATTTGTTTGATAGGTGAATGAATACCTTGTGGCAGGCTGCTGAACCTTGATTGCTTATTTTGAGATGCAGGAAATAATTTTGGAAATGTTTCAGGGTCTAAATGTGAATGCTCTAATGATAGTGACAACCTAGGTTAGAATTGTTCCAGCTGCTGCCAGGCTCTACTCAGTCATTGCAGAGGCTCCCTCATTCTGGATGGAATCTAACAGCTTAGACTGCAAGGGAACCATCTCCCATCAGGAAGTGGCCAGGATCCTGAACTCTACATTCCACTGCTCAGGCTAGGTGTTATTGAGGTAGGTGTATCCTTCAGATCTCTTATGCCTAGGAAATCCACTACTGAAGGGTTTGAGGGACAGTCCCTTTTCCCTTACATTGTGAGTGTTTCAGTATTTGTTTGAGAGCTAGGACTCTAGGCCAGTGGTGGTGAACCTATGGTACAGATGGTACACAGAGAACTCTCTGTGGGCACTTGCCTGCCTACCCCCAAAAGTTCATTACTAGAAATGTCAAGGGACTTGGGCAGAGCTGCTCCCCTCTCCCTCTCCACCATGCCTGACATTTTTTCACACTCCCACCCCTCTGCCCAGCAGCCAATGGGAGCACACAGGGGGTAAGGTGAGCAGCTCATAGGTAGCAGAGCTGGAGGGGAACAGGGTGCTTGGGCCACTCCCCTCCTCCTCTCTGCACTCACTGAAGATATTCCTTACTTCACCACCCCTCCATCCAGCAACCCAATAGGAAGACTTCTTCCATCCCCTGTGGGGTGGGGGAGTGGGCATAGCACTTGGTTTCCATCACTGCTCTAGAGTCATGGGTGAGGAAGAGCAGCAAGAGAAATTCTGGGAAAGGTCTAGGGGCAGTCAAGATGAGGAAAGTCCATGACGCAAAAAAAGTTAAGATGCCATGAAGTATAGATCAGTGATAAGTTACTGAAAGTCTCTGAAATAGCTATAGGTGAGGCACAAAAGGAAATGAAAAGATCAGGCAGATGGAACAGACAGAAAAAGCTGTATATAACCTCTCATGTGTAGGAGAGAGGCTTATTAACCACAGTACTTTCAGAAGGGGGTGTGTGGGGTGCTCAGGGAGGAGTAATATCTTTGGTGTGGAGGGCTTGTCGTGCCCTCCTAGGGCAACTCTCCAGCCTTTGACCCTCACCTGACACCCAGCTCTCACTTGTGGCTCCCAGTAGCTGCTAACATGTGGCAGCGGCCACACCCCGGGCAACGGCTTCGACAGGCCGGCTAAACCTTGTGAGGGTAGCCATCGGGTCATCGACCCCTGGTGAACCAGGGCTTTGCTCACCCAGCATGTGAAGACTGCTGAAGAAACCAACAAGAAGGTTCAACGGCTGAGAGGGCGACGCAGCAAAGCACTGCGGAGTGCTTAGGGCATGTTGGAGCACAAAAGACAACAGGGCCATCCAATGCAGCTGAGGAAGCCTCCGGGTATAATGACTTTTCGTGCCACTGGACCCAGGCTTCCAACACCGAGAGAGTGGGACTGTCTCTGTGCAGTGACTTTTCCACTTAAATCTTCATGCACAAGTGTCTTTGTGCACAAAAACGCACAAAGTCAATCGTCATCTTTGGTTACCGAGAGACTACAACAATGACAACTTTCAGAAGACGACTGAAATGGTCAAGAGCTGATGAAAGAGTAGTTAACCACAGCGTCCTTAGTGGGTACTGTAAAATACCTATACAGTAATAGTGATTCCTCCTCTATCATTGGAGGCTATATACAGCTTTTTCTGTCTGTTCCAGAGACTCCTGTGATAGATGAAAATCTGTGAAGTGGCATTATGTTTATTTTATTATTTATATATATTTTAAGGCTTTATAAACCCTTCCCACTCTCCTATATTTTCCATACTTTTCCATACTCTTATTAACATTTACAACACTGTTATAAACACTTCATATGCTCTTAAACACTTTCTACACTCTTAAGCCTACATAATTTTAACAAAATCCTGTGATATAGTGAAAACTCCATGATTCAGAATTAGATTATTTTTTAAACCCAACATACAGTGAAGCTATGGTAAGTGAACCACAATATATAGCAAGGAATGACTGTATAGTTGAATATCATAGCAGTCTACTCCCCCCACTATGAAATTCACAGCAAAGTGAGATGAAAAGCAATATTCTTGTTACTACTTTATTTAGCTTGTTCCTTATTTGAAATGACTTGTTTACAAACTAGGTGTGTCCAGTGTCTTCATGTAAAAAGTAAAATAGATTTGGAAGGGCCTATGACCTACAAGTTTGGAGAAGATTCTGACCCACAAATTATCTAGATTTTGAGGGGAGCTCAGAATGTGGGGCTCCTCCACCCTAGAAATGTACTACATCTAGATGTAGCATTTAATTTTATCTTCATGCCAATGCTTTAAGATAAATTGTCCATGTATAAATTTTCCCATTTTATGGATGAACATATTGAGACTCAGAGAGAGAAGGGGATTAGTCTCAGCCCCCTAGACTAGTAAATGTCAGAGACAGGATTTGAGTGCATATCCAGTGCCTATTCCAGTTGAGTACCCTACCTACTGTGTGCAGGTGACATGAAGAATGCTAAGAGGCATAAGATATATTCCTTACCTTTACACAGTTTATGATTTAGTTGGAAATAAGACATCAATGTATGAAAAATGATACAACAATACAAGAAATCACTAAGATTTTAAAACAACAGGACAAGGGATGTCACAAGGCAGGACATGATTAAGTACCCAATTAGGTGCACAGACCATAAATACCTTGAGTTCAGGGAGGGAGAAGATCTTTGTGGGCTGGGGTGACCAGGAAAGTTTTCACAGGGGAGGAAGGTTTTGAGCCAGGTCTTAAAGGATGAGTAGGATTTGGATTAGGTGAAGAGAAAGGAGAAAGGCATTATATGATGTGGAAAAAGTATAAACAGAAGCATAAACATTGGAAAGCTCAAGATTTCTTCAGGGGAGAGTGAATAGATTAGTTTGGCCTGAGAGAAGGGTTAGAGAAGAGGAGTAGTTGGACATAAGACAGGGATAGTAAAGTCATAGAACTGAGAACTAGGAGGGGCTTTAGAGATCATCTACTCTAAGCCCCTGAGATGAATGAATGGATAACCAGTGATGTTATGACTTATCCAAGGTTAGAGTCCATCTGTGGATGGCTTTGAATGCAAAGCGGGAGTTTGGATTTCCTTGGTAGGCAATGGGAGTCATTTAATGATTTTGACTAGTGGAGATTGGAGGAAGCAAGAGTTAGTAAATATGCAAAATAGTGCTTTTTGGGAGATTAATTAGACAATGGTGTTCAGGGTAGATTGGAGAGGGTATGACTAGAAGCAGGAAAATTATTATAGTAGTCCTAGTATGAAGTGTTAGTGGTCTGAATTAAAGCAGTGGCAATGAGACCAGAATGGATGAATGAATGAATGAAATGTCATTTATTAAGATTTTGCTAGAGGGAAGCAAGGTGACTCAATGGATAGGAGAAAGGAGGTCCTGGGTTCAGATTTGACTTCAGATCTTTCCTATGTATGTGACCCTGAGCAATTCATTTCACCTTGTTGCCTAGCTTATGGTAAGCTTTTCTGCCTTGGAACCAATACTAAGTACCAATTCTAAGACATAAGGCAAAGGTTTAAAATTTTTTAAAAGATCTTACTAGGTATGAAGAATGTTGCTAAACACAGGGGTTACAAACAGACAAGCCAAATAGATCCTGCAAGGAGCTCACATTCTAACAACAGGAGACAGCACATATAAGAGATTTCATAGGATTATACATTTAGAGCTGGAAGGGACCCTAAAGCCTATCCAAGCCAATCCTCATATTTTAAAGATTTAGAAACTGAGGCCCAGAGAGATTAAATGACCTGTCTGATATTTGACAAGAGAGTAAATGTGAAAGCTGCAATTCAAACCCAGATCTCTTGGCTCTCAGCATTCTTTCTACTATACCACCCCACTCTAGGGACACGTTCCATAAAAGACTTGGTGGAATTTAAGGTACAATTGTATGGTATCTGATTTAGTCTCATATAGCTGTTGTTGTTGTTGAACTATTTGAAAGTATCAAGAATTTTGGTGGTAAGAACTTTCAGTAGCTGTAGCTGTTGAAAAACCAGGTAATGCTTCTGTGGATGATGTCTGTGAAGGGTGGACTGGTCTTCCGAGGATTTTTGGGTGCCAGAAACTAGGATAATTCCACCAAGCTCTGAGGGAAGATGGTGGTGGAAGTAATAGAGATGGTATGGCCTGCCTGGCATATGCTGCCTTTAGTCCCTCCCTCAGGGTGCTTTGCTGCTTGTCTGAAGGCAAAGGGAGAAAAACCCTTGTTCAAAGGAAGAATCAATGGTGACTAATTGGATTTGGGGTGAAGGTGGGCTCAGCGAGAGGGAGGTATAATAGATAACCTTTAGCTTGGTTTATCTGGGAGAATTTGGAGATCATTAGCTGAAATTAGGAAATCAAGAATAAAGGCTTATTGAAGTCTATAGGTTTTAGAGCTACAAGGAATTTTAGAAATTATTGAGTTCAATAATTCATTTTATAGAGGAGGAAACTGAGGCTCATAGAGGAAAGAGATCTTGCCTAGTCACACATATAGTTAGTCTCAGGGCCAAGGTTAAAACTCAGATCCTCTGATGGAAAGAGATGTTCAGCTTGAATTCTTGGTGGGAACATCCAAGTGGAGATTTCTAATAAGGTTTATATATAACTTAAAGCTGGATACAACTAATAGTACTTTTAAGCAGGTGTAACAAGCTATACAAATTTAAAACTGTCCAAAAACTTTTGGGACACCTTATATTGTTGGAGATGCCAGTCTGAAACTCAGTAGAGAAGTTATTTGGGAGTCATCACACAAAGAAGGCATCAACAAAGGAAGATTATATAAAGATAATTATAATAATAGCTAACATTTACACAGAACCTCACAATTTGCAAGGGACTTTATATGAATTGGAAAGACTATGAGTAGATGTAGCACAGTAGAATGGTTAGCCAGCTGGCCTCAGAGTCAGAAAAAACAACAACTTTGGTTCCTGTCTCATACTCTTACAATACTGTGTTTGTGACCCTGGACAAATCACTTAACATCTTGAGAAACATTAAGACTAGATGAAGCAGAGCAGGTATGTAGGCATGCATTGCTTCCTCACCAAGATCTGTCTCCTGACAGATTCCATTTTTTAAAAAATCTCATTTTTCTCTTCACATAATGTCTTTATGATGTGGGTGAGGCAGATATTATCACTCCCATTTCACAGATGAAGAAAGTAAGACTGATGAAGTATGCTGTTTTTTGATGGGGACTTGTTAGTAAATGTAGATGGAAGGGTTAGAGGAAGGTATAACATGAGTCATGACAAGTTACCTAAAGAGCCTGGTCTTCAGATTAAAGGTTCAGTCGTCTTTCTTGTAAACCAGAGTACCTCATCTAAGCCAGCAAGGAGGAGGAAAACCTGAACCAGAGGACCTCTTGCTCACACTACCATATTCTAAAGAATAACTTGTGTATGTTTACCTCCAGAGAAAGAACTGATAAATAGAAATAAGTATAATATAATTTTATATATAAATATGTCTTTTTTTGGTCAAATCAGGCCTTATCTAATAGGGAAATGGGATGGAGAGGAGTTAAGCAGGTATTTGAATGAATCAAAAACCAAATAATTTTTAAATAAAAGAATACTAATGATCATTGGCATTTATATGATGCTTTTAAGATTTGCAAAGTGCCTTACATGTTTTCTCATTTGATATTCACAACAGCCCTAGGAGGTAGATACTATTATTATTCCCATTTTATAGATGAGGTAACAGGGACAAAGAGAGGCTAAGTGATTTGACCAAGATTATAGTTATCAGAAGCAGGATTTGAACTCTGGTCTTATGACCCCAAATCTAGCACTCCATTTGCAGTGCAGCTACCTATATAAAGAAGAGTTAGTGGGACAAAGCAAAATTTCCACCTACCAAACCACCTAGCTCTTCCTTTTCTCCCAATATAGCTCAAAGCAGAGAGTATTCAGCTGACTCTGTTGAGATAAGTATGCTATCTTAAAATAGAAGATCCCAGAAGAGAAAGACTGGGGCCTTTGCCATTTAAATGTGGCAAGTACCTAGGACAGCACCACACTGCTCTGTGAGGACTGTTTGATGGTCTTGGCCAAAGTGGATTTAGCATCTGTAATACTCTTTTTCACATATGGAATGGATGAGAGCCTTCTAGCCTGACTCTGCCTGAACTCTTGTCCCTTTGGTGTCAACTATTGTCCCCCACTCCTCTCTTGGGCAGGGACAGACCACTGTCATCATCATCTCTGAATCTCAAGGACCGTATGCAGAGAGACTGAAGGGGAAAAAGGAGGATACAGGCATCACCTGGAAATGTTCAGCTCCTTCTCAACTACATGGTGCAGTAGGTGGAGTGAGCAAGACCTGAGCCAGAATCCTGTTTATGTGATCCTTGGAATGTCACAGAACTTTTCTTGGCCTCGATTTTCTGTAAAAAAATAAACCTATCTCCCAGGGTCATTGTGAAGATCAATTGAGATAATTCATGCTAGTTGTTTCCATTATCCTCCCACTTTTATCAGAAACTCAATGTTTCTGGGGATTTCCTCCCAAAAAGGCAAAATTGTCAGTGGAAGGGAGTTGAATTCCTTGTTATCAGGGCATCACTTGAGATTGGTTTGGTAAATATCTCCTCCAATTTGGACTTTTTCTTTCCTATTGGACTGAGGCTATTCATTAGGTCACTTTGGTTGGGCCAAAGCAGAATGAAAGAGAGCACCTTATTGCTTCCCATTGGGCTGTGAAGATACCTTTTCCAATATACACAGACATCTGTAAGCTGTCTTTGCCTCAGTCTTTTGGAGGAGACAACAGAATTTTTCCAAATGTTTCCCTGTCATACGACCACTGAACTATGCCCATGGCCAATGGGGAATATAAAATCATGGCAGCGGGGGGAGGGGGGTAATTAATCCAAAAGGTAAAATCTAACCCCTGTTTTTCTCTTCCTTGTAATGGAGCTCCACAATCGATAATTAGTGTTATATTGTTCCACATCTTTAATAGATTATTGATGCCTTTGGCAGAGATATAATCCCGGTGTCAAGTGTAATTCCTTCTTTCCAGCATGATGCACTTGCTGCACTCGGGCAAGGCAGCTTGGGCACAGGGCTTGGCTGATGCATCTCAAATCAATTCGATCCATCACCACCTTGCTGGTGACTTATAGGACTCTAGAAAAATGCATATTCATGACCTGCCCAGAGAACAGGAAGAACCAAGGGGGAGATGCCAAGTCCCTCAGGTTCAGGGCTTCTAGTGACACAGCAGAAGATGCCTCTTTCTTTCCAACACTGGGCTCAAGAAGCTCAAAATTCTTACTACTGTAGTTCTTAAAAGTGGACTTGCCAGGCTGCTTGAGGAATTCTGAGTTCTAGGCACCTCAAAGATGAGAAATGATTTCATCCTTCTTCCCCTGGCCTCTGGGGATTGCCTGGGTCTAACTTAGAAACGAATTAGGCAAGGCTTTAGGGTCCACCATTAGGTCATGATCTACCAGTTGGGAATACCTACTCAAATATCATAAGCTCCCTCAGATCTAAAGATTGGCCATCTTTGACTGACTACATATGCATTCATTCTTCAAGATCACATCCTAGAGATCCTCTCTCCTCAACATATCCCTTTGCCTGCTACACATAAGACTGTCTCACCCTATGGAGTGGAATATTAGCAAAAAGGGTCAAACAAAACATTTTTAACCTTTACCTTCTGTCTTAGAATCAATACTCTGTGTGTGGAGGGGGGAGGGCAGCTGAATGGCTCAGTGGATTGAAAGTCAGGCCCAGAGATGAGAGATCCTGGGTTCAAATTTGGCCTCATACACTACCTAGTTATATGACCCTAGGCAAGTCACTTGACCCCCATTGCCCATCCCTTACCACTCTTCTGCCTTAGAACCAACATACAGTATTGATTCTAAGATGGAAGGTAAGGTTTAAAAAAAAAAAAGAATCAATACTGTATATTGGTTCCAAAGCAGAAGAGCTGTAAAGACTAGCCAATGGGGGTTAAGTGAGTTGCCCAGGGTCACACAACTAGGAAGTGTCTGAGTTCAGATTTGAACCCAAGACCTTATCTAGCTTCCCCACAAACATCTTTAATATAATCAGTTATCTGGTCAATATGATGGCATAGGGGATGGAGAACTGATCTCAGAGTTAGAAGGGTCTGGGTTCAAATTCTTTTTCTAATACAGATTGGCTATGTGGTCTTGGGCAAATTGTTTAACTTC
Organism: Monodelphis domestica; assembly: GCF_027887165.1. Taxonomy (NCBI): domain Eukaryota; kingdom Metazoa; phylum Chordata; class Mammalia; order Didelphimorphia; family Didelphidae; genus Monodelphis; species Monodelphis domestica. The sequence goes on from NC_077230.1 coordinate 235,572,065, forward strand.
TCATAAGCAACTCTGTAAAATTATAAATTTCTGTTAGAGAACATGCCAATCTGCAGTGGTAGAGGGAGTTTCCTTAGCTGGGAGTTCCTTTTAACCAGTGAAATTATGTCTACAGCTCCTCTTCATATCTGTCATCCAGAGAAATGGCTGTATTGTCTCTGTTATCTTCAACCCGTCCAAACAGTAGGTGAACTAAAGCCAGTGAAATTTTCCATGGCTAGAGAAATACCTTCAGAGAGCTATCCTCAAGACAAGTCATCAATTGCCAGCCTCCCCAGATCTTAGCACTTCAAAGAGAGAACTCCTCTGAGCCATCTTCTTTTCTTTTCTTTCTTTCTTTTTTTTACACATCTTCAGGTTTTTTTTTTTTCATTTAGTTGCATCTGAATGCAGATGATACAGTACAAAATTCCTTTGGAGGTTGTGGGGCGTGTATGTGTTTCATAGATTTCATAGGTGTCTGCATGTATGTGTGTGTGTGTGTGCCTGTGTGCCTGCGCAAAAGTATTTATGAATCATAAATGAAGCCGGGCTGCAGAGCCAAGGATCTCCAGCAGAGTGCCGGCATGTGTGTACGTTTTAGAGACTGATCTCTTACACGGGAAGCTGCGTTTGATATCTCATTTGTTGGCTGCTTTCCTTGCAAAGCAGAGGAATACTTAACCCACTTTCCCCAAAACTGAAGCAGCCCTGGAGCAGACAGGTGAGGCTGAACCACAGCCAGCCTCCTCTCCAGGACACCCAAAGACTGATCAGGGCAGCTATCTGTGTAGCCTGCTGCCACCTTCTGGACAGGGGAGGACTCCCAAAGATGTGGACTTAAGATGGCTCACTCACCAAGGACCTGTTGCATCCTAGCTCTAGAATTGGAAATTCTTTAGAGATTACCTAAGTCCAGTCCAGATGAGGAAAGTAAGGCCCAGAGAGTTAAGTGACCTGTCCAAGATGATGTAGGAAGATGTAGAGAAAGGATTTGAACCCAGATCCTCAGACTCCAAGGGTAGCACTTTTCCCTATTGTCTCCTGGAGCAGAAATAGAGACTGTCTCCAGGCTCCAAACTTTTCTGGTCCCCTCTGCCCCTCTACTTCTTTGGGGCCTCTTCTGAGAAAAGGAAAAGGAACTGGGTTGTCATTTTCCCTTAGCCCTTCGAGGGGGTGGTTACTGATGCCAGGGGTTTCGTCTTCCTGCCTTATTTTCTGCCTCTCCTGAGCGAGCAAAGGTGCAATTTTAAACACCTGCTTAGGAGAGTTCCAGTGGGCCAGTGAGTTTCCAGTCTGTCTTTCTCTGCTAGATATTCAGCCCACGCATGACAAAGACTTTGGCAAAATACTAGCAATCAGAAATCTGCTCTTCATAGGCATAAAAGAGCTGGTCCATAGGTCTCCCCAATAATGAGAGTCTACATGCATTAGCATATATTTTCTTGAGAAGGAACTACCAGAGTCTGTCCCTAAAAGCAATTCATTCTATTTACAGCTTTTCTGAAGCCCCCGAGAGGGAATAATCTTAGAGCATTGCAGACACCACACAGAAAATAGTGAAAAACATTCAATTTGGAAACAATTTTATCTCGATTTATCTCTCTTTTTTTATGAGTCAGCCCAATCCTTCTATTCTTCTTTCCTCACCTGAAGCCAGTCCAGCCAAGCCTCCTCCTGGGTCATAGGTGACCAATAAGAGCATTCTTTCCTTCCAAAGGATGGGAGAGGGAAGAGGAGGAGAGGCTGGGAAAGGAGAAAACCAGAGGCCCTTCCTCTCATTTCCTTGCACAAAACACCTCTCTCCCAGAATTGAGAAGTGAGGAGGAGGGAGACCAGAGAAGGGATGGATCTGATGTACAGGCAGTGTTATCTCCACAATAAACAGATTGTTCTCTAGAAGTGCTGCAGCTCTTTAAAACAGTAACAATGTGAATGTCGTGTCCTATTACCCCATCCTCTGGGCTAATAATAAGATTTTGTAACCATGTCAACAGCAAAAGAAAGAAAGAAAGAGAGGAAGTATCCCTTTGATTACATAAAACACCAGGTACCTAGTACAGCCTTGTAAACTACTCTTCTCCCATCCTTTTGTTGACTGAGGGAGGAATCAGCTGATCATGACATGTCCTTCATCCTTATCAAAGTGAGGGCTCTGTCAGCCTGAATTCATTCAACAAACATATATTAAGCACCTACTGCATACCTAGCACTGAACTACACCAGAGAAACCAAGAAATGGCCCTTGCCCTGGTTATTCAGTCATTTTTCAGTTGTGTCTGACTCTTCATGACCCCATTTAAGGTTTTCTTGGCAAAGTTACCACAGGGGTTTGCTATTTTCTTAACCAGTTTATTTTACTGATGAGGAAATTGAGGTAAAAAAGATTAAGTGACTTGCCCACAGTAATGCAGCTAGTGAGTATGAGAGTGCATTTGAACTAAAGAAGATGAGTCTTCCTGACTCCAGGTCTGGTGCTCTATCAGCTGTATCACCTCGCCTCTGCCCTGGAAGACCAAAAAAAAAAAAGTAGTGTGGCATATGCAAAAGCATATTGAATTTGGAATCAGAACACCTAGGTTCAAGTTTGACTCCTGTTAGTAATATGATCTCAGTCAAGTCAGTTAAACCCTCACTATCTCAGTTTTCTCATTTGTAAAATGGCAATATCTACCATAATGTGTGCAAAAACATTTGGTAAATGATAAAGCACAACACAAATATAGGGCATTATTATTGCAGTCTAAATGGATATCAGATGCTTTATAATTAACTGCTAATCTGTGTGATACTGGTTCTATGTAGGAGTTACAGGGATTTAGAAGAAGAAGAGATCAGTGCAGGGGGCAGTAGTCCAAGAAACCTTACTGGAGGAAGTTGGACTTAGTCTAATCCTTGGAAGATGGGAAGAATTTTTTGAGGTAGCGAAAGGTAGCATAGATTCCAGCGAGGAGAGCACCATGAGTAAATATGAGTAGGGAATAGTATATTATAGGTAGGGAGCAATAACTGGTATGACTCGGGTATGGAATGCATGTTTAACTCACCAAATATTTCTTAATTAAGCAAGTACTCTTGCTGCCAGGTCACATCTGCATAGATAGCTGGATCTGGGCTCATGGAGACCTGAGTTCAAATCCTACCTCAGACATTTACTAGCTATATGACCTTGGCTGAGTTACTTAAGTCCTATCTGTCTCAATTTTATTATCTATAAAATGGGTATAATAATAGCAGCACCTCCTAGAGTTTTAAGGATAAAATTAGTTGATATGTTTAAAGTGCTTTATTACTATCAAAGTACTACATAAGTTCTAGGTATTCTTTTTTTTAACTCTTATTTTCTGTATCAGAATCAATGCTATATATTGGTTCTAAGGCAGAGAATAGTAAGGGGAAGGCAATGGGGTTTAAGTGATTTGTCCATAATCATATAGCTAAGTAGTATCTGATGTCAGACTTGAACCCACGACCTACCATCTCAGGTAGGTCTCAACTTACTCAACTCAGGAAGACTCAACTTACTGAGTTCAAATCTGGCCTCAGACCTTTATTAGCTGTGTGATCTTGGGTAAGTCACTTTACCTGTTTGCCTCAGTTTCCTCATCTGTAAAATAAGCTAGAGAAGGAAATGGCAAATCATTCCAGTGTCTTTGCCAAGAACCTCCAAATGGAGTCACAAAGAATCAAGCACAACTGAAATGACTGAATCAAAAACAACAATAAAACATACAAAAACACTAAGAGAGGGACCATAGGGGAAACAGAGGAAAAAACAGAGGAAAAACAACATAGTCTCTGTTAAGCTTCCATTCTAATGATGAAATAGATGAGTATGGGGATTGGGATAGGGAATGGATTTGTGATTTCATAACAATAAGATTTATGTACTGCTTTTTGATTTTCTATTACACATTAACTTATACCACTTTATGTATATTTATATTTATTATTATTAATGTTTATTACAAAATATTTGTTTTATAGATATTCTATTCTATTTATATGCTACTTACTATGTGCCTGGAACTATAACATACAGGGAATCCCCAGGTGTACTCTCATCCAGTGCAGGCTATCACCCTTCTCTGTACCCTACGTACTGTTAAGAGAGTTGCCTAGAACTCTGAGATGTTAAGTGACTTGCCCTGCATCTCGGAACCAATATGTATCAGAGGTGGAATTTAAGTCCAGGTATCCTAGCTTTGAAGTCAGTTTTCTATTCCCCCTCAACACTCCCAAGTATAGCAGATTAAAACGTAACTAGAAAATATTTAACAGAATAAATAAGACTACAATGAAGCATAGATGTTTACATACAGTTTAAAGCTTAGCCAACATTGTTGCCCACAGGGATCCTTATGTATGATTTAGCAGCCCTGTTTTTATTTGAATTTGACATCACTTCAACTCTATATATCACGCAGATACCCAACTAAGCATGATACCAAGTAGGGTAGGACAGGGGCAAACTAGGGATTCAGAAAAATGGGTCCTTGGAAAATCTGAATAAGGAGATACCACTTTTATTTTTTTAAATCCAAGTTCCCAATCTCCCTTCCTTCTTCCCCTTTATGCACTAGAATAGGCATCATTGGACAAAAAGGTTATATATATATATATATATATATATATATATATATATATATATATATATATATATATACACTATGCCTTCCTTGTTTCTATTCATCAATTCCTTTTCTAGATGTGGACATACTTCAGTTATTCTTCAAATAACATTTCTGTTGCTATATATAATGTTCTCTTGGTTCTATTCATTTCTCTCTTCCTAATTTCACAGAGGTCTTTCCAGAGACATCACTTGTATTTGGAGTGAGATGGGATGGCTTAAGGAAGGACTTCTAGAAGAACCAGCAGTAGTGCTTATGCAGGGTCTTTGAGGGGTTGCAATTTGGAAGGTTGGGGTGAAGAGAGGGCATATTTTAGGCTCAGGAGACTGGTTGTATGAATGCACACAGTTGAGAGAGTGTAGGACAAGATAGGGGAATAACTAGTAGAGATTGAATAGAACATTAAAGCATCATCACCATCATCATAGCCAACTATGTGCCAGGCACTACTCTACATATTTTGCAATTGTTATATCATTTGATTCTCACAACAGCCCTAGGAGGGAGATGCTAATATTATCCCCATTTTACAATTGTGGAAACTGAGGCAAACAGAAGTTAAATGACTGCTCAGGATCACACAGCTAGTAAGTATCTAAGGTCAGTTTGGACTTCATGAAGGCTCTCTTAACTAGAATGCATGACTGGCATAGGTAGATACAGACTTATACTGGAGTTAGCTTGAAGAGGCTAAAGAGAGCCCGTTCTTAAATTTTCAATGTGAATTCTTATACCTTGGAAATCACCAAATAAACATGAGGGCTATATTTAATATTTTTCTAATTTCTAGACTTAAGAAAGTGATGGAGAAAAAGTAATGTGAAACAAACTTAGAAATTTGTTGGGGTTATATTTCTCAGAGAGCCAATTGTTAAATATTGATCAGAACCCCCCTGGATAGATAGCTGAGAGATAGGGAGGGAGAGTGAGTCAGAGAGAGACATAGCCAGGCAGTCAGACTGACATAGAGAGAGACAGAGAGAGATAGAGAGAGGCAGAGAGATAGGTAAATGCAACATTTGCTAAGAGCTAACTATGTGCTAGACACTAAGATATGTTGAGGCTACAGATACAAACAAGAGAAATACTGCCCTCATGGGACTTACATTCTAGTGGGAGAAAACAACACATAAAGAGCTGGAAAGAATGAATGAAAGGGTATCCTTCCCTGGTTGGGGCAAAACAACTGGTGAGAAGGTAAAGACTGGAGTGAAGTGAATGGAACTCCCCATGAAATGATCTTCCAGCCTAGGAATTCACTGATCAGGACATTGAGCCTCAAGGTGGAGGCTTCTCCAGGATGGGAGAACATAGAGGCTGCCACCTCTCTAGGGCTGGGTCTCAATTCCACTGATTGGGCCAATTAGACACAATGTCAGATTGCAGCCCCATCTTCCCCAGAGATTGTGGAGCTGTTCCCATTATATTAGCAGCTGTCAGTCTTGTCAGCATCTGTCATTAAAGACAAAGTGTTGACAGTGACTGTGGCATCATCAGAAGAACTAAGGCTGAGCATTGAAAAAGGCTGACTGACAGCTCAAGGACAGAGTAACATGTAGACCCACTTTACTGCTCTGACCCATCCCACCCACTCACCATGGGTCTAGATGAGTTTTCCCCACCAATAGGTGCTGACAGTCTCCCTTCTGTGACGCTGCTTTGGCTTCTGATTCTATTTTGATATCATGGCTTTGAGTTCCTTTGACCTGATTTGGACCCTGACACTGTTCCATTCCTCACTCCTGTTTCTAGCTCATGGCACTCAGCTTGGACCCCTGGCAGAAGTGGGGGGGGGGGGGAGGGGGAGAACTGGTTTCTAAAGGGAGGCTGAAAGGTCTTGTATCTCTAACACATATCGATGTCCTCAAAAGACATTCAACTAGGCTCCTAGGTCTCTGTACCATGGAAGCACCAAAGCCTTCTTTACTCCCAGCCCTTCAGGAGAAGAATCCAGGACAGCTAGCCTGAGGGAAACCTCTCTGCCCTGCTCTCTGGCTGCAGATTCTCTGCCATCCAGGGATGGTTGAGCTTCCTTCAAGGTCTCAGCACTGCCTTTTGTCCCCTACTTCGTTATTGAAAAGTCCGATAGTACCTAAAGAGTCTGGATCCAAACTAATGAAATGGAATGAAAGAACCTAATTTATGGAGTGCTTGTCCCTGTCCAGTTGTAGTACATGGTGTATATAATTTAATAGGAACATCTGCATTACCTGAAAGCAGAAATTTAGTTTCTTGAGCACTGCTCTGGAGATATTACTAGGTTTAAATAGTGATGACTCTGTAAGAAAGGGGTAGACTGGTTTTCATCTGGACTCATGGTGCTGGTGACATCTTAGCCTTCATCTTTGCACCTGACAGTGTTATCAAGGCTGCTGGGTTTATTCTGTCCCTGTAGACATTTATTTATTCATTCATTCATTTCACTAATTCCTAGAGAAGTCTCTCAGATTGCAGAAAATCACAGAAATGCAGAGTTCTCTAGACCACTACAGTTCTTAGTAACAGCATGGTTTAGTGTTGCTCTACCAGCACAAGAACTATAATATGTGCTATATTTGAATTCAGAGGGCATGGATTCAAATCCTGACTCTGACACTTAATGTCTGTATGACCATGAGCAAGCTTTACAGTACTCAGGGCATTGGCTTCCTTATCTTTAGGACTAGATGACTTCTGTGATCCATTCCAACTTGAATCCTCTGATCCAATCAGATTTGAAAGCTTTCAAAGGAGAGTGTTGTGTTGCATAAGCCAAATATGCACACATATCCACAGAGAAAAAGGTAGCCAAAGTCCATCAATTGGTAAATGTCCATCAGTGATCATCAAATTTAAAGACTGGGTCTGTACTGACAATTAAAAAAATTAATTTAATGATGTGTTTCTTTAACTGGGGGCTGTTGGCCTAATTAAGGGGTTGTTAGCATATCCAAATAGTATTTTAAACCTGGTTAAATTATATATTGTTTTGTTATTTACTCTTTTGGCTATGAAGCTAACTACTGTTGGGGATTTTTTTAAACTGCTCTGAGATATTCTAAGAGTTCCTAATGAAGTCAGCTAAATAAACAAACCATTAGGTTGAGAACAGAAGAACCAATGTAGCTATTTATTCTTTAGAATTCCCAGGAACTGGAAGAGTTTGCTCATGAAAAAACCCCCAAGCATACAGAGCAAATGCTTTATAATGATAACCGATATATAAGTTTATGCAAACCAATTAACAAAAAACAATACATTTCAATAATTTCTAAACAATGCCTTATAAACACTGGATTCGGTCTCATATAATGGAAAGAGCATTCCGTTTAGTGCTATAGGATTTGGGTTCAAGCCATAAGTCTGACATCTACTAGTAGCCATGTGACTGTGTGCCAAGACTCTTTTGGGTCTCAGTTCTCTCTTCCTTAAAATGATGGAATTGGACTAGATAATCTCCAGAGTCTTTTCCAACTCCAACATTCTTTGATTCTATTTATTCATTCATTCAGAGATTGCATTTATTATATTAGCTGTCATTTATATGCCTCCTAAAAGACTGCAAAGTTTTATACATATAATCTCATCCGAACCTCAGCACAAACATGTAAAAACAGGGCTACAAATACTATCTCTATTTTATTGTTGGAGAGAATGAAGCTCAGAGTGATGAAATGATTTGACCAGGCAGTTTTACAACAACCAGCCTAACTCCATGTCCAGAACTCAGTTTATAACCCTACCATGTGGATGTGCCTATTGTGTTCAGAGAATTGTACTGGACATCTGGAGTAGAGCAGGAACATACAAAAGCAATCTCTCATACAGCTTACATAAAAATAAGGGAATTATGAAATCTTCCAGAGGCAGCGAGGTAGCAGCACTGAACCCAGAGGCAGGAAGACCTGAGTTCAAAGTCAGCATTAGACATTAGCCATGTAACCCTAGGTAAGTCACTTAATCCTCTTTGTCTCCTTTTCCTCATCTGTAAAATGAACTGGAGAAGGACATGGCAAACTGCTCCAGTATCTTTGCCAAGAAATCCCCAAATGGGGTCATGAAGAGTCAAAAAGGATTAATTAACCAAAAAGTAAAACAAAAAAAAAAATGAAATCTTCCACTCAGGTTCAAGTTTGATGACTCATCATGGCATGGAGAGGACCTTGTATAGGGCATGAGCTCTGACAGGTCCTCCAGAGTGGAAATGTTCAGAGTATGGGCCTATAACTAGTTTGTGTGTTTGTTCAAAGAGACTTATACTTAAAAGATTAGCCCCAATCTATTCATCACTGCTTTCAGTGACTGGTACAAAAGTATAAATGGTATGTTGATCAAATTTACCAGTAACAAAAATCTGTGGGAGATAAGTAACACCTTGGAAGACAGATTCAGGATCATGTCATCTTGATAGACCAAAAAAAAAAAATTAAAGCAAATTCATCTACTATGCTTGGCTTAAAAAAGTCAACTATAAAAGTAGAGAATGAGAGAATGGGAGAAGCATGGCAAGACTACCATTGATACAATAAAGGTCTGGGGATTTTAGTGGACTAAAATTTCAATGTGAATATGAAATGGAAGTCCTTCCCCAGCCCAAAAAGCCAATATAAAATGAGACATTAATAATGCATAGTGTATGTTCTTCATTCTTTCAGAATTTGGGGGCTGAAAGTTTCAATATATTCCTACCTGGTCAGTAGAGAAGGAATATATGAGTATTGAGTATTAGCAGAGCTATAGCTAGAATTTTTGATGCCTTGAAGCAAGTTTCACAAAATATACTGACCAGACAGTACCAAAACTCCTCAACTCTGGTTCCCTTGAATAGAGACCCTAGGACACAATGAGATTATTCTGTCATAATTTGGATGATAGGTGTAAGGAGGGCAAAATCTGGAAGCTTCCTGTCTTAACTAATCATATTTACTAACTAAAGGCAGCTCCAGCAGCTAAGTGGCACATGGATAGAGCCTTGGGTTTGGAGCCAGGAAGACATCTTCATTAACTCAAATCTGGCCTCAGAGACTGTGTGATCCTGAGCAAGTCATTTGACCCTGTTTGCCTCAGTTTCCTCATCTGTCAAATGAGCTGGAGAAGGAAATGGCAACTCACTTTAGTATCTTTGTCAAGAAAACCCACATACAGTATGAACCATGGGGTCATGAAGAGTGAGACACAACTAAACAATAAAAAATTCCATAGGGGAAAGGGTAAGGAAAAGAGCACATCTAGCATTAAGGACAGCCTCTACAAATGCATGGAAGGCAGGAAATGGATAATCTTTTCTTCCTGCTATCTGCTCTATAGTATTTTCCCCCTGTCCTTTGTTCTTTCTGTATTTGATTTTTTACTACAGATAGTTTATAATTATCCTTCACTATTTAGAGGATTTGTGATGCTATCCATCACTGTGGGCACCCCCCCTTCACCAATACAAGACCACAAAGCAGTACTCCCCTATCCCTAAATATGCTTTAATGGATGGCATCTTACTAAAAAATTTAGTACATTTTAAATTTAAGGTATTAATTTATTTTAATTTAAAAATCTTTAATGACTAAATTTTTATAAAACTTAAAGTAAAATCAATTGCCAAGATAAACAGAGGTTAAGTGATTTGTCTAGAGTCACACAGTTAGTAAGTATATGAGGTTGGATTTGAACTCAGGTTTTCCTGATTTTAGACCTGACCCTCTCTATCCATTTGAGCCATCTAGCTGCTTCCCTTGGGAATTCTTTGTTCTCTTCAAAATCAACTCAAGGGCTATCTTCTCCACAAGAATTTTTCTCATCCCCATCCCATTCTTGTTCATGCTCTTATCCACTATTTTTTAAAATTTACTTTTTTGCATATATCATTTATACCCAGGTTTCAGTCCTCTCTCTCTCTCTCTCTCTCTCTCTCTCTCTCTCTCTCTCTCTCTCTCTCTCTCTCTCTCTCTCTCTCTCTCTCTCTCTCTCTCTCTCTCTCTCTCTCTCTCTCTCTCTTTCTCTCTCTTTTTCTCACACACACACACATACACACACACATATCTTTTGGACTCTGGGCATGTCATATAACCTCTCATTGCCCAAGGCAACTGTTGAAGGCTGATCTGCCTTGGTAGGGGATATTCTTCACAGGTTCAATCTAGTATATTTATTTATACAGGAGAGACAGTGTAGTGCAGTGGATAGAGAACTAGCCTAGAGTCCAGGCTTATCTGTGATCTATAATGACTGAGACTCCTAAGCCCTCAGTGCTCTAATGGAAATATTTCTCTGAGAGCTCTTGTTGTGCCAATGAAATCACAGTTCTAGTTTCTATCCCCAATCTCTTTTCACACACACACATATACAGAGAGTATATAGCAGCATGTAAACATTGACTTGCCTGTGTTCATATTGTTTCCTCTCAGTAGAATATATGCTCCTTGAAGGCAGATGCAGTTTCATTTTTTGTCCACATATCTTGAGTGCCTAGCATAGTACCTGGCACATGGCACACACTCATTAATCTCTTAGATAGAATTTAATTGAGTTGTATGAGAAGATCTAGGAAAGCTTCATAGAAGACAGTAGCATTTCAGTTGTGTCTTGAAGGATTAGTAGGATTTCTACAATTCTATGAGACTTAGAGGGCTCTTAGCAGGCTGTTCATTCATGGTTTTATCCCTCCTGGAATTTATTTCAGTGTCAGTATATACCTTCACTCATTTCCCAGGACCTTCCTCATGCAAATACCCTCAACAAAGAGAGTTGAGGCATCATCCTTGAGTAATGGGGGAGGAGAAAGTGGAAGTCAACATCCCTTCTCTTAACCAGCATCCCCTACATGAGGAGCTAATGAAGCCACCTGCCCTCACTTCCACCTCCCACAGAGTAAGGAGCCAAGGAGGGGAATGGAAGGGCATGAAAGGGGCTGCTTACAGTTTTGCGCTGCAGGGGAACCACTGTCGGAAGGTACCAAGGGAGCAAGACTGAGAGGTGAGCTGAATAGAATCTTTCTCTGAGCTGCCTGGGAGGCAGACAATCCAGGGGAAGTGGCAAACCCAAGCTAACTCTGTTCTCTGCTGTGCCAATGTGAATTACTTTTGTAAATTTGACCTAGCAAACCTCTATTTAAGGGCTCATGGAATACTTAGAACCAGGCCTACCTGGATAGAGAAGAATAAACCACATGGTCTCTGGAGGTTCATATGTCACCATCCTTGCAATCAAGACCCAAGATGAGCCAGAGCCAGTAGCTGCCTAAGTCCAGGTGATTCAAGACAAGAATATATCTGCATCCCAAATCCCCACTGTAAGCTGCTCTTCAGTCATATTAAAGACTCTTTATGCAATCTGGCTTGCCCATGAGAGAATACTAGGCATCACAGAGCCCAGTGGCATCTAGGGTGTTTGATAACCTCAGAAAGCCATGGCATATGCATTTATAAGTCTGGGTGGGGTAGGTGAGAGTCTGCACATTTTTTTCATTTTTCCTCTGATGGGAGTTGAGATGAGCAGTAGTCTAAGGCATTGGATACTCTATCCGTTATTCTTCTTCAGTGATTTGTTTTCTGCTGGACCATCTCTGGTGTAATTATACTACTTTTCTAGGACCTCTCTGTTCTCTCCCAGGGCTACTGAAAGTGAGCACCTGAAGTAAGTCTGCTCCCTATCTGGCTATAATGTGGGATGGATATTGTGCATTTTTGGTGGATACTCTTTAAGAGAAAGTATTAGTCTTTATGTTTTGTATTCCTCCATCATACTCCCTGTAAAGGTGAAAATTAATGGGTGGACAATAATTTTATGAAATTATGTGGTTGATAATATTTATCATATCTTGAGTCAGAAATTTATTTACAAGTATTTATAAATAGAGAGAAAACAATAAAGAAGAGAAATGTGAGGGGAATAGTGAAGCTTTCTATCCTATCTCAACCAGGAAGGCTGGTGGTGAGTAACAACATGGCCTTCTCCAAGATGGAAGCTTGTCTCTTAGGAAACTAGGAAAGTAGCCAGCCTTTCACTCATCCAATGAAGCAGTCCAGGAGTCAGAGTCTAAATTGAAGCTGAGCTCCAAGCCCATGATCCAACATCCAAACTACTGTCTCCAGAGAAGCTCTCTCAAAGACTCTCCACAGTCAGAAGACTATCTCTAGCAGATAATCTCTTCAGACTATCTTCTCAAAGACCATCCTCCCTGAGGGAGTTTGGGTTTATGGTGACTTCTTGTCTCCTCCCCCCTTCACAGGGACCAATCACAGTTTCCAAATTGTCTAGCACTGCCCAGGGAGCAGTGTCTGTGGGATGGAATTCTCACCTTCTGTAGGTCAATTTCTCATCAAAAAGGCTCACAGTTTCCTGATCAAACAGTTTCTAGGGTGTGAACTTTTAAAAGAATTCACAAATTTCTGACTAATTGAGTTTAAAAAAAAAAAGGGTGAAGTTCTCCAAGTATCTTGCTGGCTTCTCACCTATCACTAAGTAGGATGTGAATTCACTAAGTGGTTTGTGAGCTCCTCCACCTAGTTCAAGCTTGTGTTGATTCAGTCAAAAAGTAGACAAAGGAGAATTAATCCTGTCTTCACAATCTAGTGAGGTACATAAATTAGTGTTAACATAGGATAGACAATAAAGTAAGAATTCTCTTTCATACCCCGCAGCACCTAGTGGTGTATTGGGTGCATTGTTGCTGTTCAGTATATAATAGTTCATTGAAGAGACTTCTCAATAGGACAGCTTAGCTTTCCTAGGCTCTGGGGCTCCAAAACTGTTCCTGAAAACTTTGCCCAGAAGCCACTTGAGTCAGTCATTCATGATTCATTGAACACTGTTGGACTCATTTGACTAGGGGAAATGGATGGGAGAAGCAGGAGTATGTGGATGGCAGTGTTAAATGAGGTGAGTTTTGAGGGCAAATTCTATCACTTTGGGGTTCCTGATATTGAGAGATTAACAAGTACCATATGAAAGAATAAAAGTCATCCCATGACTAGCAAAGGAAAAGAATGAGGGGTGGGGGTAGGTGCAACTGCCAAGAAGAACCACAGTAATGCCTGCCAGATACTGAAATCTGTCCAGCTTTTCAGTGTCTGATCTGAGACTAAAGATGCCTGCTTGAAGGTGGGATTGAAGAGGCCCAGGTATTTAATACCTCCCCTGCAGAAGATTTATTTGGGGGTAGGGGGGGTCCTGACTCTTTTGATGGGGTGTCCAAGGTTCCCTTTGATGTTACAGTCCTTACTTAGTCAGCCCCAGCTTAGACACCAGGATCCCACTCCTGATCCTTCTCAGGAAGAAAATGACAACACCTGGTCCTGGATTCCTGACACCTGCATGAAAGTGGGACCATCTGAGAACTGTTGGGGAGTCCCTGTGGGGAGCATTTCATCTTCATAGACCTTGCTGAAAGAGAGAGTAACCACCCAGTCTTACCAAAGTTGATCCTGATCTCTGACTAAGAGTTCATGGTGGAATGAGGGAGAGTTTTCCTCCAGTACAGGCATGTTTGAGCCTTGGAATTAGACCATAGCTTTAATGAGAGTTTCAGGATTTAGTCTCCAGGGAGGCCAGGTGGCTTTGATCTATGATCATAGCCCTTATTTAAATCTAACCCCAAGCCACTGGAAAAAGAGTGGAGTCAAGTGAAACAAGCCACTTCTCTAAACCCAGCATTCTTATCTGTAAAATGGGGGTAATACATGCATATCTTACCTCACAGGATAGTTGGTTTCAAGAAAAGCACTTTGTAAATCTGTAAGTGCTGTATAAATATGAGTTGTTGTTATTATAATCTTGGTCATAGATGGGGGAGTGAATGATGAATTTAGGCAAAAGTGTAACTGGCTATATGCAAACTGATCTCTCCTATGGGGGGTGGGGGGATTGCCATTAAGTCTACCAGTGATGGATCACTGGTAACATCATCTCCCTAAACTCAGATAGTATATTGTTATTGTCTTTAGCATCAGTTTCCCAGGGATAGGAAAAGAAAAGGAGGAAAGTTATAAAGCTTGGCATATACTACTAGACAGGAAGAAAGAAGAGTTATAATAATAATAGCTAATATTTAATAGCATCTTAAGCTTTACAAAGCTTACAGTATGTTGGATCTCATTTGATCTTCACAACAATCCTGTGAGATGGGTGCTATTTTTTAATTTGAAAAATATTTTTCCATTCTTTACATATTTCATTTTCTTTCCCACCTCTCTTTCCTCCCCACTCCCAGATCCAATAAGCACTTCCACTGGGTTATACAAATGTGATCACTTAGCCTATTTCCATATTATTCATTTTTAAAGTAACCTTTAAAACCACCCCCTAATCATACATCCATATAAACCAATGAGAAGTCATTTGTTTTTCTTCAGTGTTTCTACTTCCACAGTTCTTTCTCTCAATGTGGATAGCATTCTTTCTCCTAAGTCAGAGGAGTGCTATTATTATTGTTCCCATTTTACAGTTAAGAAAACAGGCTGTGAAAGGTGGAATGTTTTGTCCAGGGCCACATAGCTATTAAGTAACTTAAATAGGATTTGAATTCAGATCTTTGTGCCTTCAGATTTAACACTCTATTCATTATGCTACCTAGCTGCCTACATTGTTACTGAGGTTTAATCCCCATCTAAGGGAAGCTGAAAGAAGGGTTTTGAGGCTTCTTGTATACTTTATGTTGCCTGGGCTCCTGACAAGAAATAGGAAGAAAGAGGATGAGAGAATTAAGATAACTGCTTTCACCTAGACAAAAGGCTTTAAAACCATCCTGGTGGTTAAGGTCCCCCTAGATCAGGGGTCCCCAAACTTTTTACACAGGGGGCCAGTTCACTGTCCCTCAGACTGTTGGAGGGCTGGGCTATAGAAAAAACTATGAACAAATCTGTACACTGTTGTCTGGGATAGCGGAGGCTGCAGCATTGGCTGTGATGGGCTTGTCTCCCCTGGCACAGGCCCATCACTGCCACCACTATACCGGGTAGCAGTATACACAGTGTGGAATCCCCTCCCCAGATCGCTGCTCACCATGCTGACATCTTCCACTGTGCAGTCCCATAATCCTTTGCATGGCGCCTCGTTCTCAGTCAGTTACTCTCAGAACAAGGTGCCACACAAAGGATTATGTCACCGGAAGTAGTACTGTACGTGAGTGATGCTGTGCTTTGTGGAGCCGCCACATCAGTGCTCCTCTCACTGACCACCAATGAAAGAGGTGCCCCTTCCGGAAGTGTGGTGGGGGCCAGATACATGGCCTCAGGGGGACACTGTTTGGGGACTCCTGGCCTAGAGCCTAGGACTGGGTGACCACCCTCACTTCCTCACAAACTCTGGCCATAAGTAAAATTCCCTCCCATGAACAGACAGAACAGTGTGCCTGCCCACCTCCTGGGCGCTCAGCAGCACTGACATCTCTGTTCCAAGCCATCTCCTTCGCCTGGTGTATTAAAAACGAGAAGAAACACTCCTCTCAGCAATTCTCCTCAGATTCTTTCTATTTTTAAGCTATGTTGGTGTCAGCCGGGGATCAGCACACAGAGTCCCTGAGCTGAAGAAACTCAAATGTCTCCTTTGCCACGTGCCCTCCTAGAAGTCTGTGTACATGCAGTGCGTGAATCCTAGCCAAGAAAGATGCCCCCCCTGCACACACCTCTCCCCTCTCCTACTCCCTCTCGCACTCCCTGCAAGTGGGGAAGCCTGGCCCTTTAAAGGAGAAATGGGCTGACAGCAGCTTCCTTCGACCCCAGCTGATTTGTTTCCCCTTCTTGCCCATGTACAACATAATCTAGGGGCTGTCAGAAGGAATCTGTGTCCCATCTGTGGCAGAGCTGAGGTATGGTGCTGGCATTGGTGGTGGGAGTACAGCAGCTCTGGAGCCCTGGGGACTGCTGACTGAGAAGTTGCTGTGGAGAGAGACTCAGACAGCAGAAAAGAGGATCCTGGGAGTGAGGGGGAGGGCCGCAGGTCCCCCCAAAGCCTATAATGCCCGGGCTCCAATCCTATCCAAATTCACCCGAAGACTAAAGTCTTAGGATGCAACAGGGGAGAGAAATGGGAAATGGGGAGATGAATGGGCTTGGGGGGGAACCAATCGGAGGACAAGTCTTCTGTCTTGTCCAGGTCCTGGCTCAGACCCAGGTGGGCAGACAGGAAATAGAAGATGGATTGAAGTGGACAGAGAACAATCTAGGCAAGTCCTCATTGTCTTTCTGGCTTCTTGTCAGATGTCCTCAATTCACCTGCATTGCAGGCTAAATCCTTCTCGAACACCTTCTGGAAAAGACCTAGACTCATGTCTAGGAGAGAGGCCAGACTGCAGTGTAACATGAACTACCATTTAAGCCTACCTCCTCCAGGAAGATGTGCCTGATTGTCTCCCCCAACCCCTTCTAATTCTATAGATGATGCCTTCCTCCCAACTCTTGGCTGAGTTACAGAATTCTATGTACAATGCTAGAAGAGACCTTTTGTGGTTGTTCAGTTAATTTCAGACATGCCTGTTCTTCATGACCCCATTTTGGAGTTTTCTTGGCAAAGATGCTAGAGTGGTTTGCCATTTCCTTCCCCAGCTCATTTTGCAGTTGAGGAAACTGAGGCCCTCAGGGTTAAGTGACTTGCCCAGGTTCATATAGCTAGTAAATGACTGAGGTCATATTTGAATTCAGGAAGGTGAGTCTTCCTGCCCTCAGGCCCAGCACTTTATTTATTACACTACCTAGCTGACTTTAGAAACTATCTAATCAAGACTCTTGGATTTTTAAATGAAGAAACTAAAGCAAAGAGAAACTGAGTCAATAAACATTTATTATGTGCCTGTTATGGCCCAGATATATAAAAAAAAAAAAAGCAAAAGACACTACCTGCACTCAAGGAGCTTAGAGTTTAATGTTTAATTAATAACCAAGTACAAATAAGCTTTTTACATGATAAATTGGAAATAACAAAAAAGAAGATGCTACAGTAGAGGAGAATCAGGAAATTTTGTAGAATGCTATAGAAGGTGGGATTTCAGTAGGAGCTTAAAGGAATCCAGGGAAGCCAGGAGGCAAAGAGAGTTCCAGCATAGAGGAAAATCAGTTAAGAGGCCCAGAGCCAAAGAGATAGAGTATCAAACAGCCAGGAAGCCAGTGTCACTAGATCACTGAGTATGTCAGAGTGAAGGAGTGGGGAATAAAGTATGAGAAGACGAGAAAAATCAGGGAAGCAGATAATGAAGGACTTTGGATACCAAAGAAAGACATTTCTGTTTGATCTTAGAGGTAATAAAGAGTCATTGGAGTTTATTGAGTTGGGAGTGCAGTGACATGGTCAGATTTGTGCTTTTGGAAGATCACTTTGACAGTTGAGTGGAGAATGAATGGCATAGAATGGAGAGAAAGTTGAGGCAGGTAGACCCACCAGTAGGGGTCCGGAGTAGTGCAATAGTCCAGATGTGAGATGATGTGACCTAAAACAAAATGATGACTGTCAGAAGAGAGAAGGGAACATATGTGAAAAATGTTTTGAAGGTAAAATTGACAGGCCTTGGCAATGGACTAGAACTGGTGTGTGGTGAGGGAAGGTGGGAGGACAGTGAGTAGTCAAGAATGATGCCAAGGTTGTACACCTGGGTGGCTGGGAAGATGGTGGCACCCTCAATAGTAGTAATTGCCCAAAGTAAAATGATTCCACCCATAGAGGAAGCATCTGCACCAAAGGAGAAAACACCAAGGAGATGATTTGGGGCTGATATTCTCTGATTGGGGAAAAAGAAACATGGGGGAAAAGGAGAAGAGTAAGAATTGTGAGAGGCTAAGAGAGAAACCAAGGTGATCTGGTGCAATAAAAGTCTTTTAGGCATGTTAACAGATCCTGATATGTTAGACTGCACTGGGAGAGAAAAAGAGAAACTGAGGAAGAGAAAAATATTCAGAGAAAAAATAAGTTAGAAATAGAAAGGAAAAGAAGAAAAAGAAAGAGCCAGAGATATACAGTATCAGAGTCAGAGACACATACTGGGACAGATATAGAGCTGGAGAGATATATACATGTAGAGGACAAAATATAGAGAAGAGGGGGCAGGGAAGGATCCAGAGACAGAGAGATGGAGAGAGACAGGAAGAAAGGACAAGGAAGAGACAGAGACTGATAGGAAAAGATAGTGAAGGAAAGAAAGATGAAAAGAAGGGGGAAAAGAACAAGAGGCAGTGAGACAATGAGAGAACAAAAAGACAGAGAGAGAGAGAGAGAGAGAGAGACAGAGAGAGAGAGAGAGACAGAGAGAGAGAGAGAGAGAGAGAGAGAGAGAGAGAGAGAGAGAGAGAGAGAGAGAGAGAGAGAGAGAGAAGCAAGAAGTAAAGAGAAAAGAAGGGAAATCACTGGTCTGCATGTTCTGAAAGAGGCTAATATGTACAGCTTTTATGAAGGTTTTCCATCCACTCAGGACAAATGAAGAGAATTTGCGGATTTGTACCACAAAAATATAGATTTAAGTTGTAGTTTAGGAAGAACTTTCTAAATGTTAAGGCATTGGGTCTCCAGATAAAATTTCCAAGGAAAGCTGTAGCATCTCTCTCCCTGGATAACTTTAAGGGCAAGAGTGGTGGTAGTCTCTCGGTAACCAAGGATAATGATTGTCTTTGTGTGTTTTTGTGCACAAAGACACTTGTGCATGAAGATTTAAGTGGAAAAGTCGATGCAGAGACAGTCCCACTCTCTCGGCGTTGGAAGCCTGGGTCCAGTGGCACAAAAAGTCATTACACCTGGAGACTTCCTCAGCTGCATTGGATGGCCATGGTGTCTTTTGTGCTCCAACACGCCCTAATCACTCCACAGTGCCTTGCTGCATCGCCATCTCAGCCGTTGAACCTTCTTGTTAGTTTCTTCTGCCTGTTCTGCCGAAACAGTCTTCACATGCTGGGTGAGCAAAGCCCTAGTTCACCAGGGGTCGATGACCCGATGGCTACCCTCACAAGGTTTAGCTGGCCTGTTGAAGCCGTTGCCCGGGGTGTGGCCGCTGCCTCATGCTAGCAGCTACTGGGAGCCACAAGTGAGAGCTGGGTGTCAGGTGAGGGTCAGAGGCTGGAGAGCTGCCCTAGGAGGGCACGACAAGCCCTCCATACCAAAGATATTACTCCTCCCTGAGCACCCCATACAAGGGCAAGAGTAGGACTTTCATATACCTGAGAAAAACAATTGACCACATTGCCCAGTGGAATGAGGATGGATTAGATGACTTCCTGGAATCCTTTAGAATTCTCCAAGTCTATCATTTGCTTTTCTCATGCCCTAGTAGAGGATATACTTCTTGATGGTCAAGGGAATGCACAGTTTTGTATCCAAAGGCTGGTTATCATTGGTCCACATTTCTCTGAACTCAACAGAAATCAGGTAGCAAGTAAAAAAAATAAATAAATATGGGATGCCTCTTTTTGATACTCTTTTTAGAATTCTCTGTATTGGGTTTGGGAAGGATGTTAAGTAGTCTCTGAGTCAAAGGAATCCAGCAATCATTAAGAAAAAAAGAAGCATGATTTGTAGGAATCCTTGGACTAAAAAGCTTTTGTTTTACCCTCATCAACTCCAATACCTTGGGCATCCTGGCTCTGTCCCATGGACTGTTTCATTTACCTAGGAAGAACCCTCCAGGTTCTCAGGTGGGCAGACAGCCAACTACAAAATGGTGAAGTCAGTAATATTTGCATTTCAAATCCCCAGTCTCTCCCACTGCAAGCTCACTCTCCTCCCTCCCAATGGCCCCAGAAGGCACCCAATCCTCACATATTCTCTCCCTGTTTCTTCCTAAAGAACTTGATTTCAGCAAAAGATCCCATAAACTCTATGTTCCAATTAATGACAAGCTTTTGTTAAGTGCCTGTTATGTGCCAGGCACTGTGCTAAGCACTGAAGATATAAATTAAGGCAAAAGAAAGAAAGAAAGCATTCTTGCCCATATGGAGTTCAGAATGTCATGGAGAAGGACTATCAATTAATATCTGCAAAGCAGTGGAGCCTAGAGATGGGAAGAGGTTATAGGTTCAAGTCTGACCTCAGATACTTCCTAGCTGTGTGACCCTGGGCAAGTCACTTAATCCTCATTGCCTAGCCCTTACCACTCTTCTGCCTTAGTCAATACATAGTATTGATTCTAAGACAAAAGCTAAGGGTTTAAAAAATATCTGCAAAGCACTGTATGCGTTACCTTCTTTAGCCTTCCTCCTGAGGTAGATGCTATCATTATCTCCATTTTACAAATTAGAAAACTGAGGATAGGCTAGATTAAGTGACTTTTCTATGGCCACATAGCTAGTAAGGGTTTGAGGCAGGATTTAACTAGGATCTTCAAACACTATCCACTAGCCACCTAGTTGCCTCTAGACAAATTGGTCTGGTCTGGTCTGGTCAGTCCCCTTCTGTTACCCACACATACCTATTTTTTTCTCCCCTCATTGTAGCCCCCAGAGAGTAGACCAGTGTAAAATCATAGCCATAACTTACAAACAGCTAGACACATAGCCTAGGCATCACATGAGGCCTCCAAACCCCTCCCTGCTATACTTTGTAAAAACTATATGTTCTTCCAAGAAATTACTGATGCAGGAATTCTCTGAGAAGCTCGGTTAGATGGTTACACATTGATATATTGATTTATTTTCCTATAGAAAACTCTGTCTAAGTTTTGGTGAGGTAAACTAAGCAAATCATTATACTAAGATTGTAAATCACTACTAACCATTGTCCCTGTAAAAAGCTTACTTAATCCCTTAGCCTATATCACTTTCTCTATAAAATATTAGCTGTGATCAATAAACTTTATCACTGATCAGCAAGAGGCTTTGAGTCTGTCTATAAGCCTGTCTGTGACCCTCCTGATCCCAACCTCATTTCTCTTATCTGTTCCATGACCTGCAAACTCGACATCTCATCATCTTTGCACATGTTGTTACCTACCCCATGCTTGTAATGCCCAATTTTGCCTTTTTAAAAAAAATAAAACCCTTACCTTCTGTCTTAGAATCAGTCTTAACTCCTGGTTCTACCACAGAGAGTGGCCACCGAGCTACCCCCTTTTTCTTCTTTTTTTACTGAATTTCTACCTACCTCTTAAATATAATTCAAAGGCTACCTCTTCCATCAGGTAGCAGAGTGCAATTTAAAGAGTCAGAGGACCAAGAATAAATTCTTGATTCTTTTACTTAAAACCTATGAAAACTTTGGAAAGTCATACCTTCCCTGAGACTCAGTTTGCTCCTCTATAAAATGACAGAAGTGACAGGCAGCTAGGGGGCCTAGTGGATAGAAAGTCAGGCCTAGAGCTAGAAGAATGTGGGTTCAAATCTGACATCAGAGACTTCCTAGCTACATGACCCTGGGCAGGTCACTTAACCTCAGTTTCCTAGCTCTTCCTGCTTTTTCAAAAAAATTAAAATTTTTTGAAATTTAATATTATTTGTTTGTTTTTTACATTAAAATTCCCAATTAACTCCTTCTCTCCATCTCCTTCCCCCACTGGAAAAGGCATCATTTGGCAAAAAGATACATGCTTATATAAAACTATGTCTTATTATAAATTGCCTTGGAACTAATATTCATATCAATTCTAAGATAGAAGGTAAGGATTTTTAAAGAATAAAATGAAATGAAATGAAGTTGGAATAGATGATTTTAAAGGTCCTTTCCCAGTTCCAAATTTCTGCTCCAGATTCCTTTAGACCAATGGTTCTCAAGGGCTAGTTCAGGAATTGGAAGGGGGACTCTCATATCCTTCCAGGAGGGTTGCAAGATCAAAACTATTTTCATAATAGAACCAAGATGTTGTAATTTCTAATATGGTAAATATCAATAAATATAATTCACATAATCAAAAGCTTTTGGAAGGGTAGATCTTCAATAATTTTAAGACTATAAAAAGGTGGGGGAAGCTAGGTGGTTTGGTAGATTAAAAGTCAGGCCTAGAGACAAGAGGTCCTAGGTTCAAATTTGACTTCAGACATTTCCTAGCTGTGTGACCCTGGGAAAGTCATTTAACCCCAATTGCCTAGCCCTAATTGCTCTTCTGCCTTGAAACCAGGCAAAAGAGGATGTTACAGGCATGGGGTAACAATATGAACAAAGGTGAAGAGATGAGAAAATAATAGGTATATATGAACAAGACTGTAAAAAGACCCTGAGATTAAAAGTTTGTGAACAATAGCTCTAGTCAGTCATGACTACCCCTAAGAATTGCATTTAGCATTTTGATTTGTACCTCTGGAATGCACTTCTACAATATTATTGAATATATAGTATATATAATAAAATTATTTGTTCTTATCTTAACCCCTTTCTAAACTGTAAACTCTAAAAAGGCAGATTACTGTCTTGCATAAACTTTTTCTCTCCTTCCAGGCCTTGGGCTACATCTCTGTGCAAAGTAGATTTTTAATAGGTTTTTGCTGAATGATTGAATGAATGAATGAAATCCACACTACATTGCAAGTGATGGCTAAAGCTTGCAACTGGAAGATTTAACAGATACAGCATGAGAATGTATGGAAGTGGGGAAAAGATGTGGGGAGACCTTTCCTGATCGCTGAAATCATACCAAATACAAAGTTTATTATCTTTCTCCCCTACTCATAAAATAAGGGAGCCGTAAAGGCAGCTAATTCCTCCCCACTGGAGGTTCAAGTTCTTAATCTAAAACCAAAAACTTCTAAAATGTTCCACCCTTTCTTCTCTCCTCCTACCTGAGAGCCAGGGCCGCCAGGAGCCAGTCCCAAGGAGCCTTCCTTAGGCTCTGGGATTGGAGCACCCTTCCGTAGTGCTTCATGCCCAAGCTCTGGGTGTGCAGAAGAAATAGTTCCCAATGCAAGCGATGATTTAAGGGAAAAGGTTTAAAAGTCGGCATGATGAATGCCGATGACTCCGTTGGCATGCAGGAGGCAATCCATCAGGGCGGCCTGGCAAAGAGGGATATAAATCCATCGTGAGGCCAGGCAGGGCCTGGGCAGGAGTAACTCCAGGGGAACTGCCAGGGCTCTTTCAGGTTGGGCCTGGGCCAACGTTTTGATATGTGCCAGTTTGGAGGAATCCCCAGCAGAGAGGTTTATGGAAAAGGCCTGAGCCATTCTTGAAATTTAACCTCCTGTGATTCCATAAACAGGGAAGTCCCTCCTCCAAGCCGGAGCCTCTCGCATCACCCATGTAGAATGGTCCATTTCAAAGCAAGATTGCCTCGACCCTATTCAATTGGTAAACAATTTATTAAATAACTACTATGTGACAGGGACTGTGCTACTGAGACCACAAAAACAAAAGTATATGGTCCTTGCCTTGAAGAATCTACTGATGGGGAATACTAGATGAAAAGATAAGTAAATAAACAGATAGAAAACACATAGTTTTATATATACATATATCTTTTTGCCAAATGATGCCTTTTACAATGGGGGAAGGGGAAGGAGAGAGAGAATTAACTGGGAATTTTAATGTAACAAATAAACAAATAATTTTAAATTTCAAAAAATATAATTTTTCTGAAAAAGGAATATATGTAGAGGGGGCTGCACAAGGAGGGTCCATTCTTTAGATTATACTCAGATTTAACTTTTTGATGGATTATATGGAGAATTCCCAGATATTCCCTATCTTGTTCCAATCCAACCAATGGAAAGATGGTGAGCTTATTTTTAGCCATTAATGACTGTGGGGTTGGTATCATGTGGGGATGAAGAGCCTTCTGTTTGGTTGAAGAGCCAGAAGACTAATTAGTTGATGAGTCAGAAATGAGTGTGCATAAAAAAGGAGTAATTTCCCCCTTCATATTGCTTCCCACGTTTTGCTTCTTGGCTCAGAGTGAGGCAGTCTATAATGAAGTATCTATACTATGAGCTGCTAGATGGAGGAAAGGAAGGCTGCCCTACCTCCCATCCACCTACCCTGAATCCTTAAACAAACAACATCTCTGTTTCTTTTGTGTTCATTCTTTCATGATCTCAGGTGAATGAATATTCCAAGAGGTGAGTGCTCAGGCAAATCAGAGTCAGCAGCAAAGTCCATTGGAGCTGGAACAGTTGACTACAGAGGAAGTGCCTAAAGATGGAATTGAAAAGACAGCACCCCAACAGATGTAGCAGCTTCATAGATTGTTACTCAATCTAATCCAATCCAATTAAGATTTATTAAGTGCCAGGTATTGTCCTGGGGATAAAATTTATAATAATTTTTAAAAGACAGTGCCTGCCCTCAAGGAACTTACAATCTAAAGATGGAGACAACACACAAGCAAGAAAGAGGTAGAGTGGGGGAATCTTTTTCTGTGGAGCTGAAGTTTGGCAGGCCAGCAGATGCAAAAATAGCTGAGAGTCTGAGCTTTGATTTCAACCTTCAAGACCTTCAAAAGAGGGGAGAGGAAGCTGAGGG
Source organism: Monodelphis domestica (assembly GCF_027887165.1). Lineage (NCBI taxonomy): Eukaryota > Metazoa > Chordata > Mammalia > Didelphimorphia > Didelphidae > Monodelphis > Monodelphis domestica. Next base: position 235,597,003 of record NC_077230.1, read on the forward strand.
AGACGGTATCAGTCAAGCCTTGAGTTAACAGCATGGTAGTAAATTTAGAAGTGATGAGCTTATTCTGGGAGGGGAATCTTGTTCAGTGGGACTGAAACCAGGCAAGGGTGGCATGTTCTGCAAAGATACTAATTCATAAATTCAGAAGAGAAATATACCTAAAAAGTATAAAAAGGAAGAACCACAAAGGGGGGAAAAGATTTCTGGGGCCAAGAGTTGGAAGGTACCTGAAGACCATATATGTTATCTACATATGTGCCTTGTTACCATTACAGGTTAATTTGAGCTGACTTTCCCCAGGAATTTTGTGTAAGGGGGCACTGTGCCCAGAAAGAATGGAATTGCTTTTGAAATTATTGCTATTGTCATTCCTTCTCAGGAAATATTGTCATTATTCAGTCATTTCAGTCATGTTCGACTCTTTGTGATCCTATTTGGGGTTTTCTTAGCAAAGATACTGGAGTGGTTTGCCATTTCCTTTTCCAGTTCATTTTACAGATTAGGAAACTGAGAGGATCAGGATTAAATGACTTGTCCAAGGTCACATAGCTAGTAAGTAAGCTAGTAAATCTGAAGCCAGCTTTGAAATAAGGAAGATGAGTCTTCCTGACTTCAGGCCAGACACTCTATCCACTGTACTACCCAGCTCTCTGTAAATAACTTTAAAAAAAATTACTAGGATGCCATTGGTCTATTGATAAAATTGGGTTGGGGAAGGGGAAAGGGACAACTGACAGAGGTTCCTGAGTGACAGTGATAGAAATTTCAACCCCTCAGGGATACCTGTAAAACTCCATGGAAAGTAATAATCTCAACCTGCTAAGTATGAGTGGAAATCTGAGAGTGTGATCCCAGAGAGTGAGGGTATTAACAAGTTGAGAAGAAGACAGAGGGAAATTAGGAAGGATCTCTTATAGGATAATTGAACTTAAGATGAGACATGAAGGGAGCTAGGGATGCCAAAAGGAATAAGGAGGGAGAGTATTTTGACCCTCTATCCTTCCCCCTTTCTGACTCAATCTGTGTGTAAAAAATCATGATACGGAAGAAAAAAAACCACTGGTATCTGGGTCAAAGACATGAGTTCCAGTGATGGCATTGCCATTAATCTTGCTGTGTACATTTGGAGAAGTCATTTTAACTCTCTGGACCTTAATATCCTCATGGGTAAAATGAAGGGTTGAACTAATTGATCTCTGAAGCATTTTTCCAGTTCTAAAATTCTCTGACCTGCACTCTACCTTCTGACTACAAATGTGATGCACTTGAGATTCCAGCTTTTGAGTGTGACCTAAACTATTCAATGAGGCAAAGGGGTTCCTTGAACCCTGAAGACATAGGATTGAATCCCAGATCTAATGCTTACTGGTTATGTTTTAACTTAATTTTTGTGTCTCCATTTCTGATCCCTCCTAACATGAGGGTGATATTTCTCCAAGGTGACTGTGGATTAAATGTCAAGTCTACCAGAAGCCACAGCTATTGCTATTATCCTTTCACTCACCACCACCCCCCACTTTGTTGGGGGAAGTCAGAGGACACACGGGAAGGAGAAGGAAAGATTTTTATGAGTGAAATTTGGTCACGCTCTTCTTTAATAATGTTATTCATCTTTCTGTCAAAGGCGTCACATTAATGTAGTGGGAAAGATTTAGAGAAGATGAATTAAGACTTAAATACACAAAAATGACTTAGGGAATATTTAAATACAATACATTTTATTTTGGTGTGGTTTCCTTCAGGGTTGACAATAACATTTAAGATGTTTCTCAGGCAAGAACAGACTGTAGGCAGACAGAAGGTGAATTACCAGATCCATTCCTTCATTCAACAAAATCTGAAAGACTCAGCTTCTTGAGTTCAAATATTGACTCAGATATTTACTATGTGATTCTGGGCAATTCACTTAACCCCTTTTGCCTCAGTTTCTTCATCTGGAAAAATGAGTCAGAGAAGGAAATGGCAAACTACTCTAGTGCTTTGCCAAGAAAACCCAAATGAGGTCACAAAGAGTGACTGAAAAATGACTGAACAAAACAATACTATAAACAGCATTAGGAGATGAGGGAGATGCTATAGTGATGTAACAAGTAACACATTTTGTATTCTGTCCTCTCCCCAGAAGCACACTCTTGAGCATGATCCGCTCATCTGGCTTGGACCAATGTTGGATGAAGAAGCAGATTAGCATACTTGGTCTCTTTGCCTCAATTGTCTTCTCTCTACAATTCATCCTCCATAGACTGCCATACTGAGGGTGGGGGGGTAGTTTTAAAAGACTGTAAAGAAAATAAAGGGGGAATAAGAAGGGAGGGGGATAGAAAGGGAATTAAAATAAGGGTGGGCATTAGGGGAACTAATTAAAAACAAAACATTGGTGTAGAAGGAAATGGTGAAAGAAGAAAAGGCAGGAGTAGGAGTAGAAATCAAAATGCTAGGAAATACACAGCTGGTAATCATAACTCTGAATGTGAATGGAATGAACTCAACCATAAAACACAAGCAAACAGCAGAGTGGAATAGAACCCCAAACCCTACCATATGCTGTCTACAAGAAACACACACAAAGAAGGTATATATGCATAACATAAAAGTAAGAGGATGGAGCCAAATCTATTGGCCATCAACTGATAAAAAGAAGGCAGGAGTTGCAATCATGATATCTGACAAAACCAAAGTAAAAATATATCTAGTTAAAAGAGATAGGGAAGGTAATTACATCCTGATAAAAGGCAGGATAGACAATGAAGAAATATCTGTACTAAACATGTATGCACCAAATGGCATAGCATCCAAATTTCTAAAGGAGAAACTAGTGGAGCTCAAGGATGAAATAGATAGAAATACTATACTAGTGGGAGATCTGAACCTCCCTCTATCAGAACTAGATAAATCAAACCAAAAAATAAATAAGAAAGAGGTAAGAGAAGTGAATGAAGTCTTAGAAAAATTAGAGTTAGTAGATGTGTGGAGAAAAATAAATGGGGACAAAAAGGAATACACCTTCTTTTCAGCAGCACATGGTACATTCACAAAGATTGACCATGTATTAGGGCATAAAAACATTACAAACAAGTGCAAAAGAACAGAAATAATAAATTCAACCTTCTCAGATCACAAAGCAATGAAAATAATAAATAGTAAGGGTACTTGGAGAGGCAAATCAACAATTAATTGGAAATTAAACAATGCGATTCTCCAAAATTGGTTAAAGAACAAATCATTGAAACGATAACTTCATTGAAGAAAATGGCAATGATGAGACATTCTTTCAAAATCTATGGGATGCAACCAAAGCAGTGCTCAGGGGGAAATTCATATCCTTGAGTTCAATATTAACAAATTAGGGAGGGCAGAGATCAATGAATTGGACACACAAATAAAAAAACTAGAAAGTGAACAAATTAAAAATCCTCAGATGAAGACTAAATTAGAGATCCTAAAAATCAAAGGAGAAATTAATAAAATTGAAAGTCAAAGAACTATTGGTTTAATGAATAAGACTAGAAGCTGGTACTTTGAAAAAACAAATAAAATAGACAAAGTACTGGTCAATCTAATTTAAAAAAGGAAAGAAGAAAACCAAATTGATAGTATCCAAAATGAAAATGGAGACCTCACTTCTAATGAAGAGGAAATTAAGGCAATCATTAAAAATTATTATGCCCAATTACATGGCAATAAATATGGCAATCTAGGTGATATGGATGAATATTTATGAAAATATAAATTGCCTAGACTAACAGAGAAAGAACTAGACTACCTAAACAACCCCATATCAGAAAAAGAAATTGAACAAGCCATCAAACAACTCCCTAAGAAAAAAATCCCCAGGTCCACATGGATTCACAAAGAACAACTAATCTCAATATTATACAAACTATTTGACAGAATAAGCCAGGAAGGAGTTCTACCAAATTCCTTTTATGACATAAATATGGTACTGATTCCAAAGTGAGGCAGGTCAGAAACAGAAAAGGAAAACTATAGACCAATCTCCTTAATGAATATAGATGCAAAAATTTTAAATAGGATATTAGCAAAAATAGTCCAGCAAGTGATCATGAGGGTTATTCACTATGACCAGGTAGGATTCATACCAGGAATGCAAGGATGGTTCCATATTAGGAAAACCATCCACATAATTGACCATAATAACAATCAAACTGACAAAAATCACATGATTATTTCAATAGATGCAGAAATAGCCTTTGACAAAATACAATACTCATTCCTATTGAAAACACTAGAAAGAATAGGAATAGAAGGGCCTTTCCTAAAAATAATAAACAGTAAATATCTAAAACCATCAGCAAACATCATCTGCAATGGGACCAAACTAATAAGCCTTCTCAATAAGATCAGGAGTGAAACAAGGATGCTCATGATCACTTCTATTATTTAACACTGTACTAGAAACAGAGGCTATAGCAATTAGAGAAGAAAAATAAATTGAAGGTATTAGAATTGGCAATGAGGAGACCAAAAAATCACTCTTTGCAGATGATATGATGGTCTACTTAAAGAACCCTTGACAATCAACCAAAAAGCTAGTGGAAAAATAATCAACAACTTTAGCAAAGTTGCAGGATACAAAATAAACCCACATAAGTCATCAGCATTTCTATATATCTCCAATACATCTCAGCAGCAAGAATTAGTGAAATTCCATTTAAAATCACCCTAAACAATATAAAATACTTAGGAATCTATTTGCCAAGACAAATACAGGAACTATATGAACACAACTACAAAACACTCTCCACACAATTAAAACTAGGCTTAAACAATTGGAAAAGCATCTATTGCTTATGGATAGAATGAGCTAATGTAATAAAAATGACCATCCTACTCAAATTAATTCACTTATTTAGTGCCATACCCATTAAACTACCAAAAAACTTTTTTACTGAATTAGAAAAAAAAAAACATAACAAAGTTCATTTGGAAGAACAAAGGATCAAGGATATCCAGGGAAATCATAAAAAAAAATAATGCAAAGGAAGGAGGCCTTGCAGTCCCAGATCTCAAACTATACTTTAAAGCAAAGGTCATCAAAACAATTTGGTACTAGCTAAGAGATAGAAAGGAGGATCAGAGGAACATATAGGGTAAGTGACCTCAGCAAGACAGTCTATGACAAGCCCAAAGATCCCAGCTTTTGGGACCCAAACCCTCTATTTGATAAAAACTGCTGGGAAAATTGGAAGACAGTATGGGACAGATTAGCTTTGGATTAACATCTCACACCCTACACCAAGATAAACTCAGAATGGTTGAATGACTTGAATATAAAGAAGGAAACTATAAGCAAATTAGGTGAACACAGAATAGTATACATGTGAGATCTTTGGGAAAAGAAAGACTTTTAAAACCAAGCAAGAGCTAGAAAAAAATCACAAACTGTAAAATCAATAATTTTGATTACATCAAATTAAAATTTTGTACAAACAAAACGAATGTAACCAAAATTAGGAAAGCAACAAATTGGGAAACAATCTTCATTACAGAAACCTCTGACAAAGGTCTAATTACTCAAATTTATAAAGTACTAAATCAATTGTACAAAAAATGAAGCCATTCTCTAATTGATAAATGGGCAAGGGACATGAATAGGCAATAGAGATAATAAGGAAAAAGGCTTGTACAAAAATATTCATAGCTGTGCTCTTTGTGGTGGCAAAAAATTGGAAAATGAGGGGATGCCCTTCAATTGGGAAATGACTGAACAAATTGTGGTATATGTTGGTGATGGAATACAATTGTGCTCAAAGGAAAAATAAAATGGAGAAAATCCATGTGAACTGGAATGACCTGCAGGAAGTGATGCAGAGTGAAAAGAGCAGAACCAGGAAAACATTATATACAGAGACTGTGTATACTGTGGTACAATTCAATTTAATGGACTTCTCCATTATGGCAATAAAGTGATCCTGAACAACTTGGAGGGATCTATGAGAAAGAACACTATCCACATTCAGAGGAAAAAGTGTGGGAGTAGAAACACAGAAGAAAAAAAACTGCTTGAATACATGGGTTGAGGGGATATGGCTGGGGATGTAGACTCTAAATGAACATCCTAGTGCAAACACAAACAACATGGAAATGGGTTCTGATCAAGGGCACATATAATACCCAATGAAATTGCACATTGGCTGCAGGAAGGGTGGGAGAAGGGGAGGGAGGGAAATAATGTGATTCTTGTAACCAAGGAATAATGTGCTAAATTGACTAAATAAATTAATTTTTTTTAAAAATACAAGTTTGACCACATAATTCATCTGCTCAAGAAGTTCCAACAGATCCCTCTTGCCTCTTGGATAAAATACTAACTTTGATGTTGGACATTTAAAGTCCTTCACAACATGGGCCCAAGCTACATTCCCATACCATTCCAGATACTCTACAATTCAGCCAAACTGGACTGCTTATCCTTCCTCAAGTGAGATATTCCATCTCCTGATTCCTTACATCAGAAGTTCTCCTCTATTCCTAAAATATGCCTTCTCTGCCCCATGGGTTCTTAGAATCCTGGGTCTCCTTCAAAGCTCAGCTCAATAGTTATCTTCTATATGAATCCTTTTCTAGTTTCCCCAGCTGATAATGTTCCCCATCCAAAATTCCTCATATTTACTTGATATGTGTATCTGTGTTTATAGTTTCCGCTATAGAATGTAAATTCTTTAAGTGTAGGGATATTCTTTTTTTTCCTCTTGGCATCCCCATCCCGTAGGTCAGTATCTAGCACATAGTGGATACTTCATAAATGCTTATTGAGTTATTTATTAGTGGATAGCATTTTAAGACTCTTGTTACAGAAAGAAGAGTGGTTGCCACAAACTGTGACCGCAAAAATATGTAAATGGCCAAACTGTAAGGTTTTGGCCACACTGGTAAAGATAATTTTTAGTTTCTTGGTTTTATATTAAAAATAAAGTGGCCGCCAGGGGAATTAATTCCCAAATATGAAATACCCAAGTCAGCTGGGTTTTATGGGGATTTTAATTAATACAAATTAAGGAATTAAAGAAAGGGAGAGAGACAGAGTAAGATGAAATAATAGGAAAAGGGCTTGGGCCTAGGCCAATGGCCTAGGCCTTTCTCCTTAAGAGAGAAAACTAAGTCAGTCTTTAATCACTCACCACAAGATCCTTCCAAGCAAAATTCTAGTGTTCAGAGAGACCCTCCAGTTCAGCTCCTCAGCTCAACTAAGTTCAGCCACCCAGCCCTCCAATTCAGCTTCCTAAGCTGACTTTCCTCAGAGGTCTAAACCTCTTCCTTTTAAAGAGAATTTTCTCCTATATCACCTCCCCTAGGTTTTCACATCTACCAATCACAGTAGATGTTTTCACAGGACTGACCATTCTTAATTCACACCTTGTTATCACCTTCTCTGGGTAGACTAAAACCTCACACCTCTTGCTGAGCTTGCTTGAACTTTTAGTGATTAATTTGACCTTCATAGGTACTTAGCACCTTTTTGTATTAGATCTAAAAATAGACCCAGCTTAAGGATTTTAGCTTTACTTTAAGTATGGGTTAAGTACTTTTCATTGTTCAGTAAGGAGTTTACAACTTTATCTTCCCCTAAGGTATGCCTAAGTATGGGTGGAGTAATGTCAGAGTTCTCACATTCCTGATCAAGTATCTCCATTGTTTAAATGGGGGATAACCTTAAACTTAACCTTAAGATAATGTTCCAAGGTAGAGTTGAGAAATTTTAAGATTCACACTATAGATCTAGAGCTGGAAGGGACTTCAGTGTCCACCCAAGCCCAACCCTGTGATTTTGCAGCTTAGACCCAAGGACTTTAAGCATCTTGTCAAAAGTCACACCAGTAAGAAGCTCTGGAAGAAAGTGTGGCATGGTGGAACTAGCTTTGGAGACAAGGAACTCAGGTTCAAATATTGCCTCTGAGGCTTACTGTCTTGGGTAAGTTATTTTGCCTAAATTTCATCATCTGAAAAATGAGGATATTGGGTCAACTGATTCGTAAAGTTCTTCCAGCTCTATGTTATGATTCTAAGTGTCCTTTCTCTGCTCTAGTTAGCCACTTATTGTTCGCCCTGAAAGGCACGTTTCTGTTTCTTGTCAAAAGGATATGCAAAGCAAGCCATCTATGCCACAGACCTCCCACATACTCAGGGCACATAAACATGCTGATATCCATAGGCATCTACTTGGGGAAACTAGATGGCTCAGTGGATAGAGCACAAGGTCTGGAGTCAGTAGGACTTGAGTTCAAATGTGGCCTCAGTTACTTCCTAGATGTGTGACTCTGGGCAAGGCCCAGTTGCCTAACCTTTGCCTTTCTGTCCTAAAGTTGTTACTAGAACAGACAGTAAAGGTTGTTTTGTTTGTTTGTTTATTTTTAAAGCATCTACTTTATGTGTAGACAACCCTCAGAACATTCTAGTACCATGCCACATGGACAAGAAGCCAGAGAGAAATTATTTTATTCTCTCTATATAAATAATAAGAACACAAATAATAAGAGTCACCTCACTCCCAAATCTTAGAGCTCTTTAAGTTTATGAGATACTTACTGTCTTGTCTATGATTTCAATAATCAAATCAACACTGCCATTACACAGAAACCTGTGGCAATCCAATGTTCTAGTCATCATTCTATCTGAAGTTCCTGTCCTAATCACTCTTCCCTACCATTTATTTTTTTAAAAAACCCTTACCTTCTATCTTGGAATCAATACTGTGTATTAATTCCAAGGCAGAAGAGTGATAAAGGTTAGGCAATGGGAGTTAAGTAACTTGCCCAGGGTCACACAGCTGGGAAATGTCTGAGGTCAGATTTGAACCCAGGACCTCTCATCTCTAGGCCTGACTCTCAATCCAATGAACTACCCAGCTGCCCCTTCCCTGTCACTTGTTATTACCATGTATTCTGATGGAATCACCAGCTCTACTCAGGCAAGGTTGGGGGAGTTCTTGGAACTAGGCCTTCAGGGGTCTCCAGGGATGCTCTGGCTGATTCCTCTTTCCTTCTGTCTCTGACATTCCTCACTACTCCTCTGTATGTGCTGTCTTTGCTTTTAGAAAGTAGAAATTGTCTTGCTTGCTTGTATTTATATTCTTAGCACTTAGCACAGTGCCTGGCAGATAGAAAGTAAATTTCTTATTGTTCAGTCATTTTCATCACGTCCTACTCTTTGTGACCCCATTTGGATTTTCTTGGCAAATATACTATAATGGTTTTCTATTTCTTTCCCCAGCATATTTTGCAGATGAGAAAAAATGAGGCAAGTAGAGCTAAGTGACTTGCTCAGGGTCACCTAGCTAGTAAGTGTCTGAGACTAGATTTGAACTCAAGAAGATGAGTCTTCGTGACTCTGGATCTAGCCCTGTGTTATCACCTACCCATCTAAGGAAAACACTTAATAAATGCTTTTTAAATTCAGTCAATCAGTCCCTGGCAAAGAGAGGGAACTCCTTTCATTTAGGACTGGGGTGGGGGCATAGGGGGTGGCTATTTATAAACCCTGATGAGTTGATTTTGTAAGACTTTAGGGTGATTCTATGGCACGTATTGTTTCTTGTCCTCTTAAATGCTCCATGGGAGGGGGGGATCGCTTAGGGGAAGTAGAAACCAGAGGGAAGATGGAGAAAAGCAAGAAAGAAATCCAAGTTCTCAAGGAAAACACACAACACCCAGCTCAGTCAATGCAGGGAGCGGTACACTGCAAAAATTGAACTTTTCCTGCCTCACAGTGGTCTTTGAAAGCATTCAATTATCTGTCTGCACCTATAGAAAATGTTAGGGATTGCTTCCAGAAGCCTTTAAAAGGTTCTATACATAACACGTGTGCACATACACTCTCAGCAGCAGACAGAAAACAACAACAATCTATTCATTTACCTTTGAAAAAGCCAAAAAGGTATAAATTCTGCCCAGAAATCAATCAATCTCTCTCTCTCTCTCTCTCTCTCTCTCTCTCTCTCTCTCTCTCTCTCTCTCTCTCTCTCTCTCTCTCTCTCTCTCTTTCTCTCCCTTTCTTTCCCTCTCTTCTCCCTAATCCCCTCCCCAACTGTTCACCTTCTGTCTTTCTCTTTCACAAAGAGGCAAAAGCAGCAGAAGAAGGTGAAATTAATGGGTAGAATCTCGGCTGGGCTTATTCTGATGGAATCACCAGCGTTACTCAGGCAAGGTTGGGGGAGCTCTTAGAACTAGGTTTTCAGGGGCCTCCAGAGATGCTCTGCTGATTCCTCTTTCCTTCTGTCTCTGATTCTTCACCCAACCCTACCCTGCATCCAAGGTTTAGGGATGCCTGAACCTGTGGGCGAGCCAATTCATAGGATCATGGACTTGGAACTAGAACTTGGAGGTGATCTCAATTTACCCCCTTCATTTTACAGATTGGGAAGTTATAGACCAAAGAGGTGAAGCCATTCAGCCAAGGTCAGTCATCAGTCAACAAGCAATTATTAAGTGTTCTTTCTATGTCATGCACTGTGGTAAACCCTGGGAATACCAAAATAGAAAGATAATCTCTACCCTCAAGATGCTTATATTTTAATAGGAGAGGATAACCTAAGAAAGGGCTCTTAACAGGAGCAGGAAAGTGGGGGGGAGGCAGTATATTAAAGAAAGTCCTATGGAGATGAGTCAGTAGTACATATAGATCACTGAAACCCAAATACATTAAATTTAGCAAAACTGTCAGAGATGGAGAGAGGACCCAGAAGGCAATGAGGGAGAGCTCTATTCAAAATGTACATCATCTCCACAAATTACCAGGCATTTCTCATTTATAAACAAGGAGTTCTGGAAAGTTTATCTTTTTTTCTGAAAATTTTCCCCCCTGACTCTGATCCTGGCTTGTGTTCCCACCTCATCCTAGAACTTCACTTAGCACGGAGATGTCCTGAAACCTCCGATTGTCCTGCAGACTTCTTGACCTGCTGTAAGACTTGGTAAGGCTCCTGCCCTTCTGACATTGGTTCCTCTTAGAGCCTTCATTTTATGGACATACCCAGGTCAGTCTTCATTCCCATACCTGCCTTTTTCCTGTTTTCCAGATTTCAAAACCATGCTATCCATGCCTGGGGACCTTTATATTTCCACCCTACTACCCTCACTTCCAGTTTTTTAGCTCTCTTTAGTGTGCTGTCTTCCCCCATTAGAATGTAAGCTCTTAGGGGGCAGCTAGGTGACTCAGTGGATAGAAATCTAGATCTAGAGACAGGAGGTCCTAGTTTAAGTCTGGTCTTATTCATTTCCTAGCTGTGTGATCCTGGGAAAATAAACCCCCATTGCACAGCCCTTACCATTTTGCTGCCTTAGAACAAATATATAGTACTGATTCTAAGATAGAAGGTAAAGGTTAAAAAAAAAAAGAATGTAAGCTCTTGAGGGCAAGGCTTTTCTTTTGTTTTTATTTGCATTCTCAGTCTTTATTATAGTTCCTGGAACATAGTAATTGCTCATTAAGTTTCCTTCCTCCTTGGACTACTTATCTCTGTCTTACCCCATTAATCAGCAGTGAAACTGAAACCTCCTCATATATGCACACTAATTAGCAATCTTTGTGTTTAAAAAATAAATGCTAAATCTTGCATGTCACTTTTGGGTAAGAACATATTACCTATAAAATTTATGGATAGGTGATTAGAGAAATGCAAATCAAAACATCTCTGAGGTACCACCTCACACCTAGCAGATTGGTCAATATGACAGTAAAGGAAAGTAATAAATGTTGGAGGGGAGGTGGCAAAATTGGGACACTAATGCATTGCTGGTGGAGTTGTGAATTGATCTAGCCATTCTGGAAGGCAATCTAGAATTATGCCCAAAGGATTTAAAAGAATACTTGTCCTTTGATCCAGCAATACCACTACTAGGTTTATACCCCAAAGATAAATAAATATGGGGATAGATCTGCTTATACAAAAATATTCATAGCCACACTTTTTGTGATGGCAAAAAAATTTGAAATTGAGGGAATGTCCCTCAATTGAGGAATGACTGAACAAATTGTGGTATATGATGGTGATGGAATACTATTGTGTTACAAGGAATGATGAACTAGATGGTTTCAGAAAATAGTGGAAAGACCTACTGAACTGATGCAGAGTGAAATGAGCAGAACAAGGAGAACAATGTTCACAATACATGAAACACTGTGGGACTATCAAATGTGATAGACTTTGCTATGAACAGCAATACAATGTTCCAGGACAACTCTAAGGGACTTATAAGAAAGAATGCTATCTGCATTTAGAGAAAGAACTCTTGGAGTAGACATACAGAAGAAAACATATGATTTATCACTTGTTTATTTGGGTATATGATTTAAGGTTTTGCCTTTAAAAGATTACTGTTACAAAAATGAATAATATGGAAATATGTTTTGAGTGATAATGCAGGTAAAACCCAGTGGAATTGCTGTCAACTCCTGGAAGAGGGGATAGGGAAGAGGAGAAAGGTAACAACATGAATCATGGAAATATGGAAAACTTATGTGTAAATTTGTTACTTGCTGGAAGCCATCAAAGACCAGACTGTTTGACACGGTCCATGTGGACCCAGGGACTGCAAAGCAGCCCCTAAGAAGGATGGAAACACCCACTGAAACCTCCCTAAGTGAATTTCATTATTAACGTCCCCTTCTTATTGAAATTGCCATAATTATTATTCTTACTTAGCTCCAGGAAAAATAGATGAGAGCAACATGCTTGCAGGGTTAATACAGATGTCCCACTCCGTCCTCCCAGTATATTACCAGGAGAGGCCACTTACAAAATTAAACCTAAGGATTCTTATATACCCACTTAAATAGGACCCTCTTTTCTAGGCATAAAAACCTCTGGCAAATCTGTGCTCTGAATTTCCTAACCTATATCTGGGTCATGTTGATTCTACCCACTGATCCTACCCTTAGTAACAGTGTTTCACTGACTATCTCCCTAGGCTTCCTGTCTGTTGTTAGGTTACATGGAAACATGTATGTTGAGAATGAAATTGTGTGCCAAGTAGATGTGTGATCATGAGGGTATAAAATAAAGCCAGGCCTCAGCCAAGGTGAAGCAATTTATCCTGTGAAACCTGTGCTGTGGGTTGAATGTGAAAGCTGTGTCCCATCTATCATTTCGCCGACACCATCTCACTTCCAAGACCCCTTCCCCTGTGGAAGGCTGGCCCACCCCAAAGCAGTTACTGGAATAAAATAAAGAAAAATCTTAAAAAAAAGATTTATGGGTAGGAGAAGAATTTAAGAATAAACAAGAGATTGAAAGCATTATAAGATGTAAAAGGAATAATTTTGAATATATTAAATTTTTACAAATAAAAACAATAAGGCCAAGATTAGAAGGAAAGCAGTAAGCTGGGAAAACATTTTTGTAGAGTTTCTCTGATAGAGGTCTCATATCTAAAATATATAGAAAACTTGGCCAAATTTATAATATGAGCCATTCCACAATTGATAAATGATAAGGAGATAGAAACAGTTTTTGGATGAAGAAATGTATTTCTCTTGAGTTTATTCATTATACATAATACATATGTTTATCTAAGAGCCAGTGGTATGGTAGAAAGCTCTCTAGAGCAGAATAAAAAAGAGGTCTGGAGAGATGAAGTAACTCATCCAAAGTTATTCATGTAGTAAGTAGCAGGGCAGGGATTTGAACCCAGATTCACTGATAGACATAGAAAACTTTTGTGGGGTGGGCAGAGGGGAAGGGATGGAAATCTCTTTTACTTCTGTACTTATCTGAAAATCACTAAGTTTCCTCATCTCTCAAACAAGGGAGGATGGCATCTCTAATAATTTTGTCTTAGAGTTATTGTGAATGCCAAAAGGAAACAAGACATGTAAAGTTCTTGGAATTGTTCTAAACTTCAAATCAGGGATTCTTAATCTAAGGTACACGGATTCCCACATTCTCCCCTCAAGAAGCCTGTTGATAGATATCAGGGGTTTTATGAAATTAAATGGGAAAAAATAAATCTTTATTTCAATGAAACTAGTTTCTTCTGCAATCCTATATATTTTATTTTATGTATTTAAAAATATTATTCTGAAAAGGGATCTATAAGCTTCACCAGACAACCAAAAGGGTCTAGGATAACCAAAAAGGTTAAGAACCACTTCCTTAAAGACTGAAGTATGGACTGTGTTAACACAGACCTTTCAACTAATTGCAAAGTTTGCAAAGTTTCTGAGGGTAGGATCTTTATGAACTCAGTCTGAATGGTCCCTAGTCTAATGCCCTGATAAGTCAGATACTTATTAAGGGCTCTTAGATAGTGATAGCATTTATAGATGGCATTTATATAATGCTTTGAGGCAGTGGTAATCTGTGTTCATCCTTTGATTTCAAAGAGGACCAATGACATTTCAGAGTAGTGTTTTGACTTGCATGTGAATTGTATTTAAGGGAGGCAATGTTGCATAAAGTCATTAGCCTTACTCTTTCTTCCAGAGTCACCAAAATCCAGTGGCAAGATAAATCAGGATGCTTGATGATGGCCCAGGATTCACTTTGGTGTCTTTGATGTCTGATCAAACTCTAAACACGCCACAGCACCTGCTTCAGCCACCTTCATGACCATTGGAACACATTTTTCTCATCCACTCATTCTACCAGAGGAAGACTTCATAAACTTGGGACAGATATCCTCCTAGCTCATTGAGGAGTTTTAACCCTATTGGTTTCCATTTGCCTGGTTTAGCTGATCAGCCAAGATAGTTTACTAAGGTATGACCATTGCGTATGCGACAGCTTCTTAGAATCACAGATGAGAATTGGGTGAAAGGTAGGCACTATGATACATGAGCAGACCTAAAAAAGACTTCACAAGCCCTTACATCAGAGGTTCTAGTCCTCCCTGAACACTTCATGGTATGGATGATATGAAAGGTGGCATGGCATTAAAGAAAGAACTATAAACTAGGCATTAAGGTCCTGGACCCTCATCCTAGCATCTCCATAGAATTGCTATGTGACCTTAAGACAAAACCCTTTTTTCTCACTGGACTCTAGCTTCTTTGTCTATACAATGAAAGTGGTTAAGATGGAGGATCTCAAAGAGTTCTCTTAGCACAATATTCTGTGATCATATGAGACTAAGGACCATATTGAAATTGGACATCTAAAACCTAAGCTCCTAGCTCCAGGACTGCCTTCACTGATGGGATGAATATCTGCATGGTCTTCAGGTGGGTGGCTAAGAGGAGTTAGCAGAGACTTTCCACACTCCCTTTCTCTTCATTCAGGAAAACACTAACTACAGGAAAGCATTCTCTGGATTCTTTCCTATTAAAAAATATATCTTAGAGATTTCCTTAGGGGCCCAACAAGCTCATCAGGATCAATGCCTCTTCTTCAGGGAATGGACACAGGTCATTGCATCCATCTGAATTTGGACATGGTCATCATAGGAGATAGGATCAAGCCAGCACTGGAAAGGAATACTGTAGTTTAACCCATCAACAGGGTGATGTTGGTCAATAGGTAAAGTTGACATACAGAGAGTCTTATGGCCCTTGATCAGACATGATTATAGACTCAGAGCTAGAAGAAGCCTTAAAGGTTATAGGGCCCAATCTCCTTATTTTAATGTCCACAGATGAAGTGATTAGCACAAAGTCCATAGGTAGTAAGTGGCAAAGCCACAATTTGAAGCCAGGTCATCTGATTCCAAGTAAATCAACTAGCATTTACTAAATGCCTATAAGCATATGCTATAGGGGGGAAATAAATAGAATAAACCAAGCAATCCTTATTTGAAAAACTGCGTATAATCTAGCTCAGGAGAATATAAAGGAATGACTAGATGAGGGGAAGCTATAAGTAGGTTAGTGGATAGAGAGCCAGGTCTGGAGTTGGGAGGACTGGGTGCAAATATGGTCTCAAATACTTCCTAGCTTTGTGACCCTGAGCAAATCACCTAACTCCATTTGCCTAGCTCTTACCAGTCTTCTGTTTTGGAACTGATAGTGGGACAGAAAGCAAGAGTCTAAAAAGAAAAATGAATGAATAGATGATAGACAAAATAACATTGAATAAAAAAGCATTTATAGAGTTCCTGCTCTATGCCAGGTATTGTGCTAAATGTTAGGGATACAAGTATAAAGCATGAAACAATCCTTACCCCTAAGGAGCTTATATTCTGTGACAATGATGTATATGAATATGTACATCATAAATATATTCCAAATAAATATAAAGTAATTACATACATAAATACATACAAGGGGATAGAGTGCTGGGCCTGGAGTCAGGAAAACTTATCTTCCTGAGTTCAAATCTCCTGAGCAAGTCACTTAACCCTGTTTACCTCAGTTTGCTCAGCTGTAAAATGAGCTGGAGAAGGAAATAGTGAACTATTCCATTTGCCAAGAAAACAAAGAGTTGGACATGACTGAAAATTACTGAAAGCAAATTCGGCACAAAGTAGTTTCTGAGGGAGAGTCCTAGCTGTTGGGAAGATCAGGAAAGGTTCATGCAGAAGGAAGAGAGAGATAGGGAAGGAGTACACTCCAGGTACAGAGGATGACCAGTGCAAAGATGCAGAAGTGGGAAATGGAGTAATATGTATAAGGATTAAAGAGAAGGTTGGTTTGGCTAAATCACAAAATACAGTGGGGTGGGGGCAGCTGGTCGGCACAATAAATAGATTGCCAGGCTTGGAGTTAAGAATACCTTTGTTCAAATTTGGCCTCATACACTTCCTAGTTGTGTGGCCTGAGGCAAATCACTTAACCCCAGTTAACTAGCCCTTATTACTCTTCTGCCTTTGGAACCAACACTTGTTTCTAAGATAGAAGGTAAGGGTTTAAAAAAAATAAGGAGAGGAGAAGCAATGTTCAAAATGGCTAGAAAGATGGGTCAGGACTTGGATGCTGCTTGAAAAGCTAAAGAGAGGTTTCTATTTTATCCCCAAGGCAATAAGATATTCCTGAACTTTATTGAGTAGAGATAATCATGGTTAGATCTGTGCTTGCAAAATTACCTTTCTAGCAATGTGTAGGACAGACTGAAGTTCTGAGAGATTTGAGGCAGGGAGGTCAATTAGAAGGCTACTGCAATAATCCAGGCAAGAGGTGATGAGAACCTGAACAAAGATGGTAGCTGTGTGAGTGGCAAGAAGGAATCAGATGCAAGAGATGTTGTAAAAGTAAGAAATTTTTGTGTGCTATGCTATAAGAGGTAGGATAGGGTCCTAGCCTTCAAGATGGGTAGGTTTGGATTCAAGTTCTGCCTCTGACACATACTAGCTATGTGATCACAAGCAAGACACAAGCAATGTCTCATTGCCTCAAGCAACTCTCTAAGATGCTTAAGTTCCATACAAGTTGCCAACGTGCATCAGTGAAGAGAATTTCCACAACAGGAGTTTCCTATAGCAATGCAATCACAGGGGTGAATGAAATAATAATGATGATAATGACAATGATAATGACACAGGAGAGCCTGGAGATGAACAGTTTCTCAAGAACAGATGAATGCCCTAGAGATCATTACCTGGAGGGTTTTGACAACCTTCTGAGCTTGGTATAAACTAATTTTATTCACTCCAGGTTTGTCAAGGATGCTGGTAAAGATGATCATAATCAGGACTCCCACAAACTAGAAAAATGAAGGAGGCCCAGGGATGAAAAGCCTCCAAAATTGCTAAGAATCATGATAATCCCTACATTTATGCTTTCAGATTTCCCAGTCTTTTTTACTTACATCATTTAATTCTCGAAATAACCGTGAGAGATGGGTAAGAAAGGTAATATTATCTCTGTGTAATATGTGAAGAAACTGAGGCATAAGGGGGTTAATTAACTTTTCTATGGTATGGAAGATTGCTGGGTATTCTGAATAGAGCATTAGACAGCAAATCCAGAGACCTGGTCTAGCCTAGCCTTGCCATTGAGTTCTTGTGTGTCACCCTCCCTGCCCTTTTCCTTATACATAAAAGAATGGGATTGTTCTAGATCGAGAGCTTTGTTTGTATCATGAACTTCTTTGGCAATCTGGTGAAGACTATGACCCCTTTCTCAAAATGTGCCATTTCTGTTGTGTCCAAAACTTCCTGATCCCATTTGGGATTGATTTTTTGACAAAGATACTTCAGTAGTCCTTCTTCAATTAATTTTACAAAGAAGGAAACAGAAACAAACAGGTTTCAGTGGCATACCCAGGGCCACAAAATTAGTAGGTGTCTGAGGCAGGATTTGAATGCAGGAAGATGAGTTTTTCCTTATTCTAAGCCTATTGCTCCATCCACTATGCTAAAATACAGTAATATAATATAACATAATATGCATAAAATAGTCCACAAAATTATAAAGGAAGCCAAATATATCTAAATATAACTCCTATTGACAGAAGACTGTGATCATGTGCAGTCTGGGGATGTATCTAATAACAACAAAGGCAATTTCAAGGTGATGTAGAATGTAAACAATATTTCTAGCTCTCTGCAACAACTACAGTGTGATAGGAAATATCTGTGATTTCTATTAGTGACCTAGTCACATGTGCTGCTAATACTATTGTGGTTTTGTTGCCAATATTCAAATGGAAGGAAAGTCCTAAATTGCATTTAGAGGTTGGCGAAAATAAAGATATAATTTTCCTCCAACTGAGTTCACAGACCCCTTGAAATTTATTCATGGACCTCAGATTAAAGGCTAGGTGGTTTCTAAGATGCTTTCCAGGTCTCATATTCAATGAGCCTCAATTCATACTGAAAATCAAGAGCAGAGCTGGGGAGGGAAGGTCCAGTCTCTTGACCCTTGGTACAAGGTATTCTCTACTATTTCACATTGCCTCACTACCAACCTCTTGGGGAGTTTGCCATGAGGTCACAGTAGGGAGAGAGAAAACCCAGTTTCTCCCATACCCATTTGCTCTCCCATAGTGCTCACATGTGGGCAACCCTCCGACCTGACCTCCTGCGGCCTTGCTGACCCCTGGGTCCCTAGCTTTAAGCCTGTACAGATTGAGGGTAAATGAGAGAATGACTTTCCCACAACGTTTGACTTGTCGGCCAATTTGAAGAGCATTTTCTTGGCCAGAGCTCTAATCCCAATGCTTGAGTAATGCCCTAGTGCCACATCGATCGGGAGCTGGGAAATTCCAACCTGACCGCAGCACATTGTAATGGCCTCTGCTCTGGTGACCTTCTCCCTGTCAGAAAATACATCTTTTCTGCAAGTCTCTGGCCTGCAAACATCACCCGCAGCCAGCTTAGCCGAGACAAAGGGCTTTGAAATGGCCCAGATAATGCATCGAGGGGGAAACTGTTTTCCAAGAGTGTAATTCGACCACTATTAACCTGCAGCTGCTGGGATGGCCCTGCTTTGATTCCCTTCTCCAGCCAAGGCCACTGTTGTAGGCTCCTGTCGAGTAACTCAGACACACAATGCATGGCAGGGGACAGAGAGCATTAGCTCACCATGCTACCTGAATGCTGATGGGCCCACGGCAGGCTGGTGGGACGACAAGTTGGAAGAGGGACCAGTTTTCATGTTCTTTGGGGCTACAATAGGGAAACAGATCCAGTATAAGTTCAAGTTGTTTTAGAAAGGATTAAGACATACCCCTTCCATAGGAGACCAAAGAGGGGTGTAGCATTTAAGCAGAATAACTAGGGGGGAGTGACGAAGGCTTTGTCCCAAGGTGCAAAAATCTTGAGGGTACCAACAACATCATCAGGATTTGCTTTCCTGTTACAGGTAGTACAAGTACATTCTACCACCTCTTTCTCCTCCTTCCTTGTCCCTTTGTTCTAGGTACCAAAAAAAGTCTAGTCACATTCCTGTGTTTAACACAATCTTTTAAACTTTACTCCAGCTTATTAGTGATTCTTTGTCTTTTGTCTGACTGTCTATAGCTGAAATTTGGGATTAAGTATTGCCCCTAAAATTAATTGTGGTATGGAGTATATATGTATAAGAGAACCCTACCTCTCAACAATTCTTTCTCTCTTTAATAATATTATTTTCTTTTCCCACATTTCCCCAACATCTTGCATGTAATACCCACTAATCTTTCCACTGTAAAATGTATATGATAATAGAACCTACCTCTCAGTGTTGCTGTGAGGATCTAATGAGATTTATTATTTGCAAAAAGCACGTAGCATAATACTTGCCACATAGAAGATGCTATATAAATGCTCATTCCCTTCCCTTTAAAAAAAATAATCCTTACCTTCTTCCTAAGAATCAATATTAAGCATCACTTCCAAGGCAGAAGAATGG
Organism: Monodelphis domestica; assembly: GCF_027887165.1. Classification (NCBI taxonomy): domain Eukaryota; kingdom Metazoa; phylum Chordata; class Mammalia; order Didelphimorphia; family Didelphidae; genus Monodelphis; species Monodelphis domestica. The sequence continues at coordinate 235,617,223 of NC_077230.1, forward strand.
TAAGGGCTAGGCAATTGGCATTAAGTGACTTGCCCAGGGTCACACAGCAAGGAAGTGTCTGAGGTCATACCTTTCCTTTTTTCAAAAGATCTATCCAAGTATAACTTTTCTTTTAAAAATTAGACCTGAGATTTCATTAGTGTACAGAACTAATAGGCCCTTTAACAAAGCAGATCCACACCTGTCCTCAGAGAACAATCTGGGACAATGAGAAGTTGAATGACTTTCTCCAGAGTTCTTATTTCAAATGACCTGGTCTTCCTGCCTCAAGTCTCTCACCACTACATTCCATCCTACACCCTGCTGACTCAGTTGTTGGTCAGTTGTTTTTTTCAGTAGTATTGGATTCCACAGTGCTTTGCTGCATTGCCATCTCAGCCATTGAACCTTCTTATTGGTTTCTTCCGTCTGTTCTGCCGAAGCAGTCTTCACATGCTGGGTGAGCAAAGCCCTGGTTCACTAGGGGTCGACGACCCGATGGCTACTCTCACAAGGTTTAGCCGGCCTGTTGAAGCTGTTGCGGGTGTGGCCGCTGCCCCATGCTACCAGCTACTGGGAGCCACAAGTGAGAGCTGCGTGTCAGGTGGGGGGTCAGAGGCTGGACAGCTGCCCTAGGAGGACACGATAAGCCCTCCATACCAGAGATACCAGAGATACTACCCCTCCCTGAACACCCCATACACCCCAAGAACAAAGGCTCATGAGCAGCCTGTGACAACTACAGAGGCATCTCACTACTCTCCACTGCTGGAAAGATCCTCGCCCCTGTTATACTCAACAGACTCCTGTCATCTGTTTCAGAGCAGAACCTGCCTGAATCACAATGTGGCTTCCGACCAGATCGCAGCACCATCGACATGGTCTTCACAGTGAGGCAAATGCAAGAAAAACTCCTTAAGCAGAACCTGAGTCTCTACATTGTCTTCATAGACCTGACAAAGGCGTTCGACACAGTGAACAGGGACGCATTGTGGGTGATCCTCAGCAAGCTCGGTTGCCCAGTAAAATTCGTCAAACTGATCCAGCTCTTTCATGTCGACATGGCAGGGGAAGTCCTATCTGGTGGAGAGACTTCCGATCGCTTCAACATCTCCAATGGTGGGAAACAAAGCTGCGTCCTTGCTCCGGTGCTATTCAACCTATTTTTCACCCAAGTATTACGACATGCTGTGATGGATCTAGACCTGGGCGTCTACATCAAATACCGACTGGATGGCTCACTGTTTGACCTTCGGCGCCTGACTGCAAAAACAAAGACAACAGAGAGACTCATCCTGGAAGCTCTCTTCACAGGTGACTGTGCTCTCATGGCCCACCAAGAAAATCATCTTCAAACCATTGTGGACAGGTTCTCCACTGCAACAAAACTGTTTGACCATCAGCCTCAGCAAAACAGAGGTGCTGTTCCAATCTGCACCAGGAAGGCCAATGAACCAGCCGTGCATTACAATCGACAGCACGCAGCTTTCTAACGTCAACACTATCAAGTACCTGGGCAGCACCATCGCCAACGATGGGTCCCTAGACCACGAGATCAATGCCAGGATCCAAAAGGCCAGCCAGGCACTTGGGCGGCTGCGCTCCAAAGTCCTCCAACACAGAGGTGTAAGCACTGCGACGAAGCTCAAAGTGTACAACGCAGTGGTCCTCAGCTCGCTCCTGTATGGTTGTGAGACATGGACACTGTACCGGAAGCACATGAAACAGCTGGAGCAATTCCACCAACGCTCCCTCCGGTCAATCACGAGGATCCGATGGCAGGACCAAATCACCAACCAGGAAGTCTTCGACAGCCAACTCCACCAGCATCGAAGTCATGGTCCTCAGAACCCAGCTATGATGGTCTGAACACATCATCCGCATGGACCCACAGCGAATACCAAGACAGGTATTCTATGGTGAGCTGTCAGCTGGACTCAGGAAACAAGGCCGACCAAAGAAAAGATTCAAGGATCAGCTAAAGTCCAACTTGAAGTGGGCTGGCATTATACCAAAGCAACTAGAACTCGCTGCCTCTGTCAGAAGCAGCTGGCGAACCCACATTCACCATGCCGCCACCACCTTTGAAGATGAGCGACGTCGACATCTTGCCGCTGCGCGTGAACGCCGACACCAGGCCACAACCGCACCTCCCGTAACAACTGGCGTCCCATGCCCCATGTGCCACAAACTCTGCGCCTCAGCCTTTGGACTCCAAAGCCACATGAGGGTACACCGTAGATGAAACTGCACAAAGACAATCGTCATTCTCGGTCACCGAGAGACTACCACTACTACTAGTATTGGATTCGTCATAACCCTATTTGGGATTTTCTTGGCCAAGATATTGGAACATTTTGCCATTTCCTTCTCCAGTTCATTTTGCAGTTGAGGAAACTGAGGCCTGTGAAGTATCTGAGTCTAGCTCTAAACTCAGAAAGATGAGTCTTCCTGACTTCAGGTCCCATATTCTGTCCACTGCACTACTTTAACCAAGTTAACCTTCCTTAAAAGTAGACCTGAGAGTGTGACTAGCCAATAAGTGTCAGAGACAAGATTTGAACTTAGATCTTCCTAACACTCTTTATCCACTCTACCACAATGCCTCTCAGAGTCTAATTAATATTGAATTATTCAGCATGTACTCAAACCCAGTAAAATCCCCCCACATAGGAAAGATAACATCTGGAAATCAAAAGTGCTCTCACACCCCAGAGTGAATGTTTTCTAGCCTCTTGTTCATGTGGAACTTTAGCTGTTAGCCAATCTCATTCCTCAGGTCACTGTTGAGCAGGATTTCGATCAAGAATGTCCTATGCAATATTTGCAGAATGCCATAGAACCCTAATGAGACCTGTGGACCATTAGCCCAGTTGTTTGGTCTCCATGATCTCCTCATGAAAGAGAAAAGATCTGAATCAGAGCTTCCCCCTTTCCTGTGGGATTAGCACCGTACCTCTCCATGCCCCACTCAGCTCTGATCATCAGCTTACTTTGAGGATGCTTGTATCATTCCTGCACCCTGGATGCCCAGTGCTTCCCATTTACAGCAGCCTAAAGGGTCAGAGACAAGAGCAAAGACCAGGAAAAAAATTGCCTATCCTATGAGTTCTTGACCCACAAGAAGGAGCCAACTTTAAAAAAAATTTTTTAACAATCATATTAAAAACAGTTCCATTTTCCTTTAAATTCATCATCATACTAAATTCTTTTCTCCCTGCCACTCTGCTCGGCACTGGAGGTTGAGTCGGCATGACATAACAATGTAGCAAGACAACATAATTTAAAGGAGCCCCATGGCTTTTACATTTGAGGCCCACTGTTTCCCCGCATTTGAGCCAATGTGCAGAGAACAGCTGGGAGATTAGGTACTAACAAAAAGGAAATGATTTGAAATATCCACGCAACACTCCCTGCAAATAAGAGAGATACAACTTGGCAAGCTTCATCCTTCCTTCCCACCCCCCGCCAACCCTGTTGAAATGTGTCTCCATACGGGGTTGTCTCTGGAAGCTGCTTGGAGATGTTTACAGCTCTCTCACTCTTGGCTTCCTCGAACATTTATGTGATAAAGGTTTCCCTTTGTTGTACCAAGTGAAATCACAGACCTGGATGTTTTACTTGTCTGCCTAAGAAATATAGCAAATATTATATTAGGATGAGTCTTAGCTCCCACCATTTACCTTGCCTGTCATTATACTTGCTGGGTGGGAAAAGATGGAAAAGGTACTCTTAGCATCTTAGATTCAGTGTCAAGGAGCCAGTGGGACCCTCTTGAGAGAGAGGCCAGCTGGTATAGACTCCCCCCCCCCCTTTTGTGACAGGTGTCTGAATATTCCAGGTCAAAATTGTGACTCTTCTTTGGAATCTTTTCAGAGACAAGGGCCCAGAGAAGTCCATCCTAGTCTTTATCCTTGATATCCTATATTTCCCCCCTTATATCAACCAAATCATTTGTTGTTTGTTGTTCAGTCATTTTTTAAAATCATGTCTGATCCATTTGGGGTTTTCTTGGTAAAGATATTGGAGTGGTTTGCCATTTCCTTCTCTAGCTCATTTACAGATGAGGAAACTGAGGCAAACAGGATTAAATGACCTGCTCAGGCTCACACAACTAATAAGTGCTTGAGTCACCTTTGAACTCAGGAAGATGGGTCTTCCTGACTCCAGGCCTGGCACTCTATCTACTCCAGCCAAATTATATCCTACTTTAATTTTATACCTATTAAGTCTCCTGTGGACATGGAGAACATTTGTCCAACAATTTTCTCTTAAAAAAAAAAAAGGCAAAAACCTTGGATGTCTGAGTAGGGGTCAAATATGTTGCAAACTAGGAAGTTTGCCACTTCCTAATTAACTGACCTCTCAAAGTATAAATGTTTGGGATAGATGGTCTCAGATATACATTTCAGTTCTGAAATCATTATTATTATTATTGTTATTAATAGGATCTGTGGTTCATTGGTACAAGAAACCCCAGCTAAGGAAACTTTATCTATCATATCAGATCAGCTGCTTCTCAGCAATTTATAGCCTTTGTGATAAATGTTTTCCAGCCAAACTGAAAAAAAAAAAAGAGACAAACTGAGCCAGTCATAGGTTTGTTATTGAGACCAGCATCCCTCAGCAAAGCAAGGTCTTTCAGCTTCCTCACACCTAAGACAATTGACTAAGGGTTTTATGTACCCTAACATTGTATCATACAAGATAGTCCAAGGGGACTCTCAGGCTATACCCTATATAGTAAGGGGTTATGCCCTATATGACAATTCCACTTAGAATACCTGATCAGAGTGCAAGACCTTCCTACAAAGAGTCACATCCTTCCACCTACGGTACCCAGGCATGGGGTCACACCTTATTGCAAGATGCTAGCTTATATTGACTTACAGAAAAATAGCTAAACACATTGCTTAATAGCCTTATAAAGTATACTTGCTATAATTCTAGTAACTGCTGATCAATCATCCCAGATTAATCACTTCCTTTGGGTAAGTACTGATTGATTCTAATAGCTAGGGTGTTATTTAAAAAGGGTCAGGGATTCTTATTCTCTTCACCTTGGCGGCATTTTGTGCAGTGTCACTAAGCCAGAATATGTCAGAGGTGGGACTGGAACCTAGGTCTTCCTGATTTCAAGACCAACTCTCTATCTGCCATCTCACAAAGCCTCTCATTCTATAGGAAAATAATTAATTCAAATTTAATTTAATCATTCCTTAGGCTTCACTAAGTCCAATGACTTTTTTCATTGAACATATTTGCCCCTCCTCAAAAACCCCAGTTTGATAAAGATGTGGGTGGGAATTGGAAGCCCCTTGTCCCTTGCCCCAGGGTTGCTCAGGGCCCCAACCCACTGCAACTGTTTGCAGTCTTACAAATAAGCTGTCTCCCACTCCCCCTAAGGCAAGTACCAATTATCTGCCAGATAAGTGATAAAGATGCTGATGCCAATGACTTTACCATTTGCAGAGGCAGAGGTGGAGCTTGGGAAAATTCTGGGATCAAATCATAGTCCAAATCTTCTTTAAAAGACTAAGCTAAGAAGTAACTGGATAGCCTCAGTGGTCACTGGAAAAGAAAGTAATTTTACCAATCTAAATGGCAATGCACAAAACTTGTCTCCCAATTGCCTCACTTTACAGATGAGGAAACTGAAATAATTTAAATTATTCACCCAAGGTCACATACAGCTAATAAACTACTGATTTCTTTATATCCTTTTGAACTCTTAGATCCTCTAGGAGAAGTATTTTTTTTCTCTAGGAGAAACTTGTAAAGTGAGGCACAAAGGTTATAATAAGATCATTGGATAGGACTTTAGAGTACACCTAGTTTATTTTGCTCTGACTACCAATCCCCCTTTTTTTAACAGATGAAGAATCTGAATGTTAGAGAGGCTAAGTGATACAAGGCTGGAAATGACATAGAGGCAAGATTTGAACAAAGATCTCAATTAATCCAAGGCTAGCACTTCTCCCACTGTATCACTTTCTCAAGAAATCTCAATGTACTTTTCTGTCTAACTCAGTTCACACTTTCATAATACTCTATACAAAATTCTTTACAAAGTTTTTTCCTCTGCCCTAATCTTAAAATTTAAGAGTTTAAAGGAGGTCAAGTGAGGGAGATTAGTCAGTAGGCTTCACAACATCCTAGAGGGGTGGGAGACACAGATAAACTCTATTCATCAGAGAGAGAAATTGAAACTCAAATAGATAAAAATGATCATAGGAGTAAACTGAGGAGGATTATTACTGAAGAAAACACAATAATGTGGTCTAATGGGATAATTTGGACTGGGGAGAGAAGGTTGCTTCAATCAATAAATGAATCAACAAGCATTTATTTAGCATCTGCTCTGTACAATTAGGTAACACAGTAGATAGAGTACTGAGCCTAAAGTGAGGAAGACTCATCTTCCTGACCTCAAATCTGACCTCAGACACTCCTAACTGTATGATTCTGGGCAAGTCACTTAACCCTATTTGCTTCAGCTTCTCCATCTATAAAATAAGTTGGAGAAGGAAATGACAAATTACTTTTGGAGGAAACAAAGGAATTCTATAAGGGAGAAGTGAGATGGGATGGCATTCCAGGCATTGGGGATGGCCAGTGATAAGGCCAAGAGATAAGGCAATATTGTATCACATGCAAGAAACAGCATGGTGTCCCATTTGGTTGGCTTATGCAGTGTGTGAAAGGGAGTACTGTATAATGAAGATAGGAAAGTTAGGACAGGACCAGTTTGTTAAGGAATTTAAATGTCAAGTGGAAGAGTTTGTATTTAATCCTAAAGTTGATAGAAAATAGTTAAAAGGGTCTACTCTAGTAAGGATATAATGGGTTGTGTTGTGTTGTGTTCTGTTTGTTGGAGTCCTAGATATTCTCTGGAAAGAATGTTAGCTTCTTGAAGTCAGGGATTGTTTTCCTTTTTTCTCTTTGTAGACTCAGCACCTAGGACAGTGCCTAGCACAAGAACAAGGGCAGATAATGGATTTTGCCTCTACAGATAGTTTATCCAGTTGGGGAAACCAAGGAACTAAGAAGCCAAGATGAAGCAGGATTGCATAGTAAGACATGGTCTTACAAGTGATTGTTCTTCACTTACCTTTTGAAAGTGTTTGTGCCTATTATTATCTGTGTGGAATTCTAAACTTTTAAAGCACTTTGGGGTGAGTGTTTGCATGTTGGGAGGCATAAAACTCAGTCTAAACCCTTGAGAAGTAGATGAAACCAGCATTAGATCTGGGATAGATGTAAAATATCTCACTTTATGAGTGGATATCGTTACTGTCAAATGGATCCCTCCTTGCTAATGTGCAGGAATAATAGTGCTTGGATAGAAACACATTGATCCTAGAAGCAGAAAAGACTATAAAAGGCATCAATTTTGACTAAGTAAGGCTTTTGTTTTGTTTTGTTTGGTGGGGAAACTTTGGATAAGAGAAAGTAAAAATTCTTCATGTATTTTCGTTTAGAAACAACTTGGTGTTTGACCAAAGGCTAAATTCATTGTACATTGGTTTGATTTATCATTTCTAAGTGTTTTTTTTTTTCTGTTTACCAATTTTTCTTCTAATTTTTAATATCTCCTTCTTTTGTCCTCATTTTAGGTTTGCCTATGTGTTGTTTCTAATTTTCTAAATGCATATTCAGCCCATTAATCTTCTTTTATATTTTGTTAATGTATGTTTATAGGGATATACTTTTTCCCCGGAGGCCTGCATTAGCTGCATTACAGAAAATTTGAAGGGTTCTTTTGTAATGACCATTTTCTTTCACACAATTATTAATTGTCTTAATGACTTGTTCTTTGACCTGCTCATTATTTCAGATTTCTTTGTTAAGTCTCCATTTGGTTTCTGTGTCTTTTTTTGACTCCTTGAGCAAATTATCTTTATTATGTTATGATCTATTAAAATATGCTTATTTTTTACCATTTTCCATTTATTTTCAATATCACTGTGTGCTAATTACATGGCCAAGTTTTATAAAAGTTGCACATGGTGCTGAGAAATATGTATATTCTTTAGAAGTTCCATTTAGAAAACAGCTGTCTTTTAGCTTTAATTTCCTCAGCAACTGGTTTTGTTTATATTTCTCTTAAACTTATCCTACACTGTGAATGGAATGTTGTAATCTCTTGTCCTTGTTGAATTGCCTATGTCTTTTTGTAGTTCAATTAAATTTTTCTTTATGAACTTAGATGCTAGGACATTTGGAGCATAAAGGTTTAATACTAGTATTGATTTGTTGTCTGTCATTCTTTTCAACATAAGGTAGCTTCCATGTTTATCTCTTTTCATTGTATAACTGTTTTTGCTTTATCAGACAGCATGATGGAACCAACACTTTTTTAGATTTACCTAATTCATACCAAGTGTTTTTCTTGCCCTTTGTTTTTATCTATACATGTTATTTGTTTTAAATATCTTTCTTGTAAGCAACAGAGTGTGGGGTTTCGTTTTCTTAATCTGCGACTTTCATTTTATGTGATTATTTAATCCATTCTCATTTAAAGCTATGAAAGTTAGATTTGTTTTCTTCCATTTACTTCTTTTTTTTTAATTTTATAGTATTTTATTTGATCATTTCCATGCATTTTTCATTAAAGACAAAGATCATTTTCTTTTCCTCCCTCCCAACCCCCCCCCCCCCCGTGGCCGACGCGTGATTTCACTGGTATCATATGTGTTCTTGACTTGAACCCATTGCCATGTTGTTAGTATTTGCATCAGAGTGTTCGCTCAGTGTCTTTCCTCTGTCATGTCCCCTCAGCCATTGTAGTCAGGCAGTTGCTTTTCCTTGGTGTTTCTACACCCTCAGTTTGTCCTCTGCTTTTGGATAGTGTTTTTTTTCTCCTTGATCCCTGCAGACTGTGCAGGGACATTACACCGCCACTAATGGAGAAGTCCATTATATTTGATTATACCACAGTGTATTAGTCTCTGTGTACAATGTTCTCCTGGTTCTTCTCCTCTCGCTCTGCATCACTTCCTGGAGGTTGTTCCAGTTCACATGGAATTCCTCCACTTTATTGTTCCTTTGAGCACAATAGTATTCCATCACCAACATATACCACAATTTGTTCAGCCATTCCCCAATTGATGGGCATCCCCTTATTTTCCAATTTTTGGCCACCACAAAGAGCGCAGCTATGAATATTTTTGTACAAGTCTTTTTGTCCATTATCTCTTTGGGGTACAAACCCAGCAGTGCTATGGCTGGATCAAAGGGCAGACAGTCTTTTATCGCCCTTTGTGCATAGTTCCAAATTGCCCTCCAGAATGGCTGGATCAGTTCACAACTCCACCAGCAATGAATTAATGTCCCTACTTTGCCACATCCCCTCCAGCATTCATTACTTTCCATAACTGTCATGTTAGCCAATCTGCTAGGTGTGAGGTGATACCTCAGAGTTGTTTTGATTTGCATCTCTCTGATTATAAGAGATGTGGAGCACTTCTTCATGTGTTTATTAATAGTTTTGATTTCTTTATCTGAAAACTGTCTATCCATGTCCCTTGCCCATTTATCAATTGGGGAATGGCTTGATTTTTTGTACAATTGATTTAGCTCTTTATAAATTTGAGTAATTAAACCTTTGTCAGAGGTTTTTATGAAGATTTTTTCCCAATTTGTTGTTTTCCTTCTGATTTTAGTTACATTGCTTTTGTTTGTACAAAAGCCTTTTAATTTGATATAGTCGAAATTATTTATTTTACATTTTGTGATTCTCTCTATGTCTTGCTTGGTTTTAAAGTCTTTCCCTTCCCAAAGGTCTGACATGTATACTATTCTGTGTTTACCCAATTTACTTATGGTTTCCTTCTTTATGTTTAAGTCTTTCACCCATTTTGAATTTATCTTGGTGTAGGGTGTGAGGTGTTGATCAATTCCTAATCTCTCCCACACTGTCTTCCAATTTTCCCAGCAGTTCTTATCAAATAGTGAATTTTTGTCCCAAGACCTGGGATCTTTGGGTTTATCGTATACTATCTGGCTGAGGTCGCTTTCCCCCAGTCTATTCCACTGATCTTCCTTTCTGTCTCTTAGCCAGTACCAAATTGTTTTGATGACTGCTGCTTTGTAATATAGTTTGAGGTCTGGGACTGCTAGGCCCCCCTCATTAGTGTTTTTTTTCATTATTTCCCTGGATATCCTTGATCTTTTGTTATTCCAAATGAACTTTGTTATGGTTTTTTCCAAAACAGTAAAGAAATTTTTTGGGAGTTCCATGGGTATGGCACTAAATAGATAAATAAGTTTGGGCAGGATAGTCATTTTTATTATGTTGGCTCGTCCTACCCATGAGCAGTTAATGTTTTTCCAATTGCTCAAGTCTAGTTTTAGTTGTGTGGCGAGTGTTTTGTAGTTGTGTTCATATAGTTCCTGTGTTTGTCTTGGGAGGTAGATTCCTAGGTATTTTATTTTGTCTAAGGTGATTTTGAATGGGATTTCTCTTTCTAGTTTTTGCTGCTGAGCTGTGTTGGAGATATATAGAAAAGCTGATGACTTATGTGGGTTTATTTTGTATCCTGCAACTTTGCTAAAGTTGTTGATTATTTCAATTAGCTTTTTGGTTGAATCTCTAGGATTCTTTAAGTAGACCATCATGTCATCTGCAAAAAGTGATAACTTGGTCTCCTCCTTGCCTATTTTGATGCCTTCAATTTCTTTTTCTTCTCTAATTGCTACTGCTAGTGTTTCTAGTACGATGTCAAATAATAGAGGTGATAATGGGCATCCTTGCTTCACTCCTGATCTTATTGGGAATGCATCTAGTTTATCCCCATTGCAGATGATATTAGCTGATGGTTTTAGATATATACTGTTTATTATTTTTAGGAATGACCCTTCTATTCCTATGCTTTCTAGTGTTTTTAATAGGAATGGGTGTTGTATTTTATCAAAGGCTTTTTCTGCATCTATTGAGATAATCATGTGGTTCTTGTTGGTTTGCTTGTTAATGTGGTCAATTATGTGGATGGTTTTCCTAATATTGAACCAGCCCTGCATCCCTGGTATAAATCCTACTTGATCATGGTGGATGACCCTTCTGATCACTTGCTGAAGTCTTTTTGCTAGTATCCTATTTAAGATTTTTGCATCTATATTCATTAGGGAGATTGGCCTATAGTTTTCTTTCTCTGTTTTTGACCTGCCTGGTTTTGGAATCAGTACCATGTTTGTGTCATAAAAGGAGTTTGGTAGAACTCCCTCTTTGCTTATTATGTCAAATAGTTTGTATAGTATTGGGATTAACTGTTCTCTGAATGTTTGATAGAATTCACTGGTGAATCCATCAGGCCCTGGGGATTTTTTCTTAGGAAATTCTTTGATGGCTTGGTGGATTTCATTTTCTGATATGGGATTATTTAAGAATTCTATTTCCTCTTCTGTTAGTCTAGGCAGTTTGTATTTTTGTATATATTCATCCATATCACTTAAATTGGTATATTTATTGCCATATAATTGGGCAAAGTAATTTCTAATGATTGCCTTAATTTCCTCTTCCTCAGAGGTGATGTCCCCCTTTTCATCTTTGATGCTGTTAATTTGCTTTTCTTCCTTCCTTTTTTTAATTAGATTGACCAGTACTTTGTCTATTTTGTTTGTTTTTTCAAAGTACCAGCTTCTTGTCTTATTTATTAAATCAATAGTTCTATCACTTTCAATTTTATTAATTTCTCCCTTAATTTTTAGGATTTCTAGTTTGGTTTTCTGCTGGGGGTTTTTAATTTGGTCACTTTCGAGTTTTTTTATTTGCATTTCCAATTGATTGATCTCTGCTCTCCCTAGTTTGTTAATATATGCACTCAGGGATATGAATTTACCTCTGATTACTGCTTTGGCTGCATCCCAAAAGGTTTGAAAGGATGTCTCGCCATTGTCATTTTCCTCGATGAAATTATTAATTGTTTCTATGATTTCTTCTCTAACTAAACGATTTTGGAGTATCATATTGTTTAGTTTCCAATTAGTTTTTGATTTGGTTTTCCATGTACCATTACTGATCGTTATTTTTATTGCCTTGTGGTCTGAAAAGGCTGCATTTATTATTTCTGCTTTTCTGCATTTGTGTGCCATGTTTCTGTGACCTAATGTATGGTCAATCATTGTGAATGTGCCATGTGGTGCTGAGAAGAAGGTGTATTTCTTTTTATCCCTATTTATTTTTCTCCATATGTCTATTAATTCTAATTTTTCTAAGGTTTCGTTCACTTCTTTTACCTCTTTCTTATTTATTTTTTGATTTGATTTATCTAAATTTGATAATGGTTGGTTCAAGTCTCCCACTAATATGGTTTTATTGTCTATTTCTTCCTTCAATTCTCCTAGTTTCTCCATTAGAAATTTGGGTGCTATATTATTTGGTGCATATATGTTGATTAGTGATATTTCCTCATTATCTAAAGTCCCTTTTAACAAAATATAATAACCTTCCCTATCCCTTTTGATCAGGTCTATTTTTGCTTTGGCTTTATCAGATATCATGATTGCCACTCCTGCCTTCTTTCTGTCACTTGAGGCCCAGAAGGTCTTACTCCATCCTTTAATTCTGACCTTGTGGGTGTCTACCCGCCTCATGTGTGTTTCTTGGAGACAACATATGGTAGGGTTTTGGATTCTAATCCATTCTGCTATTCGTCTACGTTTTATGGGTGAGTTCATCCCATTCAAGTTCAATGTTATGACTGTCACTTGTGGACTCCCTGGCATTTTGATATCCTTCCCTAATTCTGACCTTTCTTCTTCAGCTCTACCTTTTAGTCCAGTGATTTACTTTAAATCAGTCCCCCTTGTATTTCCCTTTCTACCCCCTCCCTTCTTATTCCCTCCCTTATTTTCCCCTGTAGTCTTTTTAACCCCCCCCCACCCTCTCCCTCCCTTGTACTGCTTCCCTCCCCACCAGTCTGTTTTTTATCCTTCTACTCCCCTATAGGGCGCAAATCTATTCTCTTCCCCAATGGATTGGATTGTTCTTCCCTCTTTGGGTCAGTTTCAAAGTACGTAAGAGTTGAATATTTCCTGTCTCTAACCTCTTTACCCTTCCAGTGTATCGATGTTCTCCTCCCTCCCGCCATGAGCTTCTTTGTGACATATAAATTTACCCCCATTTGTTTCTTTTCCCATTTCTTTTAGTCATAACCTCTTTTCTTTTTTAGCTTTAGTCATGTATATATATATATATATATATATACATACACATGTATATGTATTTATGCATGCATATCTCTATATACCTATTTATGTCTTGTTCTTTCATCCTATACAGTTTGTCACTGTTCCCTCTGAGTGTAGTTCTTCTAGCTGCTTAGGTGATAGCAACAGTTTTTAAGAGTTGCCAATGACCTCTTTTCTTATAGGGATATATATCATTTTAACTTATTGAGTCTCTTAAAAAAAAACCTTTGTTGTTGTTGTTGTTTTTCTCCTCTTTTTTAATTACCTTTTGATGATTCTCTTGAATTCTGTGGTTGGACTTCGAATTTTCTGTTCAGGTCTGGTCTTTTATTTATGAATGCTTGGAATTCCTCTGTTGTGTTAAATGACCATACTTTCCCCTGTAAGAATATAGTCAGTTTTGATGGGTATTTTATTCTTGGCTGTAGGCCTAGTTCCCTTGCTTTCCGGAATATCATATTCCATGCCTTTCGGTCCTTCAGTGTGGAAGCAGACAGATCCTGTGTTATCCTCACCATGTTTCCATGGTATCTGAATGGTTTCTTTTTGGCAGCTTGTAATACCTGTTCTTTTATCTGATTGTTTTTGAATTTGGCTATAACATTTCTTGGTGTTGTCAGTTGGGGATTAAAAACAGGGGGTGATCTGTGGATTCTTTCAATCTCCACTTTCCCCTCTTGTTCTAGGATTTCGGGACAGTTTTCCTGGATAATTTCCTCTAGTATTATGTCCAGGCTTTTTGTTTTGTCGTGGTCTTCTGGTAGTCCAATTATTCTTAAATTGTCTCTTCTTGAACGATTTTCTAAATCGTCTGTTTTGTGAATGAGATGCTTCACATTTTCCTCAATTTTTTCATTCTTTTTGTTTTGTTTTATAGTGTCCTGCTGCCTTGTGAGGTCACTTGATTCTAGTTGTTTTACTCGGGTTCTTAAAGATTGGATTTCATCTTTGGCTTTTTGGTCGTCTTTTTCCTTCTGGTCTGAGTTTCTTTGAAGATTGTCTTTCATCCTCTTTATCTCATCTTTCATCTCCTTTGCCTCATCTTTCATCTCCTTTGCCTCATTTTCCAGCTGGATGATTTTGGCTTTCAGGACACTATTTTCTTGTTTTAGTTCAAGTGCCTCTGTTTCCAGATGACTTATCTTAATTTTTAAGTTCTTTTCCCAATTGTCTTCAGCCTCTCTTAGTTGTGTTTTGAGTTCTTCCACAGCCTGTATCCAATTCGCTGGGATTTCTGGTTTATCGTTTGCTGATCTCTCCCCCTCTGTTCCATTTGGTGAGTAGTAGCTGTCTATTGTAGTTTCTTTCTTCTGTTTCTGTTGTTTGTTCAAATTCACCCCTTCTTTCCTCCCTGTATTTGTCTGTGCTCTTGTTCCTCTCATTTTTTTTGTTTTTTAGGGACTTCTATCAGTCTCCCCTCTTGGAGCTTTAACAGAGGATCTCTTGGTGTAATCTCTGAGGGAGGGTTGTTGGGGGTTTGAGCTTTCCTGTCCTCTGGAGGCTTTTGATTGACTTAAAGTTCAGCAGTCAGTGAGGATGGATGGGGAGCCTGGGCTTCCCTGTGTTCTGGAGACTTTTGATGGGATTGAGTTCAGCTTATTTGGGATGGGTTTATTCTGAGTTTTAAACTTCCTAGACGGCTGGAGCAGATATGGAGGATCTCTAAAGCTCTGGCCAGGCTGCCAGGTCTATGCTCCTTCTAGGCTGCCATCTTGACTTCGCCTCTAGGTTTCTGTTTTTTCAGAAGACCCAGCTCTCTAAGGGGGGAGGGGTTGTGGCTTGCCTCACTCTGAGGGCTCCTGATGAGATTAGGTTCAGGTGGTGTGGGCCGAAAGATCCCAGAGCCAAAAAAGGGAAGGAAAGAAAAAAAAAGCAGCCACCTCCTCTTCCACAGTCTGTGCTGAGTGCCCAGAAACTGGCCAAGTTACTTTCAAGGAAAGCTCTTTGGAGCAACCCCTTTGCCAGCCCTGAGTTTTCTGTCCTTTCAGTAGCTCTGAGGGCTCCTGATAGGATTAGGTTCAGCTGGTTCTTTCAGAAGACCCTGCTCTCTAAGGGGGGAGGGGTTGTGGCTTGCCTGGACTCTAATGGCTCCTGATGGGATTAGGTTCAGGTGGTGTGGGCTGAATGATCCCGGAGCCAAAAAAAGGAAGAAAGAGAAAAGCAGCAACCTCCTCTTCCTCAGTCTGTGTTGAGTGCCCAGAAACTGGCCCGGGTTACTTTCAAGGCAAGCTCCCCGGAGCACCCCCCTTGCCAGCCCTGAGTTCTCTGTCCTCTCAGCAGCTCTAAGGGCTCCTGATGGGATTAGGTTCAACTGGTTCTTTCAGAAGACCCTGCTCTCTAAGGGGGGAGGGGTAGTGGCTTGCCTGGACTCTGATGGCTCCTGATGGGATTAGGTTCAGGTGGTGTGGGCTGAATGATCCCGGAGCCAAAAAAAGGAAGAAAGAGAAAAGCAGCAACCTCCTCTTCCTCAGTCTGTGTTGAGTGCCCAGAAACTGGCCCGGGTTACTTTCAAGGTAGGCTCTTCGGAGCCACCCCTTTGCCAGCCCTGAGCCCTCTGTCCTTTCAGTAGCTCTGAGGGCTCCCGATGGGATTGGGCTCAGCTGGTGCCCCAAAGCTGGGACCTCCCCCGAGACCCAGAGGGAAGAACCCAGCCAGGGGGCCACAGGCTTCCCCCTTTTCTCTATGCTTCCCTGCCGTCTGTGTTGGGCGCTCCGGAGACTGGCTCGGGTTGCTTTCAAGATGAGTCCTCAGAGCCCTGAGGTTCCCGCTGCTGCCTTGGGCTCAGCACTCTGGGTTGGGGGGGATGGGTCCTGGGACCTTCTTTCTGTCTACCCCTTAGATCCGAGTGATCTAGGGTTCTGGCTTTTGGGGTGTGGTACCTTTTGATCCAGGTCCAGGAGGAGATTTCCCCAGGTCTATCCTGTTGTTCAGCTTGAATTTCGGTGGCCTAGGAGCACTCTGTTTGCGATCGGTAGGGAAGGGTTTCGGAGGTCTGAACTTTCGCTGCTTCTACACCACCATCTTGACCGGAAGTCTCCTTGCCTCCCATTTACTTCTAATACTGTATTTTCTTCCAAATGAGAATGCCCCTTCCCTCCCCTTCCATATTCCTCTGTAAACACGGGACTATGTCCCTAGGTATTTTAGTTTTCCCTATTTTAAGGTAGTCCTACCTATTCCCATCAGGGCTTTCTCCTCAGTCCTCATCTTCCTCCCCGTATTAATTACTTTTTCTCTTAATTTTGGAGTTTTACTTATATGATAAAGGATGGAAAGGTTTGCAATTTGCAAAACCGTGCAATAACTGAAAAGTGCAAACCTAGGTATGATTGACAGTGGCATGTGACAAAGGGTCACATGGGAGCCTGAACTGATGCAGATAAAATCACTTCCTTAAGATTACTTAAAGCTTGCAGATGTTCAGGTTTGAGTTTCAGAGGTTCTGGTTCTGTATTCCTAGTTAGATCTTTTAAACATTTAGTAATTTCACTATAAGCAGGTATCCATTGTCTCTAAAAGCCAGTTGTCCCAAGAACAGCTCTGAGTTGCTTCTTGGTCTTAGGTGCACTCAGTTTCTGGATATCAGCTACTCTTTTCTTAGTGATACTTCTGGAACCCTCTGACAACACAAAACCAAGATATTCAACACATGACAAAACCCACTGAATTTTTGCTTTAGAAATTTTATGTCCACATTTACATAATTCAATCAAAAGAATCTTTCTATCTCTCAAACACACTTTAGCAGATGGAGATGCTAGGAGGATATCATCTACAAAATGCACTATTTTACTTTCCTTGAATGATATTGTTTTAAGATCTCTGTTCAAAATTTGAGAGAATTGGCTCAGGCTGTCACAGAATCCCTGTGGAAGACGAGTGAGCATCCACTGGGCACTGTCCCACATGAAAGCAAAGATATTTTGAGAATCCTCATGAATTGGTATCGAGAAAAACGCTGAACATAAATCTTTCACAGTGAAATATCTTGCTTGACTTGGAATGGATGATATTATAGTAGCTGGGCTTGGTACTACAGGATGAGTCTTAATTATATGATCATTTACAGCTCTTAAATCCAGTATGAATCTATAGACAACTTTGCCATCTTGATCGAGCTTTTGTATCTTTTTTGGCAGTATGGGAGTATTATAATTTGAAAAACACTTTATTATGATCCCTTGTTGAATTAGGGACTCAATAATTGATCTTATTCTGTTTATTGCTTCTTTACTCAAAGGATATTGAGGAACACAAGGAACTTGTCTTTCCTTGGTTCTTACTATCACTGGATCAGCTGATTTCAATAGGCCAACATCTGTGGAAGACTTTGCCTATAAACCTTCTGGTATATCCTCAGGAATAGGATAGATGGAATTCAACTCATTCTCTGCACTGTCTGAATCTAAGAATAGCAATGGAAAAGCTTTCAGAGATTCTTCTGGGAGTTGTAATGATATATCCCCAGTGTCAGTACATTGAATCATTGCTCGTAATTTACAAAGCAAGTCCCTCCCGAGAAGGTTCATTGGGCATCCAGGCATACATAGAAATGCATGTTCCACACTTACTGGACCAAGGGTAATCATTTTAGGTTGTAATTTAACTACTCTCTCTGGTTTTCCAGTAGCTCCAATCACTTCCATAGTACCAACAACTCTACAAGCTTTAGGAAGACTTTGCAAAACTGATTTACTGACTCCAGTATCCACCAAAAGATCATATAGCTGATCCCCTATAGTTACCAAAACATAGGGTTCAGTGCTATTTCGGGGTTGCAAGGTTTCAAGAATTAGTGCAAGCACAGCAACATCAGTACAAAGCTCAGTCATTTCCTGTCCATCCAAGTCAACATCTGCATGAACTACTTGACTTTCCCAGGATTTTGCGACATCAGCTTTTATATTATTCTCATTGGTCCTTAAATTCTCCATCTTAGTATCATTGTTCTCATTTACAATTAGCACATGGTATAAAAAAATGAAAATGTACAAATCATTGAAGAAGAAGGAAATGAAGAGATTGCAGAAAGATAGAATCATCAGTCAAATTGAGTCTGCAGTCAAAAGGATCAGTAAGGAGAGGACCATTTCTGTGGAAGAGGATAGAAGAGGACAATGCAGTTTTAAATTTAATTTTATTTAATTATCACAATTAGTTCCTTTTTCTTTCTTCCTTTATCTCATTATTTAATTCTTCTCTTCTTTTTTCACTCTGAGTTAAGTAGCCAAGTAAAATCTACTGTCTTTTCTTCAACTTAAAAAAGGTTTTTTTTTTTAAATTTAATTGTCTAAATTTAACTTGAATATGTCTAAATTTATTTATTTAAAAATAAAATTTTAAATTCAATAAAATTTTAAATTTAATTTTCTAAAAAGGATTTCTTTCCCTAAATCTCATCATTATATTATATTTTCTTTCTATCTATCCTAGACTTTGATTCTTTGATTCATGACCCTTATGTTGAGGCAACAAGGTAGCACAAAGTATATAGTGTTGGATTTGGAGTTAGGAAAATTAGAGTTCAAATTTGATCTCAGACACTTATTTGTTGAGGGATCGTGGCAAGTCACTTAACCTCTATTTGCCTCAGTTACCTCAGCTGTAATATGGAGAAAAATCCATGGCTATTATGAGAATCAAATGAGTTATTATTTGTAAAGTGATTATCACAGTGCCTGGCATATAGTGGATATTCTATAAATGTTTATTCCCCTTATTGAAACTTTTTTAGTCAGTGTATTCCTCATGGAATTTAAACTTCTGAGGTAGTCATGTTGTGTTCCCTCTTTTAAAAAGCTGTAACACTAAAGTCTTATAAATTTTGTCCCATACTTCCTCCTCCTTTTCTATTGTGCCTTACTCTTAGAGATACCTATTCCTACAGGGAACTGAGAGGATATTGCTCCTTAGTAGAATTTCCTCATGTCTCTGATAGTGCAGTTCATTATTCATCTTTGCCCTCCATATGCTCATTTTTTTCTGCATTTCCTTTGAAATCTCCTCCATGGGTACATGCCTTCCTATTCTTTGGTATCAGTTGCCCTCCCCCCACCAACCCCCCAGGAGCTTTAGTTCTCCTTCTCTCAAGGCAGTATGAGTGATCTCTCTCAGTACCAAATCTGTAGATAATACCCCTTGTAAAGAGACATTATCCTTTATAGAATATCTCTCTTCTTCCACAGGAAGATTCATTAATGGTATTTCCTCTCACCACTGAAAAAAAAGATTTCCCTTTTATTTTCCTTTGTTTCAAACTCTTCTTGTGCCTCCTATAGGCTCCCTACTTCCTAAGAGACTCTAGTGGTTATTTTTCCTTTATTATTAAACTTTGCCTTAATTAGGATACATTACATATTCCCCTCTTTTTTCTCCTCTTTTTTTCTTTTATATACCCGTCCATTCTGTTATTTAGACCCATAAAAAAAATCAGATCACTTGAGAGGTTTAAGTCCATGATATTTTGGGTCTGTTTCTCCATCACTTTCTTTTTAAGTTCCTACCTTCTATCTTAGAATCAATTCAATACTAAATATTGATTCCAAAGCAGAAAAACAGCAAGGAGTAGGCAATGGGGTTTAAGTGATTTGCCTAAAGTCACATCTAGGAAGTGTCTAACATCACATTTGAATACAGGACCTCTCATCTCCAGGTCTGGCTTTCTGTCACCTAGCTGTCTTTTCCACCATTACTTCTATTTGACTTCTGCTTTCATTCTTGTGTCCTTGTTAGCTATTTTCTCAATAATCTCTCTGTTGATGTTTTTGTTGTGGTTGTCCTTTGTTGTGATATTTGCTTATATTTTTGTATATCTGTTATCTAGAATAATTTAAAAAGAAAGAATTTCTTCAGGTCTAGCTTTTTCTAGGAATGCTTTGAATAGCTCTTTTTATTGAATGTCCAATTTCCCCCCCTTTAATCTTAAGTCTCAAGTTTACATAGTATGTCAACTTGGGTTGCATCTTGAGGTCTTTTGGTTTTTAAAACACATTTTGTTCCCTCCTGTGATTTCTAGTGGGTGCAGGATAGTCTTGTTATTTCAATTTCCTTTCCTTTAGATTTGATGGCCTTTTCCCTAGTTGCTTGAAGAATTTGTTGTTTATCATTGGAGTCTGCCACACAGTGTTTTTGTTTTTGTTTTTCTAGAGGCAATCTGTGAATTCTTTTGACTGGTACTTTGTTTTTGGTTTCAGAATTTTTGGAAATTTAAAAATATTATTTCTTGTAGTATGGTGCTCAGATTTTTTTGACTTGATGTATTCTTCTGAGTGACCTATAATCCTTAAGTTACAACCTATCTTTGAGATCAGTATTTTTTGTATGAAAATAGTTTTTCTTTTAATGCTATTGTTTTTATATCTCTTCTTTACTTTTCTCTATCTTTACTTTACCTTTACTTTTGTTGTACTTACATTCCCAACCAGTTATTCTGCCATTGTTTATTTGGTGAGACCTAGTATCATAGATTCAAGTGTTATTGTTTTGCCAATTCCTTTCACAATACTCATTTTCTCTTTTAAACCATAATATCGTGTTGTGTTTCCATGTTCTCTTTGGACTCCACATGACCCCTCTGTCTCATCAAGCCTTGACTCATTTTCCTTTGTTTTGCAATATTTATTCATATACTACCCTTTTAATGGATCTGGAGTCCATATTTCCTTTCAATAAACCCTGTTTGTTTATAGGCTTATGTTCAAGGTCTTTAACTGAATTTTCTTCCTCCTAAGATCTTTGATAATTTCAGTATTTTCCCCCTTGTATCCCTTTATCCCTTTATTTTACTTTTTAACTCCTTCCTTTTTGATAGTGGTTTCCCTGGGAGGTGGGCCTCAAAGCTGTCTCAGCTTCTTCCCATACTGGATAGTCCACATTTCATGGGCCTCAGTATTTGCCCCAAATTACTACGAAGGGGATAGAACTGGCCCTACACAGAAGATGAGCTCTTTCCCTCAGGTTTAATGGAGTGCTACCTAACTACCCACCATGTGTCCTTCCTCATGACCTCAGTTCTTCAGTTCTCTGGCTGAGCTTTGTTGCTGCACAGAGCCCTGCAAATGCTGCTACCCCAGTCTAAACAAGTCTTTTTAAATTATTGATTTATTTATAACATTAAAATTCTCAGTTCTCTCTCTCCTTCTCTCCCTTTCCTGCACTAGAGAAGGCATCATTTGACAAAAAGATATAGGTATGTATAAAACTATGTCTTGCTTGTTCCTATTTATCCATTCTTTCCCTAGAAGTGTACATTCACATTTTTTTCTTCAAACAATATTTCTGTTGCTGTATGTAATGTTCTCTTGATTCTGCTCATTCCACTCCATAATTTCATGTAGGTTTATTTTTCAATTATCTCTTTAACATTTCAATTTCTTTCTTTAAATCATCAACTGATGATTTATTGTCTTCCTCAGGTCTTTTTACATGACCTTTATAAACATAGGTTGCTACTCTCCTCAATTCTTCAAGGTCCATAGAGTCCCAATTAGGACAGCTAGTTTTAAAGTAGTCTTTTACCACTGAACAACAATTCTCAATGAATAGCCTACGTATTTGTCTAATGTCTCTTTCTCTGGATAAATCAAGGTCCATATATGTATTCTCTACATCAATAAGTCTGTCCATAAACTGGGAAGGTGTTTCATCAATATCTTGTCGGGTTCTTTCAAATTTTGACCATTTCTCAGGTCTATCAGAGCAAGCTCTCATGGCTATCAATAATACTTCTCTGGCCTGGTTTAGTTTTGTGTGATCTAGTTCAACATTGGGGTTCCAATGTGGATCTTCAGTTGGCCAATAATTTCCTTTTTTATCTTGTTTTTGATTAGCCTGAGAGACGATATTATTTTTCTCCCTCTTTGTCAATAATGCTTCTAATAAATTCTCAACATCCATCCAAGTGGGGTCAAAAGTTCTGAATATGTTCTCTAATTTTTTTATAATTAATATTGGTTTTTTCTCAAATGATGGAAGATCTTCCTTCAATTTATTTAAATCCTCAGGGCTAAAAGGTGTATGATGTCTTACAGATACCAACTTTCCACCCTTAATAAAAGTGGGTACTTTCCTTAAAGGAAAAAGCTATCTGAATTATTTGGTACTCCTGTTTCTAGGCTGCTTGCTCCATTCTCAGTTGGGTAAGGAGGAGAAATAGAAGAGTTGGGCACACTAAGGGAGAGGGTTTGTTGTTGTCCCATAGTGCCAGAAAGATCAGAGGTAGGAAGGATCTGAGAATTGAATTGAGCAGGGTGGGAAGGAGGAGCCAAGGAAGAAGTGTGAAAGGATACAGAGGTATTAGGATTGGAAGAATCAGTAAGGTGTGAAGTGGAGGCATTAGCATCAGAAGTATGGGTAGGGTGTGAATTTAGAGTGGATTGTGTAGGGTCAGAAGCATGGGTGTGGTGTGTACTTAGAGTTGAGGGTGTGAGGTTGGAAGCATGAATAGTGGGAAGAGTGAGTTGGTTAGAAGTAGGATTTTCTGAGGCCGGTGGGGCTGGGGGAGGGGTGGGTTGGTTAAGAGGGGTTCTAAGGCAGAGTTGGCAGGAGGAGCTGTGTCCAGAGTTTCTGATAATGTTCTTAACTCTCTTTTAATGCTTCTCATACAAGTTACAATCTCCCCATGACCTCCCTCCATAAGCTCCTCTATAAGCTCCTACTGAGTATTTAGTTCTACAATTTGTTGAATATTAGAGGGAGCAATTTGTTGGTTTGACTGAGAAATGAGTTCTTCAAGGAAATACAATATTACAATTACAACAATCAAAAACTCAGGGGAAAGTAGTATGTCGATTAGATTTTGCCATAAGTTCCATGGGATGAGCCCTTTCAGAGAGACAAGGAATTCTGTATTTATAAGATTGGTCATGGGGCTGATGAGCCAGCTGTTAAGTAAGTTGTAGACCAATGCTTGTACTAAGAAAAGAACAAAGTATTTACTGAAACTCCAGTTGTTAACTAAGTTCTGAACTGGTTGTAACTCCATATTTCTAAAGTAAACACGTGGGAAGCAGGACAAGGCCAAAAGCTTTCCCAGGTTTTTCTAGTCCTAATTTAGGAAGTTGCTAGCCAGGACCTTAGGGCCCTGTTGCTAAGATCTAAAACAGCTTAATTTAAGGAGAATCAAATTTTTTTTTTACTTACCCGCTCTTGCAGCTGTATTTTTGAAGCCAAATTAAAAAAGAAAACAAAACTGACTGATAGAGCAAGTAATAAAGCAAAGAGATAAAAGAAAGAGATTTCACAGAAAATTTTTGAGGGTTTCTCACCAACCTCGTGGTCAGCCATAAACTTTAAGAGTTAAAATAGTTGGTGCCATAAACTGTAAGTGATTAAAATAGTGGAAGACTTAAATTGTAGTAGATAAAAGAGTGGATGAGTAAATTGTGACCGCAGAAAATATGTTTTCACTACAATGTCTTGTTTTTTAAATCAAATATATAAGGTGGTTGCCAGGGAAAAATTCCCAATTATTCAATATACCCAAGTCAGCTGGGTTTTATACAGATTTTAATTAATTAATACAATGAGGAATTAAAGAAAGAGAGAAAGAGAGAAAAAGGAAATAATGAGAAAAAGATAGGCTGGCCCAGGGCAGCCCTGGCCAATCCCAATCCTAAGCCTTAAGAGAAAGATCAGTCAGTCCTTAATCACTCACCACAAGATCTGTCCAAGCAAGGATTCTAGTGACACCAGGCCAGCTTCATCTCAGCTGACTCCACCAGCTCAATGCCTGAAACTGAATGTCTCTGAATGAATCTGAGCTCCTATTTAAAGGGAATTTTCTCTTATGTCTCCTCCCCTAAGTTCTCACATCTACCAATCACAGTAGACATTTTTCAAAGGACAGACCATTCTTAGTTCACACCTGAGTAGACTAATCTTTTGAGTAACTTACACCTGAGTAGACTAGAATCTCTGAGTAAGTTTTCACCTCTTTGCTCCTTGTAAGTTCACAAATTGACTCTCCTTTATAGGTACTTAGCACCCTTTTGTATTATATCCAAAAATAGGCATAGCTTAAGAACTTTTTGTCTTACTATAAGTATGGGTTTAAGTACTTTTCATTGTTCAGCAAAGAGTTTAAAACTTTATTTTCCCCTAAAGTATGCTTAAGTAGGGGTGGAGTAGAGGTCTTCACATTCCTGATATAAGTACCTTCACTGCCCAAATGGGGAATGGTCTTAACCAAATCTTATGAAGTAGGGTCTGGGAATTTTTTTTTAAGGTTTACAATCCTAACCTTATGAAGTAGGGTCTGAGAATTTTTAAGGTTCACACTGGCTTGTCATTTTGTATATCGCAATAGTATTCCATCACAACAAGATACCACAACTTGTTTAGCCATTCTTGCCTTTTAGTTTCCTCAGGCCTTAGGAGGGATAAATAACTAGAGTTGAGTTCTATCTCAAGCTAGTTGTTCAGTGGGGAAGGGATGCTGAATAATCAAATTAGGAGTTGAGGATTTGCCTTCTCTGCAATTAAATCATTGACTTGTTGCTTCCTTAGAGTAACTGATGTCCTAGACAATGGATATAGCTGAAATTATTTTATCTCTTGCATGTCCAGGTATCCCATCCATATTTCCACTTTCCCCATTGCAATTTCAATATATTGCAAGTTGGTGTAAGGAATTAAATGGGAGGGGAAAGTTAGGTGGCTCAGAGAATAGAGAGACAGACCTAGAGATGGAAAGTCCCAGGTTCAAATGTAGCCTCAGACAATTCCTAGCTGTGTGATCCTGGGCAAGTCACTTAACTCCCATTGCCTAACTCTTACTGCTCTTCTACCTTCAAACCAATACACAGTATTGATTCTAAGATGGAATATGCAGGTTTAAAAAGAAGAAATTAAATGGAAATTTTTGAGGGAATTTTGTTGAAGCCTCAAACAACATACAAAAGTCAACAGACAACTCAGAAAAAGTTTAGAAACTCAAAAAAGTATAAAATTTATATGTAGCATTATATAGTGTCAATCTGTTTTAGCTCTTAATACCACAAATATGAACATATTTATATATTTATAATTTATTTTACTCTAAACACCTCATAAAAGAAAAGGAAAACATTCAGATTCCTTCTCTTGTGCAAAGGGAGGGCCAAAAATATCTTGGGTGGATTGTCCAGATCATAGAGTGCCATGCCCCTGACCCCTGCCACATCGAAGGGATACCTGTAAATCTTATTTTGGAGAGGCTTAAGAGGTTGTGAGGATCAGAGAAAATGTCTTCCATCTTCTTAGTCACATAACTTAGACATCTAGATTGGTACTACATTGGAAATTGCTTTTATTTTTTACTTGTTTCCCTATAATTGTCAGTAAAATAACAGGATCTGGAATGGGCAGGAAACTTGGAAATCATATAGGTCAACCCCTTCATTTTACAGATGGGGAAAGTGAGGCCCAAATAAATAAAGTGCCTTTGCTACCTAAGGTCATACAGGGAGTGAGTAGTAGAATCAATGTGTGAATGAATTCAGGTCATCTGACTGTAAATTCCAAGTCCATTCCTTTATGCCACCTGCTGCTGCTCCTTTTCATTTTGCAGGGGGGAAAAAAATCAATCATTACTTCATGTGAAATAAAGGAGAACAAAGGGGGAATAGAGTCTGAGAGAACAGGAGAACATGGAGGAACCAGGTACCCAGAGAGGAGACATGTTCCCTTGGCAGTGATAGAAAGAAAGATGCTTCTATTACCCCGGCTCCTAGGGGTCAAGCCATGTAGAGATAAGATGATAATCTTTACTAAACCCATCACCTCTATGATCAAATATAAAATCATCTGGTATTTTAAACCCTTTACAAATTAGCCTCTGCCTACATTTCCAGTCTTCATAGATGTTATTCCTCTCTACATACTCTGCAATCCAATGACACTAGCTTCCTTGCTGGACCTTCAAACCCAGCCCTCCATCTCCCAAGCTTTCCTTTGCTATTCTTTATGCCTAGAATACTCTTCCTCCCAGCCTTTGCCTCATGGCTTCTCTGGCTTCTTACTAGATTCATTTCAAATCCCACTTTCCACTTTCTCCTGGTCCCCCCAACACACACACACACACACACACACACACACACACACACACACACACACACAGAGCTAATGCTTTCCCTCTGTGATTTGCTCCTATCTTATAATGTACACAATTGCTTTCATGTTGATTTCCTCATTAGAACACGAGTTTTATTGAGGGTAAGGATTGTATTTTTGCTTCTTCTTTATGTCCTTAGCTTTTTACACAATGTCTAGCGCTGTAAGTATGGTAAGAACTCATTAAATATTTGTTGACTGACTAAACAAAAAATTAGGACAGATGGTCTGAAAAAAAAAATCTCATTGGAGGCATTTTTCTTGAAATCAAATCTTTCCCAGAAGAGCTATTAACTCTGGTTTTAGTAAAAGGGAGAGGCACCTCAGGAAGGAGAAGGTCTGGCTTGAAGAACAGACAGTCTTCTGGCTGCTTGGGGCCCTTTCCTTACAGCCCCATGTACAAGTCAAATTAAAACATCCACTCTCTCCTGGCTATGGAGATGCATCGGCCTGGGGCTTGTCACTGCCCTGGAAGAAGTGGGATGGATTATGGTGATCACAAAAGCAACAACTCACTTTTATTGCAGTGAAACTTAGCCCCTAGCAGCTCTCTGGGGACACACACACACACACACACACACACACACACACACACACACACGCACATCGACTGCTTGCACCTACCTGCTGTCCTTAGAGCCAGCTGAGAGGTGAGAGAGAGCAGATGTGATTAATGGGCCCACCCCAAGGGACACGCTGCATGGCAAGCAAACCTGCTGGTACCATGGAGCCAATTTCGGTAACAGGTTTAAGGGAGTCCTGAGACGGAGGAAAATGTAGCTGAATCAGCAATTCTAGCTTCTATCAAATCCAGGGGGAGCGTTGGGATTACTGGAGCAGGAGATTGCTGCCTCAACTAGGGGAAGGGGGGTGCTTGGGGAAGGGAGAAGGTTAACCCTTAAGGTAGATGGGAGGATAAAAATACCACTAAGGGGCACAAAACATCATTAGTAAGAAGTTCACATGATTCATTGTGGGAAAGTAGGAAAGGATTTTTCCTATCCAGCAATGGAAGGGTTAAAATTAAGTTTGAGGCACTTGATTGGCCAAGGGAGATGGAGGTCCAACTTAAGGAAAATTTCCTATTGATGACAGTCATTAAAAATACTACACTCAGACCACAGAATTGTGTAAGTCCTTCATCTCTACTTCATACTTGAACAAGAATCTCCTAACAGTAACCAGCTTCTATTTGAAAGATTCTAGTGATGGAGAACTTACTACCTCCCAAGACAGACCATTTGACTTTTGGATAATCCAAGCCATTAGAAGATTTTTCCTTACCTCTGGCCCAAACCTCTCTATCTCTCTAAATCACTCTCGGCCCCCTTCTTTACACCTAGTTCTGCCTTCTGTTCCCAAGTGAAACAATTTGAATTCCTTTCCCAGAAGACAGTCTTTCAGATATTCGAATGTCGACCCCATCTTTTTCCCTGGATCCTTTGCCCCCAAGTCTACATGAAGCTACACAAAAGCAAGTCTTTTAGCCAGTCATTATTTGGCATGGGCTCAGTGCTGTAGATTACACGAGGGGAAAAAATCAAGAGTTTAAAAATTAGAGGGGATTCCCATGATCCTAGGTTGGGAATGGAGGGCAGAAAATAGATGGGCCAAGAAACCATCCTTTCAAAGACTAAGTCAGGTAGGCTTTCAAAAGGAGAGTGGTGACCTCAAAAAAAGCAATTTGGAAAACCCTAATCTTAAAATAAAAAAGAAATAGCAATAGAATCTGCTTATAAAATACAGCCATGTCTTTCTGAACTCTGAGGGCACTGAGTAAATTACCATCAGTACTAAATTATGGTGAAGGAGAAAGATATTAATGAGAAAAAAAATATTAGAAGGAAGACAACATGCACTTATTGAGCACCTACTATGAAGTAGGAACTGTCCTGAATGCTTTACAAGTGTCTCATTTAATCTTCACAACAACCCAGAGAGGTAGGTGCTATTATTATCCAAATTTTACAGTTCAGGAAACTGAGGCAAAAAGAAGTTAAGTGATTTCATCCAGGATCACAATCTAGTTCTGAAGTTATATTTGAACTTGAGTCTTTCTGATTCCCACTCACATTCTATCCCCTGGGATCTCAGGGCTCAGACCCTACACTTTTTTTTTAAACCCCAACTTTCTGTCTCAATTCTAAGACAGAAAAGCAGCAAGGGCTAGGCAATGAGGGTTAACTGACTTGCCCAGGGACACATAACTAGGAAATTTCTGAGACCAGATTTAAAGGACCTGTGTGGTCCAGATCTGACTCTCTACCCACTGTGCTATCTATTGCCCCAGACCTTTCCTTTTATAAATCACTTGCAGAAGGCACACAAAGTGGGCGCAGATTTCTATTGAATCCCTAAGATTTGCTCACATTGATGTCCAAGCACACTGTAGGTATCTACATTGATCAATTGATCTAGCCACTTTGGGAAAATGCAGAAACTGAGGCTTCAAGAGATATGACTTGTCCAAGGTTGCCTATCTAGAAAATGGGCAAACTAGTGCTCAAATCTGTATCTCCTGACTGCATTTTTTTTTTTGAGCTGGATCTGTCCTTTTAATGATGTAGGGGATTCCTGATGAGGAAATTTCCTCTAGCAGTTCAGATCCGGATCTGTTAGAGAGTTGCATGGGGGCACTGAGAGATTAAGTCCAGGACCAAGATCCACGTATGTGTCAGAGGAAGAATTTGAACTCAAGTCTTCCTGACTCAGGCCAGTTCACCACACTACCTCTTTTCAGTGAGGCTCTGCATTATACCACGGAAAGAAATGGAATTGTCCTATAAGCTGGATGGCAGTGGAGCTGGTGGACAGTGCAATGTGGAAGTCTCTATAGGCACCATCTCTGGCCCTTCCCCAAGGCATGTAGATTAAAAAGACATCTGGGAAGGAGATGAGAGCTGGCACCCTCCCTCTCCCCATCACTGCCCCCATATCTTAGGTCCTCCAGAACACCAGAGCAGTTCATAAAAAGCTCCCCCCGCCCCCTGCCTCCCCATCCTTCCTAAGAGGACCGCTCTCTATCTGAGCCCAGACTCTTGTGTCCCAGGCTTGTGGGGTGCTAGGTAGAGGGAGACCAACTATGGCAAAGAGGAAGGAAATTCCCAACCCCTCCATTAGAGAAGGCATCCAATTTGGAGTCTGCTTGCTGCCCTCAGTGGCTACCTCATTTTGTCTCTCTGATGTCTGCTGGAGGAGTTCTCCCTGGACTCCCCCTGACAGCTGGGGAAGGCTATTCTAACCTACAGACAGGGGGACAGCGGGCTAGCATCTGGCTCCTGGTTGCTCCCCAGTCCCCAGGCTGGACAGCAGCCCCAAAGGGTTGGCAGGCTTGGGGACAGGAGGTTGGCAACCTCAGGAGGATCTAACCTGCTCAGGTTTCCTGTTTCTTAACCAGGGACCCAGAACAATGCAAACAGGAGAACAATAGGGAGGGAGCAAAGCAAGCTCAGCCAGAGAGGGTATTGATCATGTTTAAAAAAGGAAACGCACATGGAGGAATACAGAAAAACCTTACCAACGCACCAGCTGGCTTAACTAATTAGTGGGGGTGAGGCTGTGTCAGCCTCCCTCTCAGCGCTTGCTGGAAAACAGTATGCTCAACAAACTGAACATCCAGGGAGGAACAAAGAAAAAGAGACTACTGTCCACCCAGCAGCCTGAATCCTGGGAAAGACGGACCAGAGGCCTTGAGGGGCTGGCCAGAGAAGGCCAGGGCTCCTTCCCTACCAGGGCAACAGGACTTTAGCCAAGGAAGCCTGGAGGCATGAGAGACCCTTTTGTTGCTACCTGAGGGAAGACCAGCTGAAGGGATTGGGGCAAGGAGAGTGAAAGGATTGGGGTGGGGACCACTTGTGGAAAGACACTGGAGATTAGGAACAGACCAATCATTTCCATTTCTGTTGTGTCTTTGTTAGCCTATCAGTATTTATTAAATATCTATAATACACCAGTCATACCAGAGACAGTATAACAATTAAAATTACTATACAATAATTTCAAATATTATATTTTATAAGATTTATTAATGATCACTAGAAGTAACAAAAAAGTAACAAAATAAAACCACATGCCCATGGCTAATCTACCTGCTCAAACAGCCTGCTCCACCAATGTCCCAACCCAGGAAGGAAAGAGCGGTGGCCAAGGAAGACCACCCAATTTATCTCCTGTCTACATTAGTACATAATGACAGGAAGTCAGTGGGCTCCTGGGAAATGCAGTTCAAAGGCACAAGATTTCCAATTGCACAACAGCAATGTGAGGCATAAAGGGTGAGGCACTGGACTGGGAATCAGGAGACCCTGGCTTTGGTTTTTTTTTTTTTTTAAACCTTTACCATATATCAGTTTGATAAAGGCTAGACAATTGGGATTAAGTGACTTGCCCAGGGTCATACAGCTGAAAGTGTCTGGGGCCAGATTTGAACCGAGAGTTCCTGGCTCCAGCTCTGGTACTCTATAGCTGTTCCTTGGCTTTGTTATTGACTTGCTATGCCATTTCAATATGGAGAAACTCAAGACCCAGAATAAAAAAGGATATATGTACATATATGTGTATGTAATAATAATAACTCACATTTATATAGTTCTTAAACTGTGCCAGCACTTTAGGGGAAGGGAAGAGAATAAATATTTATATACTGCCTCCTGCTATGTGCCAGGCACTGTGCTAAATAAACCCTTTACAAATGTTATCTCATTTGATCTTCACAACAACACTATCATTCACCCTATTTTACAGATGAGGAAACTAAGGCAGATAGAGATTAAATGACTTGCCCAGGGTTACACAGTATCTGAGACTGAAATTGAATTCAAGTTTTTCTGGAAGCTAGGTGACTTGGTGGGGCTGGAGACAGAAAGACCCATCCTTGGACATTTATTCGCTGTGTGACTCTGGACAAGTCACTCAAATTCTCTTTGCCTTAATCTAGTAGAGAAGGTGATGGCAAACCACTCTAGCATCTTTGCCAATGGATACCATCAGTAGGCTATGGTCTATGGGGTCACAAAGAGTCCAACACAACTGGACAACAAATAACTTCCTGACTCCAGGCCAAGGGCTCTGTTCATGGTGCCATGTAGCTGCCCAATACTTACAAACATGCAAGGATTTATATATTGACTTGTAGAGCATTTATTTACAAAACAGTGAGAGATCCTAAGGGTGGCTTTTTTTTTTTATTCTGGGGTCTATCCCTCTCTATATTTCTGTTTCTTCATTGGTAAAAAAGAGGGATTTGGACTAACCAGTCCCTCTTGGACCTCTTCTGGTTCTGCTATTCTGTGGCTCTCTGACTCTGAATAAGCACAAGGAATGTCGAAAATCCAATGGGAGTCTCTGGTGTGACCTGGAAAAATCAAAGGGCCCAGGACCAGGGAGGTGACAAGGCTTGCTGTATTTTTCTGTTGTCATCAGAGCCCATCTGGAGAACAGTGCTGAGTTCTGGGTATGAACCATCTCATGGGCATGAGCAAAATAGACAACGTCCACTGGTGGGTGATCAGTATGGCAAAGGATCTGGAAGCCATGCCACACAAAAATGGGTTGAAAGATCTAAAGATGTTGATTCTGGGGAAGGAAGAACTCAGCAAGGGTAGGGTTGTTGTATTTCAAGTATTTGAAAAGCCAGCTCAGGGAAAATGGATTTGACTTTTCGGCTTGGTCCTCAAGAGCAGGACTAGAAGCAATAGTAGGGGAGAGAGAAGGAGTTGAGGAGTATGATGTCAGTGCCATAAGGAGATGTCTAAAAGTGAAAAAGCAGGGGATAGCTGGGTGACTGGCTCAGTGGATGGAGAGTCAGGTGGGGAGACAAGAGGTCCTGGGCTCAAGTCTGACCTAAGACACTTCCTAGCTGTGTGACCCTGGACAAATCCCTTAATCCCCTCTGCCTAGCCTTTACCATATTTCTGCCTTAGAACCAATAGTAAGGGTTTTGTTTGTTTGTTTAAGTGAAAAGGCAAATAGGTGGTCCTGGAATAAAAAAGACTCCTCTTTTTGAGTTCAAATCAGACTTCAGACACTTCCTAGCGGTGTGACCCTGTCTGAGTCACTTATCCCTGTCTGCCTCAGTTTCTCATCTATAAAATGAACTAGAGAAAGAAGTGGCAAGCCACTCCAGTATCTCTTCCGAGAAAATGCCAAATAAGATAATAAGGAATTGGACCCAAATGAAAATGATTCAATGACAAAAGGTTAAGGGCTGCCCCCAGAAGTAGTAGAGTTCCTCATTCCTAGAGGTCATCAAGTGATGAATGGACTGCTTACCAGGGATGTTGTGAGTGATATTCCCATTCAGGTACAAGTTGAACTAAATGATCTCTGGAATCTCATCCAACTTGAAGATTATTTGATTGTATGTGGAATATAAATTAAATGATAAAATAATAATTTAAAAATATTTACTGGCAGTTTGGGATGTATTTCCTTGGAACAAGCAGATAAAAGAGACTAAACTCTCCCCAGTTCCTACTCTACCATGTGTCCCATTAAGGATTCTAGGGACCTGCAAGCTCCAATTCCATGGATACTTAAGATTGACCAAGAACGCAGGGGTACTGTTGTGATGAAGGACATCTCTCTGATGATTTTTCCTGTAAGAATGGGCTTACTTATCTGTGAGCATGCACTCATACACACATATGTATGTGTGTGTGTGTGTGTGTGTGTGTGTGTGTGAGCTAACATGCTCGCCTTCATTTCCATTAGTTTTTGCTTTTACATTTCCATCAATACTTTTTGGCAATGTCTTTGCAACACCGTAGACTGCAGACAGGAAATAAGAGCCATCCATTTGTGCAGGCACACGCTAAAGATTTTCTATAAAGTGCCCACATTTCCAGGCTGGGGGAATGGATTTCACTGCAGGAAGAAAAAATGAAGTGCAGCAGAGGAAAATATTGGCCACAATAATGATTCACAAAAGCATAAAAACCTCCTCATATGCCAAGATTTCCTCTTTTTCCAACCGATAAATGGGGGCTCAGACTGGTGCTTTGATACTAGACTAATGCTCTGATATGTTTAAAAGCAAAGCCAGGCCTGACACGACTCTTTTGCAAGTTCAAATTTACTCACCTTGCAATACCGAATACAGGGCAGATAGGTGTGTAGCCATAAGGGAAAAGGCAGTGTAGTTTGTAAAGAGCTGGAGCTTAAGAGTGCTGAAACTTGGAATCGCTAGGCCTGGCCCAAATCCTGGCTTTGCAATTGACTTGCTTTGTGACCTTGGACAAGTGACTCCCTCTCTGAACCTCAGTTTCCTCATTTGTAAAAGGAGGGGACCAGACTGCAGGACCTTTAAGATTTCCAGTCCAAAATCGATACTCTTAATGTAAGAGCCCAAGTTTATAAGTCTGGTGTTTAAATCCCCTCATTTATGACTGAGAAACCTGGCAGAGAAATCAAAGGATCATAGATTTTGAGCTAGAAGGGACCTTAGATATCAAGTGGTTTTAGGACGAGCCAAGTCACATGTGTTGCAGCCTCTCGGACAGTTACATGCCCTAAGTCACATAGCTAGTTAGTAGTCAAGTTGGAAATGAATAGAGCTCGTGTCTCCTGACTCCTGGTGCAAGGCTTTTTTCTAGTTCACCAATCTGCCTCTTTCTATTACTAAATTAGCTTTCCAGTGCACTCCTGTGGAAGACGGAGAAAGGCAGGAGAAGCCACAAATAAAAGCTGTTGCCCAGAGAAGCCACCCTGACTCTGGAACAAAGGAATTGAGAAGTCCAAATCCCTGATATGAACTGCTCGAGCAAGGATGCTGGCCTCAGAGCCCAAGCCTAGCACGGCTGAGCCTGGATGGTAAACAAATAGAAAGCCGTCTGTTTCCCGTACAGTTGCTGTAATTTGAATGGCTCGCAGCAGTGAGTAGTGGGAATTGAGCTATTAATATAGGGAGGCAGCAGAATGATTTACAATCAGACATTAATATGGAGATTTTCATAAACACAATAATTCACACCCAAGCAGAGTAGTTAATGTAAAGTTGCATTAACTATTCGGTTTGCCTAGGAATGTCACACACAGTGTGAAAGCGAGACAGTAGGCTAATGGGGAGTTGATATGGTTGGGCCAGGGTGGGAGGGTAGGTTATATTCCATGTCAAGCTCAATAGGGAAGCAAGACTGATTATCTCTAGTAATAATTAAATAATTAAATCTAGTGACAGATCTCCAAACCTCCACCCCTTCCCACCTCAGGCCAAATTGCTGGAGGACCAAGGAACCAGAGTTTTTGTTCTGTCCAAGCAGTCCTTCCTACAAGGCAACTGTTGGTTTCAGAGATGCCTCCACCTCTGAAAGAGAGAAAAGGCTTCAGGAATGCTTTCAGGCTGACCAGTGCAGATCTGGTATCACCGGTCTCCTTGCCACAACTCACTGTTGCATGGTCAGCCCAGAGAGGGACCTTATCCAAGTGACCTATTCTGCTTCTCCAGCATCCCAGGAACTGAGTTGTCTGTGGGGGAGGGGGATTCTCTTTAAGAATCTGGAGACCAGAACACTATCCTTTAAACGTCATCAAATGTGGTGAAGGAAGGGATTCATAGTAAACCACCAGCACATGGGGGAAGAGGTGAAATGAGTGACTGGCCCTTTATCACCTTTTCTTCTAGCGTGCCCCAGAGACTTCATGCCCTTGATTACATTAGACAGTCCAGGGTTCCCACTGACTGGGCTTATCTTCTACAGCAGAATCCTGCCCTCTAAATTCATCTCATCTCCGCCATCAAATGGTGTCTATGCCATGTTCCCCTTCCTTAAGGATTTAATCTCTGGAAGATGTTGGTTGCATGCATGTATGTTGGGTGATGGTCTCACAACAGACTTGGAACCACATGAGATAATAAGTCAAATTGTATACACTTGTCTGCCCCAAATAGGGAAAAATTTGAGCTTTCTAGAGCCCATAGAAAAACAAGTCACACTAAAGGGATGAGTTTCATGGATGCCTTTCAAAATATTTATTTGTGAGGGAGTTATTCAGGTGAATTCCCATTCAGTTTGATGAACAAATAAGACAGCTACCAGGGGTGTAATACTCAGTGGGAGTTTAATGAGGGACATTTCATAATGAAAATGTTATTAATAACAGTAAAGTCTGCTTTCTTGAGGTGCAGTCATTTATTTTATGATAAGAATGCCAAAAATAAAAAGTCAAACTTGGAGTCAGAGGACCTAGTCAGCATCTCTACTCTGCCACTTCAGACAAATCATTTAAACCCTCTAGGTCTCGGTTTCTTTATCTGTCAAATGAAGCAATTGAACTAGATGACCTCTAAGTTCCCTTATAGCTCTTAATCTATGATCCTGTAAGACAAATCACATGCTTCCAGGGGGAAGTTTAAAGCCTCTCATGAACAATAACATGTCAATGCATCAATGACTTTTGCCCCATTGTTAGAAATCTTTCTACCAAAATAGATCATAACCCAAAACTCAGGGAAGTAACATATTTTGCCCATGGTCATACATCTGGTAATATTAGTAGAGATAAGATTTGAACCTTGGTCAATGTGGCTCCAACTCCATCACTTTCTCTACCCTACCTGGTGGCCTCATATGAGGAATGTAGTTGTTTTTTTTTTAAACCCTTACCTTCCGTCTTGGAGTCAATACTGTGTATTGGCTCCAAGGCAGAAGAGTGGTAAGGGCTAGGCAATGGGGGTCAAGTGACTTGCCCAGGGTCACACAGCTGGGAAGTGTCTGAGGCCAGATTTGAACCTAGGACCCCCGTCTCTAGGACTGGTTCTCAATCCACTGTGCTACCCAGCTGCCCCCAAATGAAGTTTTTAAAGCTCACTTAGGAACCATGTTTTCTCAATTAGATTGTTGTAAGGTGCTTGAGGGCTTGGTTTCTGTCTTTAATTTTTCTTTTTCCCTATGATATATAAAAGAGTGCAGAGAATATATAGCAAAAACATATTTAAATATATATTTACATATATAAGTACTTATTGATTAAACTCAATAGCTTAAGTTCCTAATTTCAGATTTAATAGTTGACTTTCAAGAAAGACTTGCCAAAAGTTAGACTATTAAAAAAAAAAGCTCACTTAGGGTGCAAAAATGCTGCATCCCAGCCCTGACTGTCAGGACCAATGACTTCCTGAACTACTCTTTGTGTTGTATGTAGTTTAACTGGGAATTGCCAAAAGCAATGTCTTAATCCAAAGGAGTGGTTCAGATGATGGCAATTGTAGCCCCTGTGGCAAGCTGGTAGAGATTACATTCGGGGACAAACCATTTTCTGATCCCAATTAAATTATGTCACATAGGCAAATGCCTACTCTCCTCTCTATGTTTTAATAAGCCATCATGTTAGTATAACACAGTTTGTTTGAGATGGAAGTCACCAACTCTATTCATTCTGGTGAGAGAAAGGACCAGCACGCCTTATAATCTTGCCCTGCCACTATGTCCTAAAGTACTCCAAGCCTACCTATATCCTTCTATGCTTAATATATCCCTTACTATTCCCTCTATGTCCTCCAGTCCTTATCACTGTCATCTGATCTACCAATGCAACCTGAGGACCTCTAGGACTGGTCATCCACACTGATCCTCTATCCTTAGGATGTCAGGGCCTTCCCACCCTCCTTGAAGCTGAATTGCTCCTTCCTTACTGTTCCACACACACAAATAGAGGGTATCCTCTTTGAAATCAATGATTGTCTGAATTTTCCTATTAGTATCCTTAGCATTTAAATAAGACTCTTGGCACATGGAAAATGCTTTTTCATTCATTCATTCATCATTTCACTTGATAGACCCATTGGATATTAGCTGGAAGGGATCTTAGAGTTCATTTAGTTCAGAGACATCATTTAATAGATGATGAAATTAAGTTCCAAAGAGGAGACATGATAGGATTCTGTACATAAAATAGGACTATAAGGTCTCCGAGGGCAGGCACCATAGGTTCTATTTAAACATTGTGTTTCAACTCAACAAATACCTATTAAGCATTTAACATGTGTTGCACTGGGCTAGGTGCTGAGGATACCAAGGCTAAAACAAAATGGTCCTTGAATTCTATTCCCTAATGCCTAGCCTATGGCTCTGTAGTTTGTAAGTACTTGATAAATGTTTGTAGGGTTAAAACTGAATAGACTTGACTAAGGAGAAGTAGCAATAACTTCCAAATACCCCCTGTACAAGCCACATCATGCACATTTATCTACCCAGAATATAGAAAAGTTTGAGTTCTCTAGAGTCCTTGGAAAACAAGGCATTATAGAGAGCTGAATTTCAAGGTGACTATCAAAATTTTTATTTGTAAGAGAGTTCATCAGGTGACTTTCCAGTCAATTTGATGAGTCAATAAATCTGATCCATATGTTTCTTTCTCTCTCTGTCCCTCTCTTTTTCAACCTCGCCCCCCCCCACTTCTCCCTTCTTTCTTTCTTCATCTGTCTCTTTCCATGACTCTCCCCTATTTTTGAGAAGACAGACCAAATTGGATCTGTATTCAATCAGTTTGGGGGTGGAGGTGGGGGAGGGAACTTGTACTCCTGTGCAATGTCCTCTCTGCCCATGGTATGTGTAGCAGATGGTCATTACAGAGGTGGAAATGTGCCTACATATTGCCCAAGTAGGTAGTTCATGGACAATGAACTCAGTACAGTATTTTGTACTTAGTGCTTAATCTTTTTTTTTCTTTTTGATTTCCTAATGAAATATGCTCTTTGGAGAAAACAGAATTGCCCACAAAGTTCCCACAGTATTCTACCACAAACATCCATGAGCTACTTAGAAAGTGTTGACCTGATAGGAATAAAATGTTTTCGATCAGAAGAACCTCAATGTATGTGTGTATACATATGTACATGAACACACAACACATGTGTGAATGTAAATATACACACACGCCTATTTATTTATCTTGGGGGGGGCAGGTGCTCAACCACAGGGTGGTGCCATTGTCATGAGCGAACTATGTAAGACACAAGGGAGGAATAAATCCATTAGAATGTCAAAGGGTTGTCCCAATAGCAACCACAAATTTGATTCCTTTCCAAGTTGATGTGATGGGTTATTTAAGTATCAAGTATTTCCTGTGTCTGCTTTGAGGCTTCTGAGTCCTTTGCATCTTCATTTTCTCTGGGGCAAAATAAAACCTGTCCTGTACCCAATATATATATGATACCTAGAGTGCTTATATGGGATCTAGCAACACCTTTTACTCTTGTTTGGGGAAATATAGATATGTACTATGCCATAAGCATATTAGGAGATTTTCTTGGAGTAACTCCAGGTGGGAGCAATGAGCTGAAGAGAAAAAATAAATAACTTTGTGCCCTGAGAAAGCAGAATTTCCTGTCATTAATGATATTTTCACTAGAAAGTATCCCTCATTAATCTCCCACTGAGTATTGCTCTCCTGGTAGCTGAAAATAAGTCATGCCCCCAAATCAAAATTAGTCTGTGTGAGCTTAGAAACTTGGGACAGAGGCTTGGAAGAGGGAGGAGCTGGAGCTAGGCCTCCATATTTTACTATTTTGGATACCAACTTCATTAAATTGTTGTTCTGAATGTCTCATCACTCTGTCAAAGTTATTTCTTCCCGGAATTTCAAAAACTCTGCCAACAGACTGCAAGCTCAGGAAGGGCCTATCAAACTTAAAAGGGTTTGCATAACCAAAGCATTCTTCCCCATTCTTCACTATAAAGATTGTTGCCACAATCGATGTGCCCATCTCTAGCAACCTCTCTGTTGTTGTTTATTCATCTTTAAGTTGTGTCCAAATCTTCATGATCCTATTTGGGATTTTCTAGGCAAAGACACTGGAATGGTTTGCCATTTCCTTCTCCTCTCATTTTACAGATGAGAAAGCTGAGTACAACAGGGTTAAATGACTTGTCCAAGGTCACATAGCTAGTAAGAGTCTGAGGCTAGCTTTGAGATCAAAAAGAGAAATCTTTCTGATTCCAAGACTAGCACTTTGTCCTCTGTGCCACCTAGTTGCCCAGCAGCCTCTCTAGCTCCATTTAATTTGCTATTTATACTCTACTTAAGTTCTAAAAGCCAGAAGATTCCCTTTCTTAAAATTGTGTATGAAATAAGAATTTAAAGGCTAAGTAAAGACCCAAGTGTTCTTCTATTAATATTTTCAATGGGACATAGGTAGAGTCGTAGACATAGGCATAGGGACAGAGAAACAGAATTTTTCAAAGACGTTTTTCTTCCCTTCCTCTTTAGGTTATTTCCAGCGGTGCCAAATCATAATTAGTGCTCCTATTTTATAGTGCCTTACAGGTTACAAAATGTTTCCACATATATTATCTCAATCAATTCCCATGATGACCCAATAAGTCAGAAGGCATTATTAACTCCATTTTATAAATAAGAAAGCAGAACCTCAGAGAGATTAATGATTTGCCTAAGTTTATGTAGCAAAGAGAGAGGTGGCAATGCCTAGTGGATGATAGCTAGCCTTGCTCTCCCAAATCAGACCTAATATATGTTAGTCCAGAATCTTGGAATTAGGTCGGGAGCTGTTTATTCAAATCTTGGTGTCAAATCCAGCTCCTGGCGTACTAGTTGTGCGACCCTGGGCAAGTTACGTCAAAGTGTTCCAGGAATCTCTCTAAGTATTCATTTCAAAGCAAATGCTGAACTCCATTGGTTGAAGGAGTTTCCTCATCATAGTAGACTTCCCTATACAACTGAAATCATAGGTCGGATCCCCATAAAAGAAACAAATACACACACACACACACACACACACACACACACACACACACACACACACTCATTCATGATGTAGACAAAAGAAGGATCTAGATCTCTTGACTCCAAGTCCAATAATCTTTATATTAAATTGTGCTATTTCCTGGAGGACTGAATTCTCTGAACGTGGAGCATCATTTTAATATTGTTGATCATCACATTTCCAGATATTTGGAGAGACGTCTTCCTCATTCCACCTTCCTTCCAGGGCCGTAATTCTTTTAACTTGCCTCATGGGATATGAAGCAAATGCCTTTTCCTTGAGTCCCTACTCTAGCCCTCCTTCCTAGCCTTTAGATCCTAACATCACAGGGAATTTCTCCCTTGTTACTATTTTCATGAAAAAAAAAATTAGAATTCTGTGTTACCACAGTTGGAGAGAGTGAAAATAGTGGATCTCTAGGAGCAGCAGGTGCCATTTAACAACCCTCATCAGGGTACTATCCTCTTTCCCACACTAAGACAGTTTGCATACTGCAGGTAAAAATAGGGAGAACCTAAGCCAATGGGATGTTTTTCTTTTCTCTTTTTAAAACCTTTACCTTTTGCCCTAGCATGAATTCTAAAACAGAAGAGAGTTAAGAGCAAGGCAACTGATGTTAAGTGACTTGCCCAGGGTCTCACAGATAAGAAGTATCTGAGGCTATATTTGAACCCAGGTCCTCCTGACTCCAGGTCTGAAGTTCTATCCACTGTGCTACTCAGTTGTTCCTGAGACTGGGGCTATATTGTGCCTGTAGAAATGAATATGTTGACACCAAGAGGGGCCAATTGGGACTTCATTGTGGTAGAGCAGGGCAGTTCTAGGCAGACCAGTTACTTGAAAGTCTCCCCTGTGTTGTGTGTGTCTATAGGAAAAGTCTCCAGGTGGTCTTCTAAGCCATCTAAGTTCTTAGATAGTACACCAGAGGTTTGGGGAATGATAACTGTATCATAAGATCAATGACAACTACATCTTTCACAAAACCATCTAAACATTTTCCTATTCTCTTAGGTGCACTAATCTCTGAAGGCACAGTAATTGGCTTGGAAAACCTTGATATTCAGATCATTCAATCAATAAACATTTATGAAGTACCAGTCATTATACTAAGTGCTGGGGATGCAAAAAAGAGACAAAAGAGAGTCCCTTGTCCCCCAGGAGCTTACAGTTGGAAACAATACAATACAAACAACAAATACAAACAATACAACAAAGGAAATAATTAACAGAGGGAAAGCACTGAAATTATTTTTTTTTCCCATTTTGAGTTTTGCCATGGTCCTCAGTTGAGGAGACATAATTTGTCATAATTAGATCAGAGTAACTAAAGCACAACCACCTTCATTTCACAGCTGAGGAAACCGAGTCTCAGAGAAGTTAACTTATTTGACTAAGGCTACAGAGTTTTAGGTGTCAGAGCTGGGATTAGACTCCAAACCCTGTGCTTTTTGCACAACGGTAGGACATATTGGACTCATTCTACTTTACAGTCTGGACTGATTGCAAAGACCTATGGGAAGCTCAAAAGTTTGGGATTATTCCCTTGGGTAGCCTGATCTCTTTCTTGTTGGTGCAAATAAATGGCAGCAGTGTCCCAGGAAATTCAGTGGAGTGCAAGTATGCCTCGCCTGGAGAGAAATGAAACGTTGGCTGTGCTTGTCAGTTACAGGTTACACCACCCAGTGAATGCCCTGGTGACACAATTGTGTTTTAGAATCTGCAGGCAGCTTTGTTGTTGCAACATTCCATTTAGAATCTTGGCGTTGTGCTCAGGGTTGTGAACTGTGCTGCTTTTCGCTGCTGCCACCAGTTTGTGAATCATCCTGTTTACAATCTTGAGAGTGCTATCTGGGTAGTGAGTCTGCCGAGCAGCAGTGATATATGGCGCAGCCGGAATCAGAGGCACCAGGGAACTACGAAGAAAGCCACGATTCACAAACACTATGCTTCGTTCTTAACTTGCCATTTAGCCACCTGGATGCCCAAGGGCCATCGGGAAGGAACTGGAAGGACAGTTTCCCAAGTACTTACTGGTAGAGCCTGGCACCAGGCCCACTGCAGCCACTTTCTCCTGTGGGTGGTTGGAGTCATGAGAAAGGCAGGGTTATATTTTTACTAACTTGGAAGGCTTCCTGGGCAATGGAAGGTTAGCCCCTTAATTTTTCCTTTCATCCTTTGAATGCTGCTTAATTCCATCTAACATCATTGCTCGTTAATGTCTCTTGTTTTTTATTGCTGGAAGAAACATGCTCTGACCAATCTGGGCAAACTATGGACAGCGTCTGTAATTTAAAGTCTGCTGACTCCTGTTTGTTGCATTTTTCTCCAAGCACTCTCCAGTTCTCTGGTCTATAAACTTCTTGTGCTTCAAAAAACCTCCCCAAACTCATTTTATTTTCTTCTCTGGTTAATAAAAGGTGGAGGCAATACTTTACCAATCCACTCTGCAATAGACTCATAAGACCTGACATGGATTGGAAGTGGGTATAGATTGTCTCATTTCTCAGAAGGCTTGATGGTATTTCTTCTTTCTAACAAAGATGAGCTCAGTGTGGCCCTGAGCTTGGGAGGACATGTCTTCTTCATTTGTGAAAGAGACCAGAGCTTCCTTGTACCCAGCCCTCCATTCTGGTCCAAGGCTGCCTCTGTGGCTAATGGTCTGAATGCATATGTTTAACCACCAAGGGGGCAGCTACATGGAACAGTGGATAGAGTTCCAGTACTGGAAGCAGGAAGACTTCCTGAGTTCAAATCTGACTTTACCCCCTTACTAGCTGGGTGACTCTGTGCAAGTCACTTATCTCTGTGTGCCTCAGTTTCCTCAGCTATAAAATGAGCTGGAGAAGGAAGTATGAAACCATTCTAATATCTTTGTCAAGAAAACCCCAAATGGGGTCACTAAAAGTTGGAAAAGACCAAACAAATCACACTCACAACCACCAAGGTGCACCCCTTGAACCTGACCTTATTCAGTGATGAGCCAAGGAGGGGGGTGCTCCACTCAATATCAAAGGGATCAATGGAGTAAACAAGGTCTCTGATTCTCAGGGAGTCTGACTACCTCTTTCCTATGTTGTTTTGCCCCTTTTGGTGGGTAGAAGTATTCACCTCTAATTAGTCTAAGAACTAGGTGATGTAGAGGATGTGGAGTCTAGAAGATCTGAGTTCAAATCTAGCCTTAGCAA
This sequence comes from Monodelphis domestica, assembly GCF_027887165.1. Classification (NCBI taxonomy): domain Eukaryota; kingdom Metazoa; phylum Chordata; class Mammalia; order Didelphimorphia; family Didelphidae; genus Monodelphis; species Monodelphis domestica. Next base: position 235,660,387 of record NC_077230.1, read on the forward strand.
CTACTAGTTGTGTGACTAGACAAGTCGCTTAACTTTTGCTTGCCTCCATTTCCTTGACTGTAAAATGGAGATAATAATAGTACATATCTCCCCAGATTTGATAAATAAATAATATTTATTCTATCAGACTTTGTGTTAGGCTCCTCACAATGGAGAACTCTGCCCTCTTGTCATCTTTGCTGTATTTCAACAAAGTTCAATCACATGATCATTTCATAACCATATATAGTTCATTACTCATAAAAATAGAAAAAAGAGAATAAAATAATTATATTAGGCAACCCACCTTAGGTAGATAGGTAGGTATAGAGTGCTGGAGCGATATCAGGAAACCCTGAGTTCACAAATCTGGTCTCAGACACTTAATAGCTGTGGACAAGTCATTTAATTTTTTTGTTAGTCTCACTTCTTAATCTGTAAAAAATGGGGATGATGATAGCACCTAGCTCCCAGAGGTGTCATGCAGATACCGTGAGATAAAGCTATAGAAATATTAGCTATTATTGTCTCCTTCCTACCCTTGGTTCTGGATGGAGAGGATGCTTAGGGATCTCATCCCTTTATCATTTCCAAACACTTTGGTTTCTGTTGTTATTTTGCAGATGCCAGCAAGAGAGTGTGTGGGGCAGAAACCATCCCTATTTGTCTAGGGCTGAGTTATGCTTTGCGATGTTGTAACCATGCAAATAATCACATCAAATTGTGGTTCAGAGCCCAGCATGGCTCACGACAGCACTCTGCATACCTTATAGACACACCATGGTGTTACTTATGGAGATGACAGATTTATTGCGGCCTAACTTAATAAAATAACATTTATGAGAGTATCAGCCCAATTAGAGTGCATTTCAAATCAAAGACTCCAGCCAAAGTCACGCCATAAATGCCCCCATTTCTCTAGGAAACATTTGTTCTTAGAAGATTGAGAGAAGATTTTCACTTGGAGTGAAGGATGTGGGGAAGAAGGTGGAGGACCAGAAAGGTGAGTATTGGCAGATATTCATGATGGCTGCCTCCCCAGAATGGGAGAAAATCTTCCTGGCTCGTTGATGCCCGTTCTTCAGCGGATCATTCTCCCTCTGGAGCTCGCCCGTCACTCCTCCCAAAATGCAGACAGGTGCCAAGCATGCATCTTGGAACCTTATGAGGACCTCCAACAGAGAGAATGAAAATTTTAAGTCAGCCAAGTTTCATTCCCCAAGAACAAACAGCTTAGTAAGGGGGGAAGCAGGGAGGAGGTGAAACATATATTGTCTAGTTGCATAACCCCTGAGCACTTTCACGGTTCAATTTGAAGGCTCTCTCTTTCAACAAGCTTTCTCTGATTTGCCTCAACCACACCTGACCTACCCTTCCTCTGAACTCTGAATCCTCTTGTCTCTCTCTTATGGTACTTAGAATAATAGGATCATAGATTTAGAGAGAGAAGGGACTTCAGACGCAATCTAGTCCACCCCTGCTCATTTCGCAGATGAGAAAACTAAGGCTCAAAGGTTAAGTGATTTGTGTAATGGGGTCATACACTTCCCAGTGGCTAAGCATGGATCCAACCCAGTTTCTTTGATTTCAAAATTGTCATTGGTTCAGGTATATCTTTCTCTCTCCTTCCTCATTCTAGGTTATATGATAATTGTGGATTTGTCTTATCTCCCACTAATAAATTGTAAATTCCTTCAGGTCAGGGATTCTTTCTTACTCATCTTTGTGTGGCACAGTGGATAGTGTGCCAAGACTAGAGTCAGGAAGACTCATCTTTCCGCATTCATATCTGGCCTCAGACCCTTACTGCATGACCCTGGGCAAGTCACTTAACATTAATTTGCCTCGGTTTCCTCATCTGTAAAATGATCTGGAGAAGGAAATGGCAAACCACTTCAATATCTTTGCCAGGAAAACTCCACATGGGCCCAGGAAGAGTCAGGCATGGCTAAATCGAGTGAAGGACAATATCATAAATAGGACAAGTACTACTGATCAGTGAAGATAGTCTCACAAGTGAATAGGAGAAAGAGAGTAACCTGGATTGTATCTGGAAAATTATATAGTACTTTCAATGATCTCAAGCTTTTTCATGACACAAAACTAAATATCCTCCTAGTAATACTGATTTATTGCAAATTTCCTAGTGATGCACTCTCAAGGAAGGCTACCAGTTAAGTTTATTAAATGCGTACCATGTGCCAGGTACCATATTAAGCATTTTGCAAATATTACCCCACTTGATCCTCAACCCTAGGAGGTAAGTGTTATTAATACTCCATTTTTTACAATTGAAGAAACTAAGGCAGGAAGAAGTTAAATGACTTACCCAGGGTCACACAGATAGAATAAATGTCTGAGTTCAGATTTGAACTCAGGCTATTCTGACTCCAGGCCCAAGCCTCTATTTCTTGTGCCAAAATTTTGCATATCCCAGAGGAGAGTAGAGAAATACATGGTAGAAAAAAGCAGAAACTGTGGCAGATTTCCAATGATGACCTCTGAGCAAGAAGTGTCATAAGGCATATATATAACTGAGAAACTGTATAATCAGTATTCAAGGTTTAATTAAAATATCCCTGGCAGTACTTATTGTGATGGCGAAGAATTGGAAACAAAAAGGTGCCCACTGATTGGGGAGCAACCAAAATTGTGATGTAATGGAATATTATGATACTTAAATGGAATATAATATTAATATATTATTATCTATCAGATAATTAAATGTAATTTATTGTTACACTGAAAGAAATTCTGAATATATAGGATTAAGAGAAGCATGAGTAGACTTGTTTGAACTGAAGCAAAGCAAAGTAAGCACAGGCAATAGGACACTATCTACAATGACTACCACCAAGTAAATGGAATGAATAACAACAAAGAAAATATTGTGTGATGATAATGACTGACCATGGCCCTGAAGAAGAGTGGAGAAAATACAGGACCCTCCCTTCAGTATACAGGCTGGGATCTATGGGTATGAAATGTTGTAAATGCTATTATTTAGTTTTATTGAAGTACTTTCTTTTTTCAACATTTGTTTTAAGGAAAAACTCACTGGACAGGAAAGGAATGTATTTGGAAATGAATATGATTTAAAACCTAAAGATATTATCTTTTAAAAAAGAAATAAATTTTAATAAAATAACAATAGTATCAACCAATTGTCTAGTGATGGTGAGGGAGGGAGCCAGGTGACACAAAGGATAGAGTGCCAGGCATGGAGTCAGGAAGATCTGAGTTTGAATCCAGTCACAAACACTTACTAGCTAGTTGACCCTGAGCAAGTCACTTAACCTCTGTTTGTCTTAATCTACTGGAGAAAAAAAATGGCAAATCACTCCACCATCTTTGCCAAGAAATCCCCATATGGGTCACAAATAGTCAGACAGGACTGAACAACAACGAGATGATGGATTGATCAACCTGTTACTCCACTGATTCCTGTGGCATGTTATAAAAGCTAGAAAAAGGCCTTTCGAATATTGTACCTAGAGGAGAATATGAACAAGTATCACAAGGGATGAGAAGGCAGGTGGTGATCCTCAACACAGATGGAACAGAAGCCACAATGATGAGTTCTCAGATCCATTAATATTTATATTTCTATGCTCCAGTGGAGTGCCCACATTGAAGAGATCACAGATTTGTTTTTCTTTACTATGTGCAAAGATTTGTTCATTCATTTCTTTATTTATATATTCTTTATTCAGTAATATTTTATTTTCTTCCAATTACATGTAAAAACAATTTTTAACATGAGACCACAGATTTAAGGTTTGCCAAATGACTGCCTGATCACAGCCTGATGAAGTAGCTTTTAGAGACTTCATTCCCTTTTTATAGATGAGAAAATTCAGTCTGTGACAAGTTAAATGACTTACCCAAGGTCACATAGCTTATAAATGTCTAAGTGGCTGTACTGAAGAGAAGCCCTGATTCCTTCTTTGAACAAGGCTGTGATCATGTCAGATGACCAGTTCAATTGAATTAACTGGCCATTCAGACCCAAATCCATCTGTTGTTTTGGCATTGGGCAGATATAACTTAGAGGACACATTCAGCCTATATTGGTAATGTCAAGCTCAAATAGAATTGGGGACCACCATACCATATACAGGATCCCTGTGAGTCACATACTGAGTTAGATTTAAAATGAAATATTAATTTGTTTATTTTTTTGGTTTATTTTGTTGAATATGTCCCAATTAGATTTTAACCTGGTTCATTCAGGATAGGGGAATGTTGTGGGGCAGCCTGAATGTTTGACACCTCTACACTACAATGATAACTGAAAAGTGGGACTTTAAAGCAACTGACTGGCTATTGTATTCACAATGACAAACAACTGACTGTGTTAATAATTTTTAGTTTACTCAGTGTGCCAGGTTGTCCAACTGACTTGATTTACTTCACAGTTGTTTTGGCATTGTGGAGATACAGCTGAAACCGCCCAGTTTTGTTGGTGATAATCCCATGATCCAGTGTGGATGGGAACAGAGAATTTGAGGTCTCATGCTTTTGAGCCAGAAGGAAGCTTTGAGGCCATCTAATCTACCCCCTCCAGTTTAGAGGAGAGAAAACTGGGTCCCAGCGTCATGGAGGGACTTTTAGAAGGTCTTCTACAGCTAGAGTATGGCAGAGCTAGAATTCTAACCCGGGTCTTTGTCTCCAATTCTAATGGACATGGAGAAAGTTGGGACTTTTGGCTCATTAGCTCTGAAGTCAGCAGACCTGGGTTTAAATCCCATCTTTGATGCTTTACTACCTACGTGGTCTTGAGCAAGTCCCTTCACAGTTCTGGGTCTCAGGTTCCTCATCTGTTAAATAGATTGGTTGGGTTCAGTGTCTTCTGTGTTCCCTTCTTGCTCTAGATTATAATAACCCACATTCATATAGTACTCAGTATGTGTAAGATACCATATTCTGTGCTTTATAAATATTATCTCATTTAAGATTTACAACAAGTCTGGGAAGTAGAGGCTATTATTACTCCCATTTTAGGGATGAGGAAATTGAGATGAACAAAAGGTTAAATGATTTTCTCAGAGTTACACAGCAAATAAGTGTCTAAAGTCTGATTTGAACTCAGGTCTTGCCTGATCCCAGGCCTGTTGCTCTATTCATTGCATCACCTAGCTGTCTGTATGGTTCCATGATCTTCTAAGACTATGTTCCCTTGGCCATGTCCCACTTCCCTTTTTGGAACCGAAGTAGATTATGCTACATCAGACATACAAATCACATAAGATATGGAACATAAACTCACAGTGCAAATCAAATGCATATGATCAGAGCAGAATGAAATTCAAAAGGCCGAGAATTTGGGAAGCTTAGAAAATTCATCCTACCCAGAGAGGAACATAGATGATTATTGTCTTTGATTTCCCTCCATTCCACTTAGAATCTCAGACCATTAGGGTTGGAAATGATGGTAATAAACCCAGGGTCACAGGATTGGGAGCTGGAAGGGACCTTTGAGATCATTTTGTCCAGCCCCATTTATATTACATATGAGAAAGCCAAGACCCAGAGAGCGGGGAGAGATGTACCCAGGGCTTCATAGTAAGCAAAAGGCAGAACTTGGATTGGAACCCAAGTTTCCTGATTCCCACCTCTTTGTTCTCACTTGCTCGACTTCTCAGAATAGATGACATGGAGTGAAAAGAGTTCCACATGCTTTTTGATGGATGTTTTATTTGTGAGACTGCATTTCCAGTTGGTGCAGGTTTTGTCTTGCCTGGTATTCTGGGTAGTTGTTGGATATGTGTGATATTCTCTGGAATAGAGTGCAAGTCTGATAGGGAGGGGAGAATTGGTACTCACTTTCTGCAAAGAAAAGGATTCGTGGGGAAAAGGAGGGGTAGAGGATGCTTGAAACAGACCAGGGTCCAGGCAGGTGTTGGGCAGAGATGGGAAGGAGAGGAAGGGATGGAGGAAGAAGGTGCCTCCCATGCTAACACCAGCCAGCCGCATCGGCAACTCCCTGGCTAATTCCACCCACCACCACTGCCCACACCTGTTCTCTGCACCTACTCACACCTGCCTGCCTCTTAAACCCACATGCTAAGAAATAACAGAACCCTCTGCGTGTTTGGTTCTTTGCCCCCAGCCCCAGCCCAGGCTCTCTGCTTGCCAGGTCTAGCTTGTCCAAGACTCCAGCTCTTCCTGCTAGGATCATTCTGCTATGGCTGCCATGTTAACAGCTGCAATTTAAGAAGGGCTTCATCTCAGCAAAGCCCATTAAAAGACAGTAACAATGTATATTGTGCAGTGACCCTGGGGGCACCCGATTCCACCTCATTAATGATCTCTTTGGAGCGTTGGGCCTGTAGAGAAAGACATGGTTCAGGGGTCTCAGGCCGTGTATTGTTATGACACTTCAACATTCGCTGTTTGGACAACTCAGGGAAATCATTCTCATGCTAATGGGGGCAGGCCCAAGGGGACTCTCTCAGCCTATTAAAATGCTTTTTAGGAGTTTGCTGAGTGCCCTAAAACTGGGCATATCAGAAAATATTTGGCCTGAAGAAAGATTTGCTCTTGGTCTTTCAGCTAAAGAAGGTTTTATTGGGAAGATGTTGGCCAGCGGCTGTCTGTCTTCTCTAGGTTCTTAATATAGCAAGAATAATAGCTATAGCTAGCAATTTACATGGGGATCTAAGGTTTGCAAGCACTTTACAAATCTCATTTTATCCCAACAATCCTGGAAGGTAGGTGCTATTATCTTCATTTGAGGAAACTTGGATTAAGTGACTTGCCCAGGGTCACATAATAAGGATCTGAAGCCAGATTTGAATTCAGATCTTCCTGGCTCCATATCCATTAATCCAACTGGCTCTTAGAGGAATTAGAGCTCTTCCATCCCCAAAATGACCAGAGTGGGTTTTGAACTCAGATCTTCCTGACTCCAGGCATAGTTTCTGTCCATTCTACCTAGCTACCTGGCAAGCATTTTGTGCAAAGAGTTACTCTTGTATTAATATGATTATGGGATGGAGACTATTAGGTGGTTCAGTGGATTGAGATCCAGGTCTAGAAATGGGAGGTCTAGGGTTTAAATCTGGTCTCAAACACTTCTTAGCTATGTGACCCTGGGCAAGTCACTTACCCCCCTTCCCTAGCTCTTACCACTTTTCTGCCTTGGAATCTATACACACTGTTGATTTCAAAATAGAGGGTGAGGATTTTTAAAAATTTATGACTATAGAGCATGGAGAGAGGGGTAGAATTCAAGGGGGTTTGAGCCATTTCTTTGGGGGTAAAGAGAAATGAAAGAAGAGAAAAAATGTATTTATATCTAAAAGCTGGTTCCATTCAGTGCTTCACATGTCATCATTCTTCTGATCATCACGGGCAATAATGTGACCTCAATGAAAACCAATAATTGTTTTCTGTGTCTCCTGTCTTTCTTTTGGCTGGGAATCACCAGGAGATCACCTCATGTGGCCAAGAAAGCCGCTCCAGGTTGTTTGGGCAAAAAGGGCAAAGTGAAAGAGCCTTAAGCTATGGAAAGTAGACGGTAGAAGGGAAGACAGCCTTGCCTAGGGAGCAGAGATTCAGACATAAAAAGCAAGAAAAACGGGGCAGAAACATGTTGGCTATTTCTAGGCACGACTATAGGTTGTGTACACAATAACTATAGCAACCAACTGAAAAGGATCATTTCTAGTCAATTAGTCTGTCAGTCAATAAGCTTTTATTAAGCACCTACTATGTGCCAAGCTAAGTGCTGAGTATACAAATAAAGGTAAAAGATAGTCCCTGTTCTCAAGGAGCTTCTAATTTAATAAGAGAACCAATGTGAATAACTATGTACAAACAAGCTACAAACAGGATAAATTCAAAATAATCAAGAGCAGGAAGGTACTAGAATTAAGAGGGATCAGGAAAGATTTCCTATAGAACAGCATTGGCAAAGACTTGGCACATGTGCAGAACTGGCACTTGAGGAGCTGCTCCCTTCCCTCTCTTCCCAGCACCGTCTCTGGGGTAGTTGTGGGGGAGGGGGTTCAGAGGCAGCTTGAAATTGCAATTTGGGCACCTGAACTTGAAAACCTTCACCAACACTGCCATAAAAGCTGATATTTGAAGGAATCCAGGGAAGTCAGGAAGAAGAAATGAGAAAAGGGAGCATTCTAGGAATGAGAGGCAGTCAACAAAAATGCTTAGAATGTGACTACATTGTGTTAAGTGTGATTTACCTTTTGTTTTTTGTTTGTTTTTTTTTTTCCTTTCCGAAGGCTGAATCTACTCTGGGCTCTCAAACTAAAAGAAGTTTAGTTTGACTGATTCCCCCTTTCCTACCCCTTTCTCCTACTATATTGAATATTTGTTTGTCCCAATGCTTTCATTGGTTTTCTCCAAAATAATGGAATGATATAGCTAGAAGAAATTTTAGAAAGAGATCATTTATTTGCTTTAAAGATGAGGAAAGTTAGGTCTAATGGAAGGAAGTGACTTGCCTATGGTCATTTGGCTAGTTAGTCATTGAGTAAGTAGGGGTTACCCTCCTGCATCATTACTCAGTTACATGGGTACTTACAAGTCTTCAGAAGATCAGAGTGGCTATTGCATTCAGTCAAATAGGATTTGACCAGGTTGATTCAATCAGATAACATTTCTTCTTGGTGCCCAAGGACAAACAGGTAGTAAATGTCAGGGGTCAGATTTGAGCTTGGGTTCTCTGTCTCTAGAACCTGGTTTGATCTGTTTGTCCTTGGGTAAGTCACTTATGCTCCCCTAGCTATAGTGTTCCCATGTGTAAAAAGAAGGATTGAGTGTTATGGTTTCTGAGGTACTTTCTAGCTCTAAGTCCACGTTTCTAAGATCCGAAATCAGATGTCTGAAAGAAGGACACCCCAGTTCACCATAGTTCCCTTATCTGGCTCTGTGGATTGCCGGAATCCAGAAGGAGTGTTTGTGGGGCAATTACCATGACCTTTGGAGAACACAAGCCTTTCCTATTTTGTCTGATCACTAGTGATCTCATTTTGTCCTGAAAGCATCAAGTGTTCTTTCCAGAATACTTTCCCCAAAACCATGCTAATTGGATATAATCTTACACTATCACCATTATCAGTGCAAATATGTTAGTGCTGAATCTGGGACAAATCATAAAACCATTAAAGTGTCATTGGGGACCTTTAATTTCTTATCTGTTTTTCTTTTCCAACTTTTGGGACTGCCATGTTCCTGTCCCACTTTAGGTAAAATACTGGGGCTTCTAGTATTCTTGTGCTGCTCATCAAATTGTATGATACACCCAGCTCCACTTCTTTCAGATTTCTGACCCTTGACATAGGTGAACTCAAGCAAGTGAAGTCTCAGCATAAAAGGACTCAGTTTTACCTATCCCTAACAACTCAGGAAACTTGTAGCAAGTGTTACATGCAATGTTTCCCCAGGAATACGTGACACTGAAAGGCATAGGGAGACTCCCCTCCCTACTGCCATCAAGAGCCAGGCTGCTATGCCCTATGCCTGGAGAAGGTTCTACTAGTTTTATTGGTCCCTATCTTTAAAGAAAAAATACACGCCAGTATCTTGGGTCAGCCTAAAACTTTAGTCCAAATGTTCTAACACTGCCTGCTTGTATTTGCCCCTTTGGGCACCATAGAGGGGGAGAGCCTAGTGACTTTTTCTGGACTGTTGGCAATCGGTGCTTTCTTCCTACCCCAAAGATTAACTGTTCTGCCTTCCATGCTGTGGTAACACACTGCAATGCTGATTTAAGCCTCCTTAAGCAGAGCCTCAGATTCCATACCTTTCCTCCCTTTCTTCTCTTTTACCAACAGGATTTACTGTGTCCTGAATAGATTCATTCATTTGTTCAACAAATATTTCCTAGGCACCTATAATGTACCCATTCCCTCAGAACCAAGGCTTCTTCAGTTTGAGATAGATAGACAGAAGGACAGAGATAGATCAATGAATAGACCATTAGACAGAGTAATCACATATGAAATACTTGCCTGTGCAAAGGAGTAGGGATACAAATATAAGTATATCGAAACATTTTCTTTTCTTTCTTTTTTGAAGGTAGCTAATGAGGGGAGAGTGTTTTATTTGACTATTTGGTAATAATTTTGTTTCTCAATGGGCAGGGGAGGAGGAAGTGTAAGGAAAAGAATCTGGAACTGAAAATAAAATAAAAATTTAAAAAACCCAAACACATACCAACAAGATAGGCTTTGCCTCCAAGGAGCTTACATTCTAATGGAAGAAGACAATGCATAAAAAGGAGCTAGAAAATGAGAGGGAGGGAAGGTGAATGCCCCCTGCTTGAAAGGCTGGTGGTAAAAAGGCTGAGAAGTGAATCAACCCAGGAGTGAAGTAAGCATGACTAAGGTCCTCCTGATTTTGCATTCTAAGCTAGGGAATTAGTAATCAGAAGAATGGTACTTCAGGCTAGGTTCCTTCAGTATAGAAAGGCAAGGATGTGAAGTTCAAATACAAAGTCAAATCAGGAGCTAAAAAGCTAAAGCAAAAAAACAAACAAAAAAACCTCCTGTTAACTGGTGTATTGGGTATTACATTACTGGAGCAATTCAATTTGATGATTCAACATTTATTAAACATCTACTATATGCAAGACATTGTGCTTAATAAATGGTTATAGTTGCTGCTGTTGTTGAGCCCTGGGAACATAAAAATGAAAAACAATACTGTTTGCCTTCAAGGAAATTAAGATCTAATTGTACAGGGTACGGAATAAGGATGGGATATGGCATGGATCCCACTAAGAAGACTATTACAAGAAATATACCATCAGATTGGCTAAAAATGATAAAAGGGCAAAATGACAAATATTGGAGATGTGGAAAAATAGGGGCACTAATACATTATCACTAGAACTGTGAACTGAAACAATCATTTTAGAGAGCAATCTGGAATTCTACTGAGTTATAAAACTGTATATATTTTTTCACCCAGTAATACCCATTATTGGGTTTATTTCCTAACGTGATCAAGAAAAAAGAGAAGAAACTCTATGTTCTAGAATATTTATAGCAGCTCTTTTTGTGGTGGCAAAGAAATGGAAACTGAAGGGAACTGAAAAGATATTCATCAATTGGGGAATGGTGGAACAAGTTGTGGTATTATGCCTGTAATGGAATACTATTGTGCCATGAGAAATGACAAACAAGATGATCACACACACACACACACACACACACACACACACACACACACACACAACCTTGGAAAGACTTATATGAAGTGATGTAAAGTGAAATGAGCAGAACTAGGAGAACATGGTACACGGTAACAACAATAGCATGTGATTTAACTATTATCAACAAAGCAAGGATCTAGGACAACTCAAAGGAACTCTTGATGAAAAGGGATATCCATCAATATGGAAGGAACTGATGAAGTCAAAATGCATATTGAAATATACTATTCTTCACTTTTTTCCTCCAGGAATTTTTCTCTAGTCAGCAATATGTGTCTTCTTTTATATCACAACAAACAGGGAAATATGTATTATATGATAATTTATTTACAAACTATGTCATATTACCTATCTTTTTTAGAGATAGGGAAGGAGGGGAGAGAGGGGGAAAGAAAAAAATGAGCTGTGGATTTTGGGATGTAGCTAATATAAGAATTTGTTTCTCTTGGATAAACATACTTATTATAATTTATTACATATTTATAACAAATTATATGTATTATATTATTGTTGTGCTACATATTATACTACATACAAATATAGTAACTCACAACAAAAGAGATATATAGTACGTGAAAAGAGAGATCTCAGTAAAACATGAAAAAATAGAGGGAGAAAACACTTCCACCTGAGAGGGGTGGGGAAGGAAAAGCTTGATGGAGGAAACATAGGAACTAGACTTCAAATAAAGAGTAAGGATATCAATAGGCAGAAATATAAAGGGAGTACAGAGGTAGGCAGAGACAGCTGTGGCTCAGTAATTAAGAGCTGTGGGGTTAGTTAGAGTCAAGAAGATTTGAGTTCAAATCCAATCTCAGACATTTCCTAGTTGTGTGACCTTGGACAAGTCACTTAATCTCTGTCTAGGACGCAGGTAGATGGCTCAGTGTATAGAGTGCTGGGCTTGGAATCAGGAAGAACTAAATTCTAATCTGGCTTTAGACATTTCTGTAGTGTAGCTGTGTGACCCTGGGTAAGTCATTTATCCTCTGATTGCCTGGCACTGGATCCACTGGAGGAGGAAATGGCAAACCATTCCAGTATCCTTGCCAAGAAACTCCCAGGGATAGCTACATTCCATGGAGGTCTCAAAGAACTGAACATGACTAAACAACAACAAAATCACTTGAAGAATTCAGGACAATCTATGTGAATGCATGGAGGTAGGAAATAATAGGTTGACTGATAGCAGCTAGTAGTCTAGATTGTGGGAAAGGATAGATGGACTCAGTAGCCTATTACAATAGTCTATTGAGAGACAATAAGGGTCCAAATTAGGGTGTTGACAGCATGAGAAAACAGATATGAGAGATATTAAAGGAAGAGAAAAATTGTAACCAGAAGAGATGTAACAAGAGTGAATTTAAGATGGGTTGTCAATACGCAAAAGTAGGAGAGGAATGCATAAGCCTTGGGAAATAACTGAATGAACCCTTGAATTTTGAATGGACTCTACAAAGAGGAATAAGGTGAAGAAAAGCTGGAAAGGTAGGCTGGAGTTAGATTTTGCAAGGCTTTGAATGCTAGGATAATGAAAAAATAACTTTGGGAACAAAATGGGATGCCATTGAAGGTTTGTGGGTAGGCAGGTGGCATAATCAGACCCCCACACATGGAATATTATTTTGGAAGCACTGTTGAACCAAAGGGTTGAAAGCAATCCAGATAGATTAGAAAGAGGAAAGATTGCAAATACAAATATCACTTAGAAGATTATTATAATAGCCTGTTTTTGTTGTTCTATCATGTCCAACTTTACATGACCCCATGGATTTTGTCCATGGAGTTTTTTGGCAAAGTACTGAAGTGGTTTGTTATTTCATTCTCCAGTGTATTCATGTTCTGTAAATGAGTAACTGAGGCAAATAGGAGTAAATGCCTTGGCCAGGGATCCACAGCTATTCTCTGAGGACAGATCTGAATTCATATCGTACTGATTCCAGGTCCAGTGCTCTATCCACTGTACCATCTAGCTGCCCCATTATAAAAGTCTACATATGACCAAATTTGGTTGCTAAAAGTCTGAGGGAAAAGGAGAAAGAGATATGAGAGTTGTGAGATAGAATCAACAGGACTTGATAAATAAAAAGATGTGAGAGGTCAGGTTAGGGACAGAATTGGAGATGGGAGGTAGAAGTAAAGGGAAGAACCATTCTAAACTTAGTGGCTTGGATAATGATGGCATTGGCAACAGAAACAGAGGACTTGTGAAGAGGGGTAAATTTTGGGGGGGGAGAAACAACAAATTCAGTTTAGGATGATGGGTTTGAGGTATTAGATAGAACATTCTAGCAGTTAGAAATCTAGGATTGAAACCCAAAGGAAATCATTGGGTGTCAATCTGAGGTGAATAAAAGGATTGCTATGTGATAACAACTGCCCAAATAAGGTTAATTAGCATGAATTTGGAATGGGCCCAGTCAAAGCTGTGACTTGACCTCATCAACTTCCAGTGGCTCAATGACAAAAAGAATGTTGTTAATAGGTCTTGGTATGGGTTGGGAATTAGAAAAGAGGAAATAGTAGGACAAGGAGGAAAGAGAGTCAAAGATAGAAGTCAATGCATTGTTGAAATGGCTGAATTTCAAGACTATAAAAGGAAACAAATTTGGTCAAGGGGTTGCCATCTATGATAATAGGGAGGAATTAGGGGACCTGAGACCTTGCTGAGTCTGAAAGTCAGGTCAAGGAGACAAGAGATGGTAAGAAGGGTAGAAGAATAGGAAACTATCATTGGAAAGGTGAGATTTCAGTATTAAGGGCCTTTAGGTTGATGGAGAGTTAGAGTCTAAATACATGTTAGCAAAGGCATGGTATACATGTCCCAGTGGCACAGAGGGGACTGCTTCTTTCCCCTTCTCCACATTTTTTGCATACCCTGACCCTCTGTCCAGTTGACCAGTGTAAGCATTTCCTCCCTTTGCTGTCTGGGGTAATGCAGGGGCTCACAGGCAGCTTGAAGATGCAGTTTGGGCACATAATTTCTAAAAGGTTCGCCAATGCTGGTCTAAGTCTAAGTATGAGATTTGGCCACTCTTGCAAATGACTTAGGGGAAAGTAGTAAAAGAAACTGATGAGAGGCAATAGTGTTAGAAGGGCTAGCAATGAACTAATAGAAGACACTAGGGATGATGGCAGAGTTTGGGTTGGAAAAGAAGGTGATAGTCATGTGATGGTCATAATTAATAGTTTGAGTATAAGTTAGACCAGACCTCTAAGGCACCATCTAGTTCCAAAATACTATATAATTCTAACATACCTAACAATATAGTGTCTTCCAATTTATAAAACATTTCCACACTCATTTTCTCATTTGATTTTTCACATTCTCTCTGGGAGGAAAGCAGAATGGGGATTATCTTTATTTTATAGATGAGGAAACTGGAACTCAGAGAAAATATCACAGAGCCAAATAAGTGGTAAAACTGGGTGGGACTTTAAGCCATATCTTTTGAGGACAAAGCAAGGGCCCTTTCTTACCACAAAAGTGTTGCCTTGTCCCTCTCCATTTGTACCTATTGGGTAAGATACTATAATTGTGTCTTCATCTTCTGGAAATGGTGATTTAACCCAACAGAGCAAGTAAAAGAACTTTTATGCATCATGATAGCTGGGGTATGGGGACAGATTTCAAAGCAGGAAGGACTTTTGGCACTTATACTTCTATGTAAGAATAAAGCTCCATATGGTAAGAACTATCTCAAAGTGGAATGGACTTCCTTTAGGAGCTAGTGGATTCCCCTTCACTGGAAGTCATCAAAAAAGATTAGAGGGCCCTTGCTGGGGACACTGTAGAAATGATTTTTGGTCATAGTTTGGATTGAACGTCCTCTGAAACCCTTTCCAATTCTAAGAGTCTATGATTCCATAAATATGGCTACTTACTCCACCTAATGGGGCTATGTGACTTCATAGTAGAAATGACAGGGTTTCGTGTCAAATCAAAAAGAGGTGATCCTTGCCTTCCATGACCCTACAAGGGAAGAGATTCCTTGTTCAGGACATCCCTATGAACAATCTTCTCTTTGATGTGCTAAAGGACTGGCCCCAAGAGGGCCATTCTAATTTCCACATCTCTGAAAAGGGAGAAGTACACTTCTTTCTACCCTAATCAGTCACCCAGGTCAGGAGCTCCAACAACAGCAGCAGCAATAACATCAGCAGTGGCAGCATCAGCATCTGGATGGTGGTACCCTATCTGTCTTCAAGCCAAATGCGTCCACCACGTGATTGATGGCATTACACTTGATCGGGAAGGGAACGAGTAATGATTTGTCATTTACCATAAAGTACTGCTATTTCATCTGCTCACATTCCCCAGGATGCAGCCCTGGCTGTTTGTTGTATGCATCAATTTATAGTTTATCCTAAGACTAATGATGCTGTGTTTAAAAGGCAAGGTGGGGCTTTGTTTCTATGTTCTACCCACGGAGGATTATGTTATTGATTGATTGTGCGTGGTTGTCAGAGGCGGTGAAAACATCTTCAATTGATACCTGGATTTGGACTACAATCAACTTCCTCGACACTTGCCTCTTGGTGCTGAATAGATCAAGGATTCGAGGCTTTCTAATGGGGCCTTAAGGAGATTTTGACAATCCCCATTATAAGTGAGCAGTCCATTATGGCATTTGGGAGGACCAATAGATCATCCAAAAAGGCTGCGGAAGCTTCAGGGAGCCCCAGGACATACTTCGGGACCTTCTGGATCCACATAGCTAAGAAACAATGATATAGAGGGGCTGGGCAATTACAGCAAAGTGTTTTCTTCTAATCTAGCCCCATATAACAATTGCTCCCCCCAACCCCCAACTCTTACCCACAAATTTCCCCTAGTGGCTGGGAGCTCTACTGGAAGATTTGTTAACTGTTGGGTAAGATATCTCTCTTCTGGCATGATGTCCTGGAAAGGGCACTGGTCTTAGAGTCAGAAGAACTGGATTAGAATCTTGCTTCAGACATTTAATGAGCAGTATGACCTTTGTCAAGTCACTTAACCTCTTAGAGACTCTTTAGTTGTAAAAAAGGGATAATATATATAATTGTCTGCTTCATGGGATTGTGGAAAGGAAAGCATTTTGTAAACTTCAAAGGTCTATAAATGACCCTTGGCCCAAGAAGTCTAGAATATGGTTTGATCTGATCCGGTCAAACTACTAATTCATTTTATTTATTTTTTTCCTTTTTCTTATCACCTCACTCCACCTTCATTTCTCTCTTCCCTTGCTCATTTCCTGTCTTGTAATTCTGGAGCAAATGAGCTGATGAAGGCGGGAAGGGAGGGGGCACAGCAGTGACCTGCCTTGGTGTACTGGCTGGCTGGCTGCCTGGACTCCTGTGTGGTGCTGAACAGCAGGGCATTAATGGCTATTAATATCCACAGAGGAAGTGCTAAAAGGCCAATAATGTAATTACCATTTATTTGTAATATCAACTGGCCCTCGGCTCCTTCCGGCTGTACCACACAGTGCTGGGGAGGGAAGAGGAGGATGGAAGGAGGAAGAGGAGAAGCAAGAGGAAGGTTCCAAGAAGAAGCAAATCTGGGATACATGGGCATAGACTTCACTGTGGTCATCCTCATTTCATATCTTTGTGCCCTTCTCTGCTCTCCATGTAGCCATAACTGGGAGAAGATAGCCAAAGTTTAGAGCCCGTTCACCACATTTGCATTATCTTTGCAAGAAGAAATGATCAAGTTTAGTACTTAGCAAAAATATCAGATTCCTCCCCACAGTGTCCAAATCCCAGGTGAGCTCCTCTCCATCCCTCTGTTCTGCTACCTCCTTTGGTAGTGTCCTTCCTTCCCATCATGCCTATTGATCAAATCGGGCTCTGTTTCCTCCCAGTATTGAAGTGTATCAGGGCCTTTCCCTCCCCAAAGCCTTAGGTTCTCAGGTCCCTTTTACCAACTGAAATGGTCTTGAAAATTCTTGAAATGTCTTGAATGTCTTGAAAATGATTTGATGATATCGTTTTGTTTTTTCTCCCAGTTTGCTCCAGTTCTACTTTGGGGATGTGACACCATCCCTAGAATCATGCCACATCAGAGTAGAGCTCATTGGACAAAAGATTCTCAAATATACCTCAGGGAAAAAAAACTGACTGGAGTCTAACGATTTGGGTTTAAATCCTACTTCTCTTCTCTCAATTCTCTCAATCAATCAATAAGGATACATTAAGTTCTTACCATGGGTTAGAAACTGTCGGTCCCAAATGCTGGGAATACAGAGCGAAAGCAGCCTGCCCTTAAAGAGCGTTCATTCTAATGAGGGAAAGAACATGTAGGCATAGAAGTGTGTGCAACGTAGATGCATGGGCACCATATGGAGTAAGTATTAAAAGGCTGGGCAAGCTGATAATGGCCTCCTGCCAAAGGTGGTAGGCAGAAACGAGGAGGGAGAGCACCCAGTCTTGAGGGACAGTCAGGCAGAAGATATACTGTTACGTGTGAGGAACAGCAAGGTGACCAATGCAGAGTGTGCCGAGAGGAGCAAGGAGTTGGAAGGCTGGGAAAAAAGGAAGGGGCTTGATTTTGTGAGGCACTTTCAATACCTGATGGAGTATTTGTATTTATTTAAGCACAGAGGTAGCAGGTGGCTTCTGAAATTTACTGAGTAGGAGCAGGAGTCACCTGTACACCAGGAAAATCACTTTAACAATATTGTAGAAGATGGCTTAGAGAAAGAAGAGACTTAAGCCAGGGAAACCAACTTGAAGACTCTTGTGAGATAGTTCAAGGGTAAAAGTGATTCAGGTCTGAACTAGATTTGATAACTACTTAAATAGGGAGAAAAGACAAGAGGATATATTCATGAGATGCTACCCATTTGAGCTAGGGTTGGTAACTTAACTTCCCTGAACCTCAGTTTCTCCATATGGAAAATGAGGGAATGACAATTACAGAAGATAGCCACTGAGATTCCTTCCAAGTCTAAACTGATGATTGAATTAAAAAAAAAAAAACAAGAAAACCTTAAACTTGTAATCATTGTTCAGTCTTTTTTTTCAGTCATGTCTGATTCTTCATGACCTCATTTTGGGTTATCTTAGCAAAGATATTAGAGTGGTTTGCCATTGCCTTCTCCAGCTCATTTTACAGATGAGGAAAACTGAGGCAAACAGGGTTAAGCAACTATCCAACATCACATAGCTAGTAAATGTCTGAGGACAGATTTGAACTCAGGAAGTTGAATTTTCCTGACGCCAAGGCCTGTACTCTAACCATTGGACCACCCAGCACCCCTCTATGGACTAAGGAAAAAAGAATGGGTGGAGGAGAAGCAGCCATTATCTTGGTATAGCCACATCAGTCTGCCAATCCAATTACTCCCACCTTCAGAATCAGGCTCCACTGCTCCTTTCCCAGAGAGACAAATTGGGAAAGGCCTTACAAATATAAAAGGCTGGGTTGAAAAGCAAGACCAATGGGAATGGGGGTGGGGGAAGTATAGAGAAGACAAGAAAAGGAGATAAGTGTTCATTTGACATATAGGATCTAGAGAAGGCAACACTGGGATTGTTCCTAAATATCAAGGAGGCCAACCAACTTCCTGGAGAATGAGACAATGGGAGCCACCTAATTTGCCTTCAGCCAGGGTGGCACAACCCACATCTTTCCTGTGCCAAGAAGATGGTACATGAGGGTGTAACAGTGCTTGGCTCATGGGGATTCCAGCTACGGATGGGGATGGTGTGAAAGAGATTAGTGCTGTGTTTTTTCTTTCCCCCTGGTACCAGCTTGACTGGCAGCTTGGGCAAAGAAGAGCCCATTCTAAATGCTCCCCGGGGTCCAGAATGGAACTCATTACATCGAGCCTGCCGGTAGCCAGCAGTCCTGCTTTGTGAGCTGTGAAACAAATGTTTATCCACCACTCAGTTAGATTCGGCGCCATTTAAGGAGCTCAGGGTATTAAGCTGGAGGGATGAACCGAGTGAACATGGTGAGTACTGTCAGGAAGTAAGGCCAGCTCGTGGGGATACAGGGACGAAAAAGTCTTCTGTCTTTCTAACTTCATCACCTGGCCCCAGGCAGGTGAGTTCTTCCATAAAGGAAAAAGATGTTTCTCTCCCTCTTTCATCTCTTTTCCTTTTAACTTCCTTCCCATCTTTCTTTCTCCTTTGTTTCATTCCTTCCTTCTTCGCTTTGTTTGATTTTCCTCTCCATCCCCAAGCTGCTACATGCTCCTCTAGTCAGTCGACAAGCATTTATCGGCCAGTTCTATGTGCCAGGTGCTAGGCTCAATGCTGGAAGATGCAAAGAAAAGCAGAAACAAAATCCCTACCTGCAAGAAACTCCTATTGTATTGGGGAGCCAATATGAACATAACTACAGGAGACATCTGCAGCGGGAATACAAAGTAACCTCTGAGGAAAGGGGATGGCAGCGGAGGAAGAGGCCTGAGAGAAGCGTGCAGAGGGTAAGATGTGAGTAGTGGTGTGAGGGAGGCCAGGGGCGCCAGGAGGCCGGGGTAAGGAGGGGGAGCCTTCCAGGTTGTGGCATGGGGACATACACAGATTTAAGAGATGGAGCATGTGGCTGGAGGAATAGCAAATAAGCCAATTCCATACGGAGGTGAGTGAAGCACAAGAAGGCTGGAGACAGAGGATTTCATATTTGCCTCTAGAAGGAATAGGGAACCAGGACTGAGTAGTGGGTATGACATGGCCAGACCTGAACTCCAGGATCATTTTGGCATTGGAGTGGAGGATGGAGTTGAGTTGGGGTTGGGGGCGGGGGGAGAGCCTTGCAGACTTGCTAAAAACTGAGAGTTTGTATCACCTTAGAGACTATGAGTTACAGATTATGGGAACTGAGGTCCAAGGTCAAGTATATTGGTTGAATATCTTTATAAGGAGCGTCACATATACTATGCTTGTGTGAATACATTTATATATCTCTTTGGGCTGTAAAACAATCTAAAAGGAGGATAAAGGGGCAACTGGGTGGCTCAGGGGATAGAGAGCCAGGCCTAGAGACAGGAGGTCCTAGATTCAAATCTGGCCTCAGACACTTCCCAGCTGTGTGAACCTGGGCAAGTCACTTAACCCCCATTGCCTAGCCCTAACCACTCTTCTGCCTTGGAGCCAATACCCAGTATTGATTCTAAGATGGAAAAGGTGAGGGTTTAAAAAAATAAATTTAAAAAATAAGAGGAGTCTAAACAGTAATCAAAAAGCTAAAGACTGGCTCACAATAGCATTTTGCCTCTTCCCCCCATAGCTGCTTCCAGAAGGAGAGGATAGAAATTCCTTGGCTCTAAAGGCCTGAGAAGGAATGTGTGCTGGGGTGGGTGGAAATAATGCAGCAAAGAAGATGCCAAATGCTCGAAACTGATATTTTCCCCCAAAGGGTTACCCAGGAAACTGCCAGACTCAAGTCATTCACCCACCCTGCAAAACTATTTATTCTAGAATCCTGTTGCAAAAGGACATAAAGAAGACCACAGGCTCATTGGCCCACAGGCCCCCCTATGACTTTCTTTTCATTCCTTTAATTGGCTGGGCAAGGGTTGGTGTGAGTGAAACCAAGAATGGGCAAGCCAAGGGGGCTAGGACAAACCAGAAATTCAATCAGAACATACCTATGGACAGGCTGTCATAGGACATCTAGGTGGCACAGTGGATAGATTACTGGCCTTAAAATCAGGAAGTTCAAATCTAGCCTCAGATACCTCTTAGCTATGTGAACTTGGACAAGTCACCTAACTCTGTTGGCCTCAATTCCCTCATCTGTGAAATGAGCTGGAGAAGGAAATGGCAACCCCCCGCCCCCCCAGCATCTTTGCCAAGAAAATACCAAAATGGGGTCACAGAGAATCAGACACTAATGAAAACAACCAAACAACAAAGGACAGACTGTGCATGGAGGGTCTTGAGTTGACCTGCCCAAGCATTGAAGAGGAGACTGACTGATGGGGTCATAGGCTCTACCTTGGACAAATCACCCAGGCCTCAGTTTCTTCATCTCTACAGTTGGACCAGTTCATCTCTTAGGTCCCAACTAACCGTTTCCACTTCTCTGCTTCTCGGTTTCTCTGACATATCCTGAGTGGGATCTCAAGTACTGGTCCTTCCCATTAGAAGGGGCTCAGTGGGAGTCAGTCAAGAGACAGAGCAGCCCCAGTGGGGACAGAATGTGGCTGTTGGTTATTGGCGTTTCTATGTTTCCCATCCACCTTCCTCTAAAGAAACTCTCACGTCGTTTTACCTCTTGCTTCTGCCAATGGACGGGAGGAATAGGCCATTATTTACTGAGCATTCCCTGGAACAAGGTAAACTCTGAAGGCACTATTACCCGTGTCCTTTGAAAGTGAGCTTCCAAAGATGGCATAATACCTGCTTGATCCCCCAGGCTCCAGCCAGCCCTTGTGCCCCTCTCTTGGTTTGCAAGAGAAGGCGTCCATCCCTTCCTAGTGACAGCTGCCAAGCCAGCCTCTAACTCCACAGCTACACAAGCCCATTGCCCAGTGTACGTTGCCATGTACTTAAACAGCCTCTCCCTGATCCCTTGTAATCTCCTGCCTTCTCCTTTAGCTCTTTCTTCTTTTCATCGTGTCCAGGATGGCAATCATCTCTCTTCCTCTCCCTGCAGAAGCCAGGGAGCCAAGGCTGCCGGTCCCAGGCATTAGGGAACCAAGAGGAGATGGGGGTTTGGGGGCTGGGGAAGAGAATGGGGGGGGGGAAGAGAGGTGGTCTCTGGCCTGGCACTTGAGCAAACACTGTAGCTGGAAGCAGGTTGTGCATTTTCCAGTTCTAAATCCTGAGAAGATAAAAATGAAACCACAACAAAGAACAGAATACACAACCATTTAAAGGGCAGGGGCACGGATTAGCTGCCTGCCTCCCTCCTCTGGGGTCTGGGAGCTGAGAGCTCCAGGGCAAGGGGATCTTAAGAAGGCAAAGGCAGGGAGGATGGAAGAAGGGAGGGGCCACTCCCCCATATTCCCGTGGGTACAGTTGGCTCCCTTCCAAGAGATCTGCATCTCCCTTTGTGAAGAAACCGGTGCCTGCAGGGAATGCGATACCAGGGAACAGGTAGAAGGAGATGCCAAACTCGATGTGTGTGTCCGGTGTGGGGTTGGCAGAGTGGGTGCAGGGGTGGTACAGATTGTGATAGGAACTGGGTTCAACAGGCACATCCAGAGAGTGCAGGTGTACCGTTTGCTGCCTGGATTTCCGGCGGGGAGTAGGCTGACAGTGCTCTAAAAATTCTTTGCATTTTTATAATACTTAATGCTTTTTGAAGTGCTTTCATATGCATTATCTCCTTTGATCCTCACTCCTACCCCGGGTGCCAGGCCAGGCAGGGATTCTTAAATCCTCTGGCACAGAGACATTAAGAGGCCTGCCTAAAGTGGAGAACACAAAGGCTGAGCCTAGAACCTAGAGATCCTGACTCCTAGGACCCAGGTTCTTCTCTCTAGCCCGGCTTGAGCATCACCCTCCGCCCCCAGGCAGAAAGGCAACTGCTTCCAGGGGCTGCCGCTGTGGGCTCTGGGTTCTGTCTCTACTGGGGTGGCTGCCACCAGGTCTGTTCAGCCAGCTCCAGGCTGCCAGGACACCGTTTCCAGGGGTCCATAGTCCTCCCTCACCAGTTCTCTAAGTAGATTGCTCCCTCCCCACGGGGCAAGCCCACAAACACAGGCACCCACGCAAGGCTCCTGGTCCCATACAAACACACACAGACTGGCTCTCCTGGGCCCTCTCCTCCCTAGGGGGCTCTGAGTCAAATATAATAGGTGATGGAGAAGGAACGGAGAGTGAGATAAGAATAACAACCTGAGGGGAGCAGGCAAGATGTTTTAACTTGGAAACTTCCTGAGGGTAAATGGCAGTCTACCTAGGGGGATGTAAATTGCATGCAAATGATACAAAGATCCTACCTGGCCCCTGGGGCACATTCCCTGGGCAGCCTTTGACTCCGGGCAAGCCTGCTGTGTGGTTGGACCATAGCAAAAAACCCCAAAACGTTCTTCACTCAGACCTCATGGCCAGCACTGCTTCTTCTTAATATGACTGGCAGGGTCCACCCGAGGCGTATGCAAAATAACAGCTACTAGCCTGGCATGACTTGAGAGACACCCAAAGATCCTACACTCACTCAAATAGCATTTCCCTGTGTGCCAGCTAAGGTGCCTGACATTCTCTTGGCTCGAGGCACTGTGTCTCAGGAAGGACGACTCTTTTAAAACTACCAATGGGTCAGCCATCTGGAAGGGGGGAAATACTTAAGATTTAATGCTTAATACTCAATAAAATCTACTCTTCTGAACTATTATCACCTCCTTTATCTCCTCCCAGAGGCCAGGCACATTTTAATTGGAATGGGGCCTTGAGAGATGGCATATAATACACCTGGGAGGCCAACCCCTATTGAAATATGATTATTGGGGTAAAAGGTGGCCAGGGACAACTGGAGAACCCTAAGCATAACCTTGGTATCAATTTTGTCCAGGACTTGCCTAGTGGGACAAGAACCCCAGTTCCCAACTTAACTAGAAACTCTGCTCCCTTCTGTTCCCATCTTGCTATCCTTTGCCATAGCTCCTGAACAATGGAGTCAGTCCCCAAACTGGAGACTCATGGAGCTGGAAGAGTTTGAAAGCATATTGTTGGATAGAAATATTTTTTTAAAAGACCTCTTGGGGGCAGCTGGGTGACTGAGTGGATCGAGAGTCAGGCCTGGAGATAGGAGGTCCTGGGTTCAAATTTGGCCTCAGATATTTCCCCGCTGTGTGCCCCTAGGCAAGTCACTTAATCTCCATAGCCCAGCCCTTACCACTCTTCCCCCCCCCCCCCTTGGAACTAATATGTAGTATTGATTTTAAGATGAAAGGTAAGGATTTTAAAAAAGAGACTTCTTGATTTTAAAATCAATGATTAAGAGCATAGAGTGATAGGCTTTAGAACCAAAAGGGGCTTTAGTGGTTATCAACCCCAGTCACCTCATTTTACAAAAGGAGGGAACTGAAGACTAAAGGGGCCTCCAGAGTAACCTGAAGAGGGGTACACAGGTAGGGAATAGAGAGTTAAGAGGAGACCTCAGGTGCTCTGATTTCCATGCAAGTGTTTGTTTCACTACAACATATAGGAAAATCATTTGACTCAAGGATACAGTGTAGGTCTGAGTCAATGTTCTAGTCCCAAAAGCTGTTGAACTGTGTGATCTTGGGCAGGTCACTTGCCTGAATCCTTATGGGATTCGGTTTCCTCATCTGTTAAATGAAAGGGAGATCATCTTTATAGTCCATGCCAGCCCTGAAGCCTTTTGAAGGCTAGGAGGTTAAGTTCCTAGAAACAGAGGTATGGGCATGAGGATTCTCCATCCATCCTTAGCTCTGTTCAGGGCACTCACTCCGTCTTGAAAATTCTGCTCCACCCTGGGGTGGCCCTTTGAGGATTGGAGCAGTTGCTCCATCCTCACCTTTGCTGGAAATAAAAAATAAATACATTCTGGGTTCTTGAAGCTGTGTCTTTGAAGTTGAAAACAATGTGGTGTGAGGCCCCTTCACTGGCCTAAGAAGCCGAGTCCTATCCCCCGCCCCTTTCCCTCTCCTCTGCTGTCTGCTGCACACATTAAAATTCATCTCCAAGGGCAGCTTAAAAGGGAAGGCATGGCAGCCACTGCAATATAATAACCGACAGCGGGACCCCTGGGCAGGAGAATCTGATAGCCCCAATGAAGAGAGAAAGGACTGCAGAGAGAGCAGGGGGAAGCAAATGCCTTCCAGCCAGCCAGGGCCAGGCTAATTGCCACCAGGGAGAAGGGCAGAGTTCAGCTCAGGTAACAGGTGTGTCTTGTCTTAATGAAGACTGACTGGTTTGCACAGAGCTGCCTGGAGTAGTGAGAAGGGCAGGGAAAGCTAGGGGCTGCGGGGCACTGGGGTAGACTTCTCCAATTAGCAGCGTTCACCTGGCTCATTTCTTGATCCAGCCTGGGCATGGAGGGAGAGGAGAGATCACGATCTCTCCAGAACAGACCAAGAGAAGGCCCCCTCACCCCCCACCAAAACAGGATAGCGCCAGTGACTTGATGAAGAGTGATCATAGTCTCATCTCCTCGTCAAGAAAATGATCAGGTTGGCCAAATGATCTCTAAGGTATTGTAGGGGCTACACTGAGGATCCCTTTCACTGCCCACTTGAATCCTCTTAAGAGAAAAAAGGACTAAAGCTGTGGGGGAGGTGGCCAAGGGAAATAGGAGCCAGGCCCGAAGAGAGGATATACTGGCCAGTGTAGGTGCCTGATCACATATCTCTGCCGTACCATAACTAGGGGTTCTTTTATCTGAGAGAACCACACACACACACAAATGTCCTCGAGTCTTAGCCCATACTTCTGAGGGGATTAGAGAGCAAAGGAGGCCCTGGTAAAATTGTCTGTGGTCATGGAATCCTGAGGTGTGTGGCCTAGGAGTTGGTTATAATGTCTGAATTCTTGAAAGGCAGCAATTCTTCATTTTTTGAATTTATTAGCTGATTGCTCCCCCCCGCCCCAAGAAAATCTCAACTAGCCAGTTGATGCCCCACAGAATCTGAACAGATGCCAAGTAATTTAAGCAGGGCAAAAGAGGGAGTGTACCCAAAGAGAAAGGCAAAAGAGACCTGGACCAAAAGAGAGCAGCTGGACCAGAAAGAGCAAGTGGACTCTGGTTCATTTCTTATACACCCCCTGTGACTTCATTATCCAATCCCTATTATGGACCTCCCAAGATACCTCTGATTGGCAAACAGTCATCAAGGAGGTGGACTTAGACACCCCCTTCTCCCTATCACTTCATCACAGGAAGAGGAATATCCCTGTTGAGATTCTGCCTCTAGGCTGAGCCAACAGGGCCACCTAGCACATGATGGCTAGAGCTTACTGACTTCCTTTGCCTAAGAGAGTTCTTATTTGCAAGTAAATAAGGGGCAGGTCCCCCCACTCCCCAACAAAATCCAGCTGGGGAGTAAATCACTCTTGCTTGGAAAGTGGCTAACTCCTCAAACCCAAATTTTAAGAAAGGGTTTCACAAAAAAATTACGGTGATTCAATATTAATTTTCCCCGTGGTCAAGAGATCAAGATCTTGATATGCAGCACAGGCTGACAGAGGACCACTATGAAAGGGGACAGCAATCTTAAGACCACCATGAGGAACAGGACCACATCAGCATCCAGGGACAAAGCCCTGGACTCTAGTTACATCTTTAGTTACATCCCTAAAAACTATCCTCAGGCACTGTACCACTGTAGAAAAAATCCTGGACTTAGAATGGGAAGACTTGGGTGTGAATCCTAGTTCTGACACTTGGTAACTATATAAGGTCAGGCAAGTTATTTAATCTTTCTTGGCCTTAGTTTCCACATTTATAAAATTAAGGAGCTGGATTTATGGTTCTTCGCTAGTTTGAAAGGAAGGAAACAAAACTTTTATTAAACTTACTATGTGCTGGGCACTGTGCTAAGCATTTTCCAAATATCTCACAACAATCCTGGAAGAGAGAAGCTTTTATCATCCCCATTTTACAGTTGAACTCATCAATGTCCTTTTTAGTAGATATATCTTCTTCAGAATCAAGGCAGGAGATAACTTACAGAATGAGGGAGCTGGAGGGCTGGGAGGGGGTCAGGGGCACACTAAAATAGATAGGGAACCTCCAGAATGAGGATGTTGGCATAGGCAAAGTTGTGAGAAGAAAGGTCTGGAATAGAATGAGGAAAGCTGAAAGTGGTAAAGTCTGAGGGACCCACAAAATAGGAATATTCAAATGGTTGGTTTGGGGGTGCTAATTAGAACAGGGGCAAGAAAAATTAGTGAAGGTACCCCCAAAAATTTTAAGAGAAGATATCTGCTAGAAAGGGGGAAAATTCAGAATTAAATAACTGCTATTTATCATTATGTTTCATTAACATCATCACATAGTAGTAAAAGTACTGGATCTGGGTTCAGATTTGATGTCTGCCAGGCACTGACTGGATGATGCTAGACTAATCATCTAAGTTCTTTAAACCTAAATTTCTTCATCTGTAAAATAAAGGAGCAAATGATCTCTCAGGACCCGTATAGTTCTATAGTTATGGTCCTTTGACTAAATGATTCTCTGAGGGGTCTTCCAGCCCTGAGATTCAGTAATTTTGAATGACCTGTTCCTTTAGAATTACTTCTATTCTTCTCTATGAATATAGAAGCCCTAGGACCACAGGGACCTCAGGGATTATCTAGCTCAACCTATAACTGAAGGGTGATTTACTTCTATAATAGCCCTAGTCCTAACTTGACGACATTCAGTAATAGGGAACTCTGTCTTCCAAGGCAGCTCATCCCATTGCTGAACAATTCTAATTGTTAGGGGTTTCTTTCTTCTTTAAAACCAAAATCTGCCATCCTGTGCCTTCAATCTATTGGTCCTAGTTCTCTTTCTTGAATCTAAACATAATAAGTCTAATCTTTCTTCTAGATCCTTCCTCATCACCAAGTTTTATAGCAAATACAACAGAAGTTTATGAAATGTGTTGTCTCAGAACACTATTAGGCACTGGAGGAAGAGCAAAGTTGAAATGAGGCACCATTTTTTTCCCCTCAAAGAGTTTATAGTCTAGTTTATTCACAATAGACTAGTTTAGAAAGATTTGAGTTCAGATCCAACCTCAGGTACTATCTACCCAAGCAAGTCACTTAACCTCTGATTGCCTGAAAAATGGATTCCCCGAATCCAGAAGGAAATGGCAAACCACTCTAGTGTCCTTGCGAAGAAAACTCTATGGATAGCTATGGTCCAGGGGTCACGAAGAATTGGACACAATTGAAAGACTGAAAAATAACAGACTAGTTTAGACTAGTTATCCTAAACATTACCAGTCCTATCAACTGACTCTAATGGAGGTCAATTTTCAATCTCCTCACCATTGGAAGTACTCTTTAAAAAAAAAACAACCTTCCTTCTCTCTTAGAATCTATACTAAATACTGGTTCCAAGGCAGAATTGTGGTAAGGGCTAGGCAAATAGCGTTAAGTGACTTACCCAGGATCACTCAAGAAGAAATTGTCTGAGGTCATATTGGAACCCAGGACCTCCCACTCCAGGTCTGATTCTCTATCCACTGAGCCAGCCCAGCCCAATTACTCTAAGAGGATTCATCAATATTTTGAAATGGTGGTGCCCATATTTGAATGCCATACTCCAGATGGGATCAAACGAAGCCAAGATATGATGAATGAAAATATATTTATTAAGTGTTTATTATGTGCAAAGCAGTGGGGATACACAAAGCAAAGCAAAGCAGGCCCCATTCTCAAGAAGCTTACACTCTAACCGAGGAGACAGACCACATAGGAAGTGGCTGTGGGAAGCCAGATGGAAAGGTCTCTTAAGGTGCCGCAGCCAAGCAGATTATATAATGCATCTTTTTTTCATGTCATTTCAATTGATTAAATCATGTCCATTTCAGGTGTTGAACAATCTGACAATGCCAAAGGCTTTGTGGCAAAAACTTTCTTTTCCAAAGTCTTTGCTGCTGAGGACACGCAGCCCCTGCAGGGGCTGTTACCAGGTTGAATCTCCACAGAGCTTGTTCACCTAAATTATGTATGCCAGGCTGGCAGCAGGACCAATGATCTGGACGGTTCTGCTCTTCCCAGGGATCTTGGGCACAGAGTCCTCCCCTATTCCGGACACCCCACCTCTCTTAAAGCAACTCAAGATTGCATTAGCTTTCAAGACTGAAATATCAAACTGTCATCTCCTATGGAGTCTGCAGTCCACTAAAGCCCCCAGGTTTTGTTTTTTTTTTCTTCACATGAACTGCTTTCTAGTCACATCTTCTCTATCCTACATTCAAATGTCACCTTGTTTGATATGACTCATCTCAGCCTATTGAGATCATCTGGGGTCTCGATTCTGTTAGACTGTGTACTAGCTATCCCTTTTGACTTGATGTCATCTACAGATTTAACAAGCATGTCACCTATATTTTCACCCAAGTCACTGGAAAAATATTGGGTAGCACAGTGTCATCGATAGAGCCCCCACAGGACTTCACTTGAGGCCTCTCCCTTCAGGTTAAAACTCATTTATTAATTACTGTTCTTTAGAGCAATTTATACAATGCCTTTCAGTTCTACCCAACTATCCTATTACCCAGTCAACAACTTTCCATCTGGTCCCCAAATAAGCCATTTGAGACATTATCTAGGTGGATATCCAGGCCTGGAGATAGGAGGTTCTGGGTTCAAATGGGACCTCAGACACTTCCTAGCTTTGTAACCCTGGGCAAACCACTTACTTGCAATTGCCTAGCCTTTAGCATTCTTCTGCCTTGGAACAGATACTCAGTTTTGATTTTAAGACACAAGATAAGTGTTTTTCCTTTTTTTTTTTAAGTCATTATCAATCTCTATCATCAACTGTCCTTTTTTAGCTTCAAATTTTAAGGCTTTAGAAATGCTTATCTATAATTTGTCTTTTGACACAACAATCCTGAGACAAATGCCATTATCCCATTTTACAGATGAGGAGACTCAGACTCAGAGATTCTATGCCTTGCCCTAGATCACACAGCTAGTAAATGTCTGACAGTATTTGAACCTACTTTTCTCCTTCCTAGGTCATTCTCCCAAACACCTCACTGAAATTCAGGTATTATGTGTCTATAGCACTTTCCTAATGAACTCTATCAGTGAAAAGGAAATAACATGCTTTTAATAATCCCAAGCAGGCTAATAATGAACATTACTTCCTTTTTAAGTGCTCTCAAAACATCCTTTCATTAATCGGTTTTAGAATTTTGCTGGGAATCAACGACAAGCCCTGCCCTATATTTGGAAGGTTCCGCCTCCTTCCCCTTTTAGAAACTTGGTAAAATGTTTGCCTGTCTACATTTGCATGGCACCTATGGCCACAGCAGATGTTGAATGAATAAACCAACCAATGAATGAAAAAAAAAAGCATTTGTCAAGCGCTGACTATGCAAAGCACTGAAAATACAAATAGGAAAATAAGACCATTCCTACTCTCATGAAACTCATATTCTCATGGGGAAACAACACAGGGAGGCTTCAGCTACTAGTTAAATGGAAAGGCCCCTATGATCCTTGGAGTACAGTGGCAAAGCAGGTAAGTGGTAATGCCTCTTCTTTAATATCATTTCCACTGATAAAATCATATCAATTTCCAATGTTGACCCATTTGATGAGGCCAAAGATTTTGGTGTCAAGAGTTTAATTTTTTAGATCATTGGTAGCTCTAGCTGCAGCTCTTATAGGAGCAATTTCCAGGCTGCATGTCTACTGGCTTTCTTTCTGAGGATAATGACTATAGAGGCTGGAGTAGAAGGAAGACTAGTGGTCTGGAAAGGGTCCTGAATTTCTGGGGCTCTTGGGTTTGCCTTCCAGTCAGTTCTATTTGGACAGAAATAGGTGCTGGTGACATCAAAGAAGAGAGTCCCCTTCTGAATAGTGATTGCTTCCCTCACTTATGGCAGGACCAGAGGTCTGGAGGGAAGTGATGTTCCCAAGGCCAAGCCAAGAAGACAGAGTGTCCTGAGCTGTCTCCATCAGGGTTTCAGAGGTGATGGTGGTGGTTTAATGTGCTGACACATAACTCCCATAGACAACTAGGTGGGGGAGTGGGTGAAATGCTGGACCTGAAGTCAGGAAGACTCATCTTCCTGAGTTCAAATCTGGGCTCAGACACTTAATAGCTCTGTGGCCCTGCACAAGTCACTTAACCCTTTTTACCTCAATTTCCTCATCTGTAAAACAAGCTAGAGAAGGAGATGGCAGACCACGCCAGTATCTTTGCTAAGAAAACTCCAAGTGGGGACATGAAAAATCTGACAAGACTGAAAAATTACTGAACCACCACAGCAACAATAACATGCCTCCTCCTGTCTCTCCAGGGTGCCTTGCTGCTTCCTGCTGACTCTGAATCAGAGAGACTAAGGGAGCCAGAGAAATGGGAGCTTGCTAGCTATAGGATAGGGGAGTGCTAATTGATAAGCACTACCTCCCCCAGCCTCTTCTTTGGTCCCCTAATGATGGAAGGCAGCATGCCCCTGGTCCATATCAGTGGTGTAAGACTTGGTAGATGAGGCTAGGGTTTAGCCAAGGTGAGGCAGAGCCAGGTATTAATTCTCTTTTGAAGAGTTTTGTTTTATTCTTTCTAGTCTAGAGATTATTCTCTTTGGCAGAGAAATCATAAGCATAATAATTTAAGTTGAATAGTTGTGTTTCTCTCTATCATTCTTGGATCTTTTATTAGCTTCCTGAGTACAGGTGTCTAAGCTGTTACATTATGAGTGCAGCCAGTGTTTAACATGTACCCACCATGGAGAGGCAAGACATTGTAAGTTTTAAATGCTAGACATGCTTTATTCACTCTGAGTTTCACTGATGCACACAATAATATACTGCATTATTCCAGGGTAGATTATTGAGTTAATCACCAGGAAAGGAAAAGTCCCATCCCAGGTTTCCATGCCATGCGATGGAAAACCATCTAAATCCCCCCAGAGTTACTAAGTGAGAATCCCTGGCAACTACATCACTCTCTAATGGTCTTTTTCTCCGTCCTCATCCTTCTTGACCTATCTGCAAGCCTTTGACACATTCATCATCCTTTTGGTCTTCTTTCCTCCCCTGGTTTTTGTGCCACTGCTCTCTCCTGGCTTCCCCCCTCCCTGTATGACCATTCTCTTTGAGTCTCCTTTGTTGAGTCTTTATCCAAGCTATGCCTTCTAACCATGGGTGTTCCTCCTCTGACCTGGGTCCTCTTCTTTTTCTCCCTTTATCATACTGTCTCACTTAGTGATCTCATCAGGTCTCATCAATCATCTCTATGCAAAGGATTCTCAGGTCTATTTAAACATTCCTAACCTCTCTTGGGGATCTGGGGGTGAAGTGCAGCTAGGTGATGCAGTAGATGGAGCACCAGAGTTCAAATCTGACCTCGGACACTTCCTAGCTGTGTGACTCAGGGCAAGTCACTTAACCCTGTTTGCCTCAGTTTCCTCATCTGTAAAATCAAGCTAGAGAAGGAAATGGCAAACTGCTCCTGTATCTTTGCCAAGAAATTCTCAAATGGGGTCACAAAGAGTTGGGCACGATTGAAACAACTCAACAACGGTCTTGTGAAGAATGGTGGACACTGATGGCCAGTGACAAAACCACAATGGTTTCTTCTTCTGCCCTCAGGCTAGTCCTACCTAGGATCCCTAGAAATTGGAGGTTTTTGTCTTATTAGTACTCATTTGGATTATCCTTGCACCACTGCTGGGTCAGACACCTAACTCAGTACTGAAATACCAGGCCATTGTTTCATGCTCCAGGATGACTAATTGGGTCGAATATGGTCTGACTTTGGGGTCAGTCCAGCCAGTCTGATTGGGGACTTTGTAATCAATATCCAGTCAATATCCAGGGGCCTTTGTGCCAAAATGCTAAAATAGTGCTATCATTACCACAGGTGGCTATCATTTATTTTCCAACAGTTCATAGCAAACATTCCTTGTTATTTTATATTCAGAAAACAAATAGCTTCACACATATCAAGCTGTCCTAAACAACTTGTTATCATATTGGCATTGTGCCTACAATCTCAAAATGTTTGGGGATGGTGGGGGGTTGCGGTGTACATGCTAGGTGGCAATAGAAAGAGAGCTAGGCTTCCTTCCAGTCAGAAAAACTGGAGTTTGAGCCTGACCTCAGATATTTAAATAGTTGTATAACCTTGGAGGCAAGTCAATTAACCTGTAAAATGGGAATAATTATAACATCTACCTTCTGGGATTGTTGTGAGGAAGAAATGAGAAAATATTTGTAAAGGAAGTAGCACCGTGTCAGACATACACTTAATAAATGCTTTCTTCCACTTCCTTCCATTTTCCCCCACTTCCCCCCCCCTCCCAAATTCAAGATGGAGTCACTCATGTCAAGATTATTCCTTAGGGGTAACTAGATGTCTCAGTGGGTAGAAGGACAGTCTAGAGATGGGAGATTCTAGGTTCTAAGATGGCCTCAGATACTTCCTAGCTGTGTGACCCTGGGCAAGTCACTTAACCCTAATGGCCTAACCCTTACCACTCTTCTGCCTTGGAACCAATACTTAGTAAGGATTCTAAGATGGAAAATAAAGGTTTAAAAAAATTAAAAGGGAGGATTTTATATTTAATCCTGAAGATAGTAGGAAGCCACTGAAGTTTGTTGAATTGAGGTAGGGTCAGAGCTACAGAACTATGCTTTAATATCAAATTGATAGGGTCAGCTATATGGTCCAGTGGATAGATATCCAGTGGATAGAGAGTCAGGTCTAGAAATGGAAGGTCCTGGATTCAAATCCGACCTCAGGTACTTCCTAGCTGTGTGACAGTGGGAACGTCACTTAAGCCCCTAAGAAAAGAATAGTCTAAGGATAGGCATGGCCCTTCCAGAAGTTTTTAAGAGTTTAGGTTATAATGGTAGAGGCTCAGAAATTTTGCTCTGAATCTTGATTCAGTCTTGAAAAGCTACATGGCGGATGGAGTGGCCTCCCTGTACCCCCATTTCCTCATTTGTAAAAGGGAAACAATGATGCCAGTAGCACATAAGTCATAGTGTTGTTCTTCAGTCTTTTTTCAATCGTGTCCAGCTCTTGGAGACCCCAATTGGGGTTTTCTTGGCAGGGATACTGGAGTGGTTCCCATTTCCTTCTCCACATCATTTTACAGATGAGAAAACGGAGGCAAACAAAACCCAATATCATAGGTTTAAAGTGAAGGTCAACTGAGATTATCTTTTTGAAGCATTTTGTTAATTTTTTTAAACCCATTTTTGTCTCAGTATCAATACTGTGTATTGGTTCCAAGGCAGAAGAGTGAGAAGGGCTAGGCAATGGGGGTAAAGTGACTTGTCCAGGAAGGGTCTGAGGTCAGATTTGAACCTGGTCCTCAATCCACCAAGCCACATAGCAGCCTGTATTCTGTTCATTTTAAAGAGCTCTGCAAACATCACTTATTCTATCTTCAGTCAGCATAAAGCTGGAGGACAGTGGTGAGAGATCACCAGCTACTGGCTTACTCCTACATAATGGTGCTAATTGGTTCCATTCACTGGTTGAACAGCTGGAACTGGCCCTGGGCTGGAGTGGCCTTAGGGAAGGGAAGAATAAGGAGGGAAGTAGAATCCAGTAGTTCCAGGAAGCTTTGGGCACTCTAGCCCCAGGGCAATTGAGGGGGCTGAATGGATCCTGGGGAATAGGATGGTCAGAAGTAAAGGAGAACAGATAGGAGGGGCTGGGGTTGAAGGAAGTCAATAAGATCAAAACCCAACATTCCTGTAGTGCTTTAAATTTCACATCCACTGTTCATGCTTTATCTCACTTGATCCTCAAAAAGCCCTGGTGAGGTGGGCACTCTGCATATTATTATCACCATTTTCAAATGAGGAAATTGAAGCTAAGAGGCTTGATCATAGTTAGAAAGGTAATAGAATAGCAGCACAGAAGGGATTCAAACCAATACCTTTCTTGATTCCAAGGCCAGAACTCTTTCCCCTATGCTAATGGATGGGATTTATTATGTAAATAGGAAGAAAAGTAAGCTAAATATATATAAGAGATGTGTGATTTCATTTGGGTGCTCTCTTCTTTTTCTTTGTATATAGAAATGCTTGTTTCATTTGGTTTTGTAAAATTTGGAATTAAAAAAAAAAAGGATTAGCTCTATCTTACACTCCAGTACCTAATGGAGTTAGTATGGTCAACATAAATGAAATACCGGAGTCCTGGCCCTGCCAATTCACCTCTGAGCCTTAGTTGATTTTCTAAAATCTGAAAGTAACAATAGCTAACGTTTAAATAATGATTTAAGTCCTGCAAAGCACTTTGCTTGGTTATATCATTTGATTATCACAACAACCCTCTGAGGTAGGTGCTATCCTCATTATCCCCATTTTATTGATGAGAAGAGAAAGGCTCAGAGAAGTTAAGTGATTTAGGAAGGAAGGAAGGCAGGAAAGAAAGATGGAAGGAAGGCAGGGAGGGAAGAAAAAAGAAATGGATGGAGAGAGGAAAAAAGGAAACAAGCATTTATTAGTCACTCATTTGTGCCAGATACTGTCTATTCCAAGAATGTGAAGACTTCCCCTTTGGTGGGATGGACAGATGAAAACAATTTGTTCCAACAGCCATGAAGGCAGCTGACACAGGAGCTGTGGAGTGCTTAGAGCCTGGTCTGATATAGAAGATGCCAAGATCATCCACCGCATCTCAGGCCATTGCCAGTCTTTCTGACTTTTGTCTTGCCAATGGACTTTAATGACTCCAAAGAGAGTGAGGCTGACAACTTAGTTTAACTCTGCCATAAGCACTTTACAAATGTTATTTGTTATTTGCTCCCAAGGGAGCTCAAAGGTCATATAATCCAAACCTCCTTCTTTACCCATAAGAAAACTGAATCCCAGAGAAGCTATAATGTATCCAAGGTCCCATAGACAATAAGCTGCTTTCTGTCCATGGTGACATGCTACCTCTTTGAGCTTAAGGTCACTTAGTCCAAGACTAAATTGATTTTTAATACCTTAAATTGTGTTGTGCTATTCCTAAATTTTATATGCTCTTCAGGGGGCAACAGACATTTATTAAGCACCTACAATGTGCCTGGCACTGGGCTAAGTGCTTTATGAATAATATTTTATAAAGAGATGGATAGAACTTGGGCCTTTTCACAGGCATAGGGAACCTCCCAGTGAGAAAACTCCCTCTACTGATATACCTTCCTCAGCAACTTGCTGAGACCTAAAGGGGCAGGTAGGTGGCTCAGTGGATAGAGAACCAGACCTAGACAAGAGGTCCTGGGTTCAAAAATGATTTTAGATACTGCCTAACTATGTGACCCTGGGTAAGACACTTAATTTCCAATGCCTAGCCCTTACTACTCTTCTGCCTTAGAATCCATACTTAGCATTAATTCTAAGAAAGAAGGTAAGGGAAGAAAGAAAGAAAGAAAAGAAAGAAAGAAAGAAAGAAAGAAAGAAAGAAAGAAAGAAAGAAAGAAAGAAAGAAAGAAAGAAAGAAAGAAAGAAAGAAAGAAAGAAAGAAAGAAAGAAAGAAAGAAAGAAAGAAAGAAAGAAAAGAAAGAAAGAAAGAAAGAAAGGAAGGAAGGAAGGAAGGAAGGAAGGAAGGAAGGAAGGAAGGAAGGAAGGAAGGAAGGAAGGAAGGAAGGAAAGAAGGAAGGAAGAAAGAAAGAAAGAAAGAAAGAAAGAAAGAAAGAAAGAAAGAAAGAAAGAAAGAAGGAAAGAAAGAAGGAATGAAAGAAAGAAAGAAGGAAAGAAAGAAAGAAAGAAAGAAAGAAAGAAGGAATGAAAGAAAGAAAGAAAGAAAGAAAGAAAGAAAGAAAGAAAGAAAGAAAGAAAGAAAGAAAGAAAGGAAGGAAGAAAGAAAGAAAGAAAGAAAGGAAGGAAGAAAGAAAGAAGAAAGAAAGAAAGAAAGAAAGAAAGAAAGAAAGAAAGAAAGAAAGAAAGAAAGAAAGAAAGAAAGAAAGAAGAAAGAAAGAAAGAAAGAAAGAAAGAAAGAAAGAAAGAAAGAAAGAAAGAAAGAAAGAAAGAAAGAAAGAAAGAAAGAAAGGAAGGAAAGAAGGAAGGAAGGAAGGAAGGAAGGAAGGAAGGAAGGAAGAAAGAAAGAAAGAAAGAAAGAAAGAAAGAAAGAAAGAAAGAAAGAAAGAAAGAAAGAAAGAAAGAAAGAAAGAAAGAGGAAGGGACAAGTGCAATATAGCCTAAAGGTGTCACAGATTTGTCCTGAGCCCAGGTCATCCTGGCTTGTAGGCTCTCTATATTTACTGCATCCTTTGTCTTTTACTTTCCAAAGGTTTGCAAACAAACCCTGGAAAATGCACTCTTGTGACCTGGATTATGTCAACATAGGATAGAAAGTAAAGTAGGAACTAGTTGCCAAGAAAGATCATTTAAAGAAAGAGGAAATTCCTGAGTGAGGGCAAGTATTTAAGATCTGGGAATGAGGAAGTCCAGCCAGCTCAGAGATCTGGACAATCCAAGAGGCCGGATGTTGAGTCTTAGAGTTCAAGAGAAAAAGAAGCACAAAGAAGGAGTATTAAGTCATAAGAGCATGGGTGCCGAAGGCAAATCTCATGAGAGGTACAGTGGGAAAAGCCCTAGATTTGGCACAGTTTCTTAGTTTAAATTTCCACTCGGCCACTAATTACCTATGTGACTTTCAGGAAGTCACTTCCCTGAACTGAGGGTTTCAGTATCTTCCACTGCAATGACATGGTGACATTGATGACCTCAGAGATCCTACGTCTATGCCTTACGTCCTAGTGATCTAAAATTGTGGCGGGATGGTAAAGCTGAGAGTCTTGAGATGTGCAGCCCAGAATCCTAGAGCCCTGATCTCTACTGCTGGGAAATTTGGAAGACAGTGTGGGAGAGACTAGGAATAGATCAACACCTCACACCCTACACCAAGATAAATTCAAAATGGGTGAGTGACTTAAACATAAAGAAGGAAACCATAAGTAAATTGGGTAAACACAGAATAGTATACATGTCAGACCTTTGGGAGGGGAAAGGCTTTAAAACCAAGCAAGATATAGAAAGAATCACAAAATGTAAAATAAATAATTTTGACTACATCAAACTAAAAAGCTTTTGTACAAACAAAACCAATATAACTAAAATCAGAAGGGAAACAACAAATTGGGAAAAAATCTTCATAGAAACCTCTGACAAAGGTTTAATTACTCATATTTATAATGAGCTAAATCAATTGTACAAAAAATCAAGCCATTCTCCAATTGATAAATGGGCAAGGGAAATGGATAGGCAGTTCTCAGATAAAGAAATCAAAACTATTAACAAGCACATGAAGAAGTGTTCTACATCTCTTATAATCAGAGAGATGCAAATCAAAACAACTCTGAGGTATCACCTCACACCTAGCAGATTGGCTAACATAACAGCAAAGGAAAGTAATGAATGCTGGAGGGGATGTGGCAAAGTAGGGACATTAATTCATTGCTGGTGGAGCTGTGAACTGATCCAACCATTCTGGAGGGCAATTTGGAACTATGCCCAAAGGGCGACAAAAGAATATCTACCCTTTGACCCAGCCATAGCACTGCTGGGTCTGTACCCCAAAGAGATAATGGACACAAAGACTTGTACAAAAATATTCATAGCTGCGCTCTTTGTGGTGGCCCAAAACTGGAAAACGAGGGGATGCCCATCAATTGGGGAATGGCTGAGCAAATTGTGGTATATGTTGGTGATGGAATACTATTGTGCTCAAAGGAATAATAAAGTGGAGAAGTTCCATGGAGACTGGAACAACCTCCAGGAAGTGATGCAGAGCGAGAGGAGCAGAACCAGGAGAACATTGTACACAGAGACTAATACACTGTGGTATAATCGAACGTAATGGACTTCTCCATTAGGGGCGGTGTAATGTCCCTGAACAACTTTCAGGGATCCAGGAGAAAAAAAAACACCATTCATAAGCAAAGGATAAACTATGGGAGTGGAAACACCGAGAAAAAGCAACTGCCTGAAGACAGAGGTTGAGGGGACATGACAGAGGATAGACTTTAAATGAACACTCTAGTGCAAATACTATCAACAAAGCAATGGGTTCAAATCAAGAAAACATCTAATGCCCAGTGGACTTACGCGTCGGCTATGGGGGGTGGGGGGGAGGAAAAGAAAATGATCTATGTCTTTAACGAATAATGCTTGGAAATGATCAAATAAAATATATTTAAAAAAAAATAAAAATAAAATAAAATTGTGGCGGGATGGTAAAGCTGAGAGTCTTGAGATGTGCAGCCCAGAATCCTAGAGCCCTGATCTCTACTGAAAAACAAGTCTGCAGAAGAATAAATGAGTACCAAGAAGCTAGAGAGGCCCAGAAAGAGAAGATCATGTATGTGGCTGCTAACGGTTGCAGGGTGGTGTTGGGTGGAGGGAGGTTTTTTTTCTTTAAATCTCCATGATATCCCAAAAGGTTTACTTTGTAAATTTGTTCAGCAGAGAGCTCAGTAAACACCAACTTCCTCAGAATTTGAACAGTATTATCCAAGTAACCTAGGCCAGCCTGCCAGTTTTGCTGAAGTCTAAGTAAAATGCTGGAAGCAGGCAGGAGAGGGAAAGGGGGAGAAAGGAGTGGCCCAAATATGAGATTAAGCCTCATCATCTAACTTGCAGCTTCTGGAAAGGCCACGACTTGTGGAGAGTGAGAAGGAAAGAGTGCACCCACAAATGAAGGGGTGAGTGGTGCTCTGGAGGTGCAAGGGCCTGGCCTCTTCTCAGCTCCATGAGGGTCAGCTCAGCAGGACTTCCTTTAATAGGCTTCTACCCAATGTCCACCCACTCTCCTGCTGTGACTCATCCATGGGGATGTGGCCCTATATTAGTCACTGCCTTGACATTATTAGATTAATTCTAATTAGGGCTATGGGAGAAATGAATGATGATGCGCCCCCTCCCAAATGAACCCCAGAAACTGACTGGAGTTGTATTCACTCACTATTATAATGATTCACTAAGCCCCCTGTCTCATTTGCACTTCTTATTGGGATCCAAAGACTTACCTACTAAAGGTGGAGAATTCTAAAGTCTACTCCCTGTCTGGTCCAATGGCTTGATTTCTTTGATTTAAGTGAGACCAGCAAGACTTAGACTATAATTCCTTTATCTATCTCCTATAGCTAAGAATACACATTTTTCTCCAACAACTAAGCTTATTTTATTGTATAACCACCCATGTTTTATAAAGAACCAGCTTTCTTTTCTTTGTTTCATACAATATTACTTTGAATAATGTTTGTCTTATGAATTCTGCCCTAAAAATCTGTATATAAAGAGACTTTTATGTCATGTGCAAGGTAGATTGCCATCTATTCCGTGCAGGCAGACCCAAATAAATGGCTATTTGCTTCATTTTTTTTCTTTTAAACCCTTACCTTCCATCTTGGAATCTGTACTGTGTATTGGTTCCAAGGCAGAAGAGCAGTAAGGGCTAAACATTGGAGTTGAGTGACTTGCCCAGGATCACACAGTTAGGAAGTGTCTGGGACCATAACTGAACTCAGGACCTCCGTCTCTAGGCCTCATTGTCTTCTGAGCTGCCTAGCTGTCCTTTGCTTCATTCTTAATTGATCCCTTTCTGCTATTCTCCAGGCCTGACCTCAAAAACTCAAACTAGTGAAGGGTGACCCTTTTAGAGCTCTAAACATTTCCACTACAAGGCAGAGGGTAGCTAGATAGCATAGTGCCTACTAGAGTGAAGGACTTGAAATTAGGAATACCTGAATTCAAATCCTAACACTGACATTTAACCTCCCCCAACCTTATTTTTTCTTACTTGTGGGGCTGATAGATAGCAACTGCCTTCTGACAAGGTTGTTGTGAGGATGAAATTAATATTTTTAAAGTGATTATTCCGGCCATGTGGATGAGGATGAGGGCTGGACTTGGAGGCAAAAAACTAAGTTCAAATCTAGCCTCAGATGCTTATTGGCTGTGTGATCTTGGGCAAGTCATTTAACCTCAATGTTCAACTGTAAATGGTAGAAAATGGCACCTACCTCACAGGATTGTTGTGAGGATCAAAATTTATAAAGGTATCTAGCAGTGTCTGACACATAGTAGGTGTTTAATAATTCTGTTTCCTTCTTAAAGTGTTATCTAATGGCAATTTGGAACTATGCACAAAGGGTTTTAAAAGACTGCCTGCCTTTTGATCCAGCCATAGCACTGCTGGGTTTATACCCCAAAGAGATGATAAGGAAAAAGACTTGTACAAAAATATTTATAGCCACACTCTTTGTGGTGGCAAAAAAAATTGGAAAATGAGGGGATACCCTTCAATTGGGGAATGGCTGAACAAAGTGTGGTATATGTTGGTGATGGAATACTATTGTGCTCAAAGGAATAATGAACTGGAGGAATTCCATGTGAATTGGAATAATCTCCAGGAATTGATGCAGAGCGAAAGGAGCAGAACCAGGAGAACCTTGTACACAGAGACTGATACACTGTGGTACAATCGATTATAATGGACTTCTCTACTAGCAGCAATGCAATGACCCAGGGCAATTCTGAGGGATTTATGAGAAAGAATGTTATCTATATGCAGAGAAAGAACTGTGGGAGTAGAAACACAGAAGAAAAACAATTGCTTGATCACATGGGTTGATGGGGATGATTGGGGATGTAGACTCTATCTAAGTGATCATCCTAGTGAAAATATCAATAATATGGAAATAGGTCTTGACCAATGACACATGTAAAATGCAGTGGAATTGCTCCTTGGCTTATAGGAGGGTGGTGGGAGGAGGGGAGGAAAAGAACATGAATCATGTAACCATGGAAAAATATTCTAAATTAATTAATTAAATAAAAAAATTTCAATTAAAAAAATAAAAAGCACTTATCTGTTGACAGAAATAAATAAAGTATTACCTGAGACCTACCAATGATCAGGCAATGTGGCTGTGGAGTCAGAGGACTTGGATT
This sequence comes from Monodelphis domestica, assembly GCF_027887165.1. Lineage (NCBI taxonomy): Eukaryota > Metazoa > Chordata > Mammalia > Didelphimorphia > Didelphidae > Monodelphis > Monodelphis domestica. The sequence continues at coordinate 235,702,025 of NC_077230.1, forward strand.
CAAAGCCTAACTCTCCTTTTTACTATATGTACAACTTTAAAAAAGAAGTCCTTTAACATCTTTGGTCCTCAGTTTCTCCATCTGCAAAAAGAGGGCACTAGATCTCTGAGGGTCTTTCTGCCTCTTGAAACTATGATCCTATGCTCTTATATATGACTTTTAAGATCTCTTCTGACTCCAGATCTAGGATGCTTTGAGTCCAGGACCTACAATCAGAAATTTTCCTGTTATTTAGTCCTTTCAGTCATATCCAAATTTTTGTGACCCCATTTGGGATTTTCTTGGCAAAAATATTGGAATAATTTGACATTTTCTTCTCCAGTTAATATTACAGATGAGGAAAATGAAGGCAAAAAAGTGATTTGCCCAGGGTGACATGGCTAGTAAGCACCTGAAATCATATTTGAACTCAAGAAGAGGAGCTTTTCTGACTACAGGTCAGTACTTAGCTGTGGAGTCAGAAGTCAAAAGTTTAGATCTGGCTGTAGCATATACTACCTGCCTGACCTTGGACTTATCATCTAATTCAAGGTCTTAGTTTCCTCACCTATAAAATGAAGTCTAGCCTGTGGAAGAGATAGTAGGCTTATCCCATTGACTAACTAGAAGATAGATGCAGCAGCATTAACTGGAATTAACAAAGGGGAAAATTTAAGGATGTCAGGGGAAAAACATTTCTAGAATCTTCTGACCAGGTCCAAAGATAGAAGCACTGAAGTAAAGTGGTCAGAGCCAGGTGGATTGGTCTGCAAAGCTAGACCAGCCAAATAGCCCTGAACTTGTGTAGCTGCCCAGAACAGGGAATAAATGCTGAATGGTCTGGAGTAAAGGAGGAGACCATGCAGAATAATTTGGTGGAATGGGATGTTTCATGTGATGGTGGATTCTTCCCTATTAAAGGTGTCCAAAGAGAAGTTGAATATCCATTTGTTGGGTAGGTTATAGTGGAAAGTATTTTAATTGTCTGGGTTAGAGTAGATGCCCATCATGTTTCCTTCCAATTTTAAAATTCTGTGATTCAATAAGGGGTCCAAGTAGAAGTTGAATTTCCATCTGTTGGGTAGATTACAGTGGAAATGACTTTAACTATCTCTGTTAGAGTAGATGCCGACTGAGTTTCCTTCCAACTCCAAAATTCTGTGATTCAGTAAGGGCTTTGGATTAATGATCTTTAATATCCAGTCTAATACTTCACCCTATGATCCTCTGATATTGTGCTTCTAAGGTTCCTGGCCAATAAAAGGAAAAATCTAAAATGAGAGCTTCCCATTAATGGGATGAGATGCCTTGTGAAATCGTGAGCCAAGGAGAACTCAGTCAGAGATTGGATCTGACTTCAGGTATACCTTGGAGATTCTGCATGTTTAGTTTCAGACCACTGCAATAAAACAAGTCAAATAAATTTTGGGGTTTTACAGTCCATATAAAAATTTTATATAAAAATCCCAAATAAAAAGTATAGTCTATTAAGGTATATATTTTTTAGATATAACACAATATTATATTGGTTAAATAGTGTTATAGTATATGTTATATAGGTTAAATAACACTAACACAATTTTGTTATATAGTGTTATTTAACCTATATAATACTATTGTGTTATATCTAAAAAATACATCTTAATTTTAAAATATTGCTAAAAATGCTAACCATCACCTGAACCTTGAGCAATATGTAATCCTTTTACTGATAAAGGGACTTTCCTTGATTTGATGGGCTGCTGACTGATCAGGGCAGGGGTACTGAAGATTGGGGTGGCTGTGGCTATTTTTTAAAGTAAGAGAGCAATGAAGTTTGCCACATGTATTGACTCTTCTTGTCACTTGAAACCTAAGAGACAATTATAGGATTATTAATTGGCCTAATTTCAATATTATTGTGTCTCAGGGAATGGTGGGGCAAGGTGGAAGAGAGGGAGAGGAATGAGAACATAGTTGTTTGAGCAATGCCGACACACTCATTTCTCGATTAAGTTCACCTTATATGGCACCCCAAAATAATTACAACAGTAGCATCAAAGATCACTGATCACAGATCACCAAAAGATATAATAAGGAAAAAAGTCTGAAACGTTGTGAGAATTATTAAAATGTGACAAAACATGAGCACATGCTGTTGGAAAAAAAAAAGGTGCTGATAGACTTACTTGAGACAGTGTTGCCACAAACCTTCAATTTGTAAAAAAATACTCAATATCTGTGAAGTGCAATAAAGTGAAGCACAATAAACGGAGGTATGCCTGTATCTGTCAAGAAGGGATCAATCAGTCAGGTTTGGAAGGATTACTTCTAAGATCCCTTCCAAGTCTTTGAGCCTACTGGCAATGGAGTGGAGTGAAAAGAGCCCTGGTTTGGGAGTCAGAAGACTGAAGCTTTACAGTTCTGACATCTGGTAACTATGTGATGATCTTGGGGGGAGTCTCTTCAGTGAGCCTCAATTTCCATATTCATAAAAAGGGATAAGAATATTTACCCTCCCTTCCTCACAGGGTGATGTGAGGAAAGATCTATGTAAAGTAAGTTCTTATGAAGATCCTATGTCATTGCCTATATTGTGAAAACCGTAAAATGAAATGCTACTTCACTGAGTATCCATTCAAAACACATTATCTTATTATCTCTGTTCTATAGTCAGGCATTTTTCCAATGGGTCCTCCAACACTATGTCCCATCCAGATGTCCCTTCTTCTATTGTAAAGACTCCAGAGTGCAGTAGATGCTAGGGTTCTCCAGTTTATTACCTATGAGTTGGGGTCTCCCCTGATCCCTCTGAATCGCCTTCCAATACAACATAGATGTGGGCTATTGTTATTTGCATGCTGCTGTGTCCTCTCTCATGTATGGGGTGCAGTGGCTTAGAATATCTTCTCCTGAAAAGCAAAGCAAGGACTATATCCTGTAGGTTCTGCATGGTTCCTGGCCCAGTGAGGGAGCTCAATAAACCATTTTGCATATGACAGTCCTATTGGCCACAAAGATAATGACATCATAAAGACTTTCTTGTAACTTTACAGTCATGAAATATGGATGACCTTTAGTCATGCCCCCTGCCCTAGTCTAAGCATAAAAACATTCTCTCCCCTGGGGAAATTCCTTCCTTCATTTGCTGTAAAGTGTGTCATTTGACTCCTGCTGAAATGCATGTTTTTGGAGTGGAAAATTGGAAGCACATGATTTATTCCCAAAGAAAACCTTTAATTCAGCAGCCGAGAAATTACTTTGCTACTGGTCCAAAGGGCTTACCAGTTACCATCAGGATGCTGTTAGGTATGGATTCTAACCCTGGGATGTCACAAAATGGTATCATCTACTTCTTGGGCTGAAAGAGCCTTTGCTAGAGGTGATTTCCATTCCTCTGCCCCCGACCCAGTTAGACAGAAGTCTCATCCTGTTCATCCATTCATGCAAGAAATATTTATTGAGCACATACAATCTGTGAGGCAAGGCAATGAAGAGGGGGAAAAAATGTCATGGTATAGATCTCATAGGAAGGTGATTTTACTAAATGCCCCCAGGCATCCCGTTCTGTCTCCTCCCCACCTCAGCTCTCACTCTCAGAAAACTACCCAATGGACAGCTTGGCCAGATGAAATCTGGTGCCAAATGTGGATGCCTTAAAACACAGACCCAATCATCTCACTCTCTTCATCAAACTATTCAGTAGCTCGCTACTTCCTCTAGGATAAAATACTCTACCTGCTGTCCATCTACCCTTCTGTCCCTTTCTTGTGTTTCTCCTGTTTCAGTCAAACTGGCCTGCTAGATATTCCCCATAGACGATAGTCTGTCTCCTGCTTTCATAGAAAGGCACAAATGCCACCCCCTATGTTTGAGGCACTCTATCTTCTTGATTCATCTTCCTGATTGCAAATCTGGCCTCAAATACTATCTGTATGGTCCTGGGCAAGTCACTTAATCCTGTTTGCCTCAGTTGCCTCATGAGCTGGAGAAGGAAATGGCAAACCACTTCACTATCTCTGCCAACAAAACTGATGGGATCACAAATAGTCAGATACAAGTGAAATGACTAAACAACAACATCAATCAGTCTTCATCTCTTCCTCTACAAATCCCTAGCTTCCTATAAAGCACAAGGCCCAGGGGTCAATTACTACCCCCCAAGGGCCCTTTGTCATCTTGAAATTACCTTTGATCACTTCATTTATTTGTATTTTTTAATTTATTTATCAGAATATATGCTGCATCCTGTCTCTCTGTCCCTCTCCCCACCCCCAGTAGAATATCAGATCCTCAAAGGAGGTAGCTAATAGGACAATAGTTAAAGCTTTGGGCTTAAAATCAGGCAGAACTGAGTTCAAATCCATCCCAGACAGTCAGTAGTTGGGTAAATCATTTTAACCATGGCATACCTCAGTTTTCTCAACTATAATAACCAGGGAAAATAATAGCACCTACCTCTCAGAGTTGCTATGAGAGTCAAATGATACAATATTTGCTTTGAAGAAAAAAGCATTTGACACAGTGCCTGGCACCTTGTAGGCACTATATAAATGTTTATTCGCTGCCCCTTGAAGATATAAACTGTTTTGTCTTGGTCTGTGTTTCTCCAGCTCCTGTTACAGTGCCTGGATGCTAGACTTGAATTCTCGGGGAACAGATACAGGAATTGCCATTGTGGGTTGACATCAGGCCCTGGCTGGGCCAGGGACCTTGTAGAACATACACACAGTAGACTTCCTGCCTTTCAGGTGGGGGAATTATTCCAAGACAGTTCATGAAGACAGCTATAGTTCTAGTTCATATTAATATATCACTGTAGAGTCACAAAGAAGCAGCTAGGTGGTACAGTGCATAGAATATTGGACCTGGTGGTCAGAAGACTCATTGAGTTCAAATCTGGCCTCAGACACTTATTAGTTATGTAACCATGGGCAAAAGCCTTAACCTTGTTTGCCTCAGTTTCCTCATTTGTCAAATGAGCTGGAAAAGGAAATGGCAAACCATTCCAGCATCTATGCCAAGAAAATCCCAAATGGGATCTTGAATCAGACAAAACTGAATAGCACCAAAATATTTACAGTATATGTAATGTATAAAAACATTATACATATATATGTGTGTGTCTGTGTACTTGCATTGTGTATATATGCATTATGTATATTTATGCACATGCATATATATTTATACATATATATGTATTATCTGATGAGCTCTTCACAGCAATTATATGTGAGTACTATTAAACCCATTTTACAGATAGGGAACGAAAGCACGGGGAAAGATCAATTGAATTGCCTAGGGTTCCTTAAGAGAGCAGATACTCAGTCATTTGATTTGACTCTAAACTCTAGTGTTCTTTCTATTCCAATATTCATGGCAATTATGCCCTCCAGAAATTACAGTGAGATGCAGAAATGGCAATTAATATTGTAAATCACTAATAAGATCAGAGCCCCATGTGCTCAGAAGCTCATAGCATTTTTTTCTATTTTGTCTTTTGGCTGAGTATAGATTATAGGATCATATATTTAGAGTTGGAAGGGAGGCATCATGGTGCGATGAAGACTGCTGGATTTGGAGTCAGGGTCTGGGCTTGATTCCCTGTTCTGCATGTTAATACTAATGTGACCTAGAGGAGTCATGCTTTGTCTCTGGGCCTCCATTTTAGGGTTGTATTGGGCCACCTCTGAAATCCTTTTTAACTCTACACATAATCCTCCATCAATCAGTGCTATTTACTTCATCTGTGTGACTTTGGGGGAAGTCTGGTGCTCTTGATCTCAGCTTCCTCCTCCATAAAATGAGATGTTTGGACTTCTGATCTCTGATCCTGCTCTAAATCAATGCTCATATTTTGAGATCATCTAAGATAACCCAATCATTTAACAACTGAGAAAACAGGTGACTTGATAGGCAATAGAGTTGGGATTTGAACCCAGATCCTATAAGCCAAAATCCTGGGTCCTTGCCTTTGAAAATATTTTACATCAATGTTGCTTAGAGCTTGCAAAATAGTCACCTCCAATCTCTCTCACCATTTTCACCCATACATTCTCTTAATTCTAGTCAAACTGTACTACTCTCAACACCCTGAACAATCCCTCAGCTTTCCCATCTGTATCTCTGTTCAGTCTGTTTTCTTTGCCCACCTGATATGTCTCCCTTCCCCTTTGTCTACTTTAAATGCCTCTCCCCTCTGTCTATTGAATTCTTTTTCACTTTTAAAGCCCATCTCAAGTGCCACTTATTCTATTAAGCCTTCTCTAATCTCTGTACCTTGACTGACTGCATTCTACTGGGCAGTGAGCTTGACTTTAGTACCTGGGGAAATTCTCCAGTGGATTGTTAAAGAGGTGGGTAGTAAATATCCAGAAAAAGAAGTGGTGATCACAAAGAATCAGCATGGATCTATCAGAGGTCATCCCAGAGTAAATTCATAGAGGAAGAGAAGGCGGTAGACATAATTGACTAGATTTTAGCAAGACTTTTGATAAATATCATATACTATTCTTATTGAGATGATGAAGTGATATGGATTAGGTAATAACACAATAAGATGGAATCAAAATTAGTTGTATAGATAGATTCAAAGAGTTATTTGTACAGCAGGGTGTTCCAGTGGATAGAGAGCCAGGCTGGGAGCTATTAGGTCCTGGGTTCTGATCTGAATTTAGACATTTCCTAGCTGTGTGACCCTGAAAAATCACTCTACCCCCATTGCCTAGCCCTTACCACTCTTCTGCCTTGGAACCAATACTCAATACTGATTCTAAGACAAAAGGTAAGGGTTTTTAAAAAAGGATAGTTATTGATAAATTAATATCAACATGGCATGAGATCTCCACTGGAGCACCTTTGGGATCTGTGCTTGGTTCAGTGCTATTTAACCTTTTTATCATTTGCTTGGATAAAGGCATAGATGGTATGCTCATAAAATTTACAGTTAACAAAAAGCCAGAAAGGATTTCTAATACAATATATGGTAGTCAGGATCCAAAGTGATCATCACAGGCTCTAACATTTGACTGAATTAAATAAGACAAAAATGGAATAGAGATCAATGTAAAGTCAAACTTAGGTATGAAAAATAAACTTCATTTAAATTAAACATGGATAGATGGCAGTTTTGAAAAAAATATCTGGAGATGTTGGTGGACTACAAGTTTGATGTAAGTCAGCAATGTCCTTACTTCTCTTGAGTATTACTTCTCAACTAGTTACTTTTGTGCAGTCTTTTGAAGTATACAGACCATTCTCCTTTGCAGAGAAAACAGAAACAAAATGAGTTGAACTGCACTGTTTTATCTCTAGTGTAAGTTATCATCATCTCATCCACCCCAAACAACATTCTTCTTTATTTGTTAATCCTTCTTTTTTCTAGTATCAAAAACAATCCTTTTGTTTTCCTTAGTCTCCTTTGTCAGACTCAGGTCATTTTGAGTTTTAGCATTCTTGACACTATTTTTACAGGATTTTGTCCCACTCCTATTTATTTTCTGTTACTTGGCCTTTCTTCCATCAAAAACGATGAGTGGTCTATGCACCCACATCATTCTCTTCAGGGAAAAAAAGCATGTCATTTTTCCTATTTATTGGAATAGTTTTCCTTTGTGTCTTCATAATTTTACACCTGAGCATATCTCATTCTTCTTGGTGTGGTTTCCCTGAATCATTTTAGCCCATAGCACACAGGATCCCTACCTATCTTTCTTCTGAATCTTTGAAATCTACTTCCTCAAAATCTAAGGTGACTGTAGGACCCAGATTGTTTTGTCTTCATCACAAACTCTAGGATGAATAATTACTTGCCCCAAAAGTTTCTATCATTTTCACCCCAGCAATCAACCCTTCACTGCTAGTGAAGATCAAATCCAGAACAGAATTTTCCCTTGATGTTTTCTTCACTTTTTTTGAAGTATGAAATTATAACTACAAAGCAGGAATTTCTTAGCTATTTTCCTTTGGGAGGGAGTAAGGAGAAAAAGGCAAGTTTGGGGAGAGACAGGGACATAGAGAGAGAGAGAGATGCAGAGAGAGAGACAGAGAGACAGAGAGAGACAGAGAGAGAATGGAGAGTTTTAGCAGATGTCTGGATAATTGAAGTCTCCTTCATCACTACTATATTCTACTTGATGTCAACTTGGAGTTTCTCTTAAAAGTTATAATAATCTGGGCAGCTAGGTGGCTCAGTGGATGGGGAGTCAAATTGAGAGATGGAAGATCCTGGGTTCAAATTTAGCCTCAGACAATTCCTATCTATGTAATCCTGGGCAAGTCACTTTATTCCAATTGCCAAGACCTTACCAATCTAATGCCTTGGAAACAATATTAGTATGAGAGTTTCTAAGACAGAAGGTAAGGCTTTACACACACACACACACACACACACACACACACACACACACACACACACACATACCAAAAAAAGAAACAAAAAACTTGGAACAACATGGATGAGCTCCAGGGCCTGAAAATTATTTTTCAAATTTTCCCTACTTTTCTTCAAAATTTGCTAAATTCTGTTTCTCCAAATATAACCTTTTAACTTATTCTCCTAATCCATCCCCCTTTGAATCACCCACACAATTTTCTGTTCCTAAGTTTGCTAAAATTCTTTCCCTTCTCTTATTCCTCTTACAAACTTCTCTCAGGAAAGCCTGAAATAGAGATAGTGCTTCAGCTTCTCGGGACCTCCTCCTCATGCCTGGAATGCTCTTCCTCTTCTCTTCTTCTTGGAATCTCTGGTTCCCTTCAGGACTCAAGCTGTGTCACCCTCTGAAGGAAGTCTCTCCCGATCCTCCTAGACATTGTTATCTTCCCCTCTGAGGTTGCCTCGTAGCTTCTTTGAATGAGCCTTATATATCTATATGTTACCCTGCTAGAATTTAAGGTTCTTGAGGGCAGACAGGGATGGTTTCACTTTAGTCTTTATAGCCCGGCACTTATCATAATGCCTGGTACGTAAGAGGTGCTTCATAAGTGCTTCTGATTGATGGATTGGTTGCCAATGCTGTGTCCTGACCAGTGGGGCTTCTATACCCTCTCCTGGGACAAACACTCTAATCTGACTCTAAAATTCCCCCAATTCCCCCAAATGCATTGTGTTTAACCAGTCTTCATTCCTCGACTTCCTCCCTCGCCTTGGCCCTGTCCTTACTCCGGCTCCCATTTTCTCTGGCTCTCTTTCCCTGTCTGCCTCTCCCCTCTGCTCTCCATCACTCATGCATACTGGCCCCCGGCTCCTTCTGTAGGCTGAGCCCACAGAATCCTAATTGCTGCTCCAATCTGGAAGCTGCTGAACGCTCCACATGTCCTCTAGCTCTGAGAATCCCTGAAACAGGCTCAATAAAAGTCTCTTTATAGCCACGGCCACACTCCTCCCCTCCCAAAAGAGGAAGTCCGTCCTGTCAACCCTATCAGGAAGATTGTAGAAGTGACTGGGGCAGCTACTGCAGCCAGATTCACTGCAATGAAATGCATCTGAACATTTCCAGGGCTGAGCAAACCATATGTCTTCATAATTTGATTGTACCCAAGTCCCAAAGGCACCCCCCAGCTCTATTGAACACCGATGGAGTTATTTAGGATCATAAATAATATTATCAGAGAGTCTCCGCTGGGTAAACAGAGGCAGTGTATAAATTGTTGGAGTGTGATATTGATTGTTCTTAGCTGACTAATGAATTATTCTGTTTAAGAGCCCTCAGAAATGGTGTGCAGCATTCCAAGGCAAGGGGGCCTTTGAAGGATTTCCCTGAAGAACTGCTTCTGCTCGGTTGTGCTTGGCCACTGCAGCCTGAGAGGAATGAACACTGTCTAGCAAACAGGCCCTATTAGCACAACAGGTGAGTCCAGGAAGCAGGGATGCGATAAAGAGCCTGGTGGCTTCTTTAGATGGGGAGAGATGGAGGCCGCGCCCTCTGGAAAATCCAGCCACTATGGCTCTCCTTCTAGTCCCCAGTCTTTTTCTATTGCCTTTTCATGAGAAGGGAAAAACAATAATACTATATCCAGTGTCTGACATAGCACCTGATGTATGAGATAAATCAACAAATGTTCATTGATGGATGGATGGATGAATTGATGCAATAATAATTTATTAAGTTTCTTCTTTGTACAAAATACTACGATGAGCTATTGGAGGCAACGCAAAGTTTAGATATAGTCTCTAAACTCAGGGAATTTACAGTCAAGTTGGGCGAGAGCAACACCAATGGCTAAAAAACCACAGATAGCTTTAAAGCTATCTTAATGGCTGCTGTAGATCTGATGCCTTTATAACTTGATTGTACTTCTAGAAACTTGTAGAACTAAATTAAACCAAATCATGGGGAAACATGGCAGAACCACATTGACCTGCAGATCTCACTCAACTTGGAAAAAAATATACACTGAGTCCCTTGTCACTACATCAGGCTGATTTAATCTCAGACTGGTTTTTCTGGATATTATAATAACAACAGACAGCATAAATGTCAGCATCTATGCAGCCTGCACTCTAAGGTTTGCAAAACACTTTATAGATGTAAGAAGGAATGACCCAAGAGACCCCAGTGCTTAGAGTAGTTGATGGCACTCCTAGTGGAGTAATGGTGTTCTTGCTTTTGGCAAGGCAGGACGATGCATAATGGAGGGGCCTTGGCTCTCATTCAGAGTCTATATAGATATGTGATGACTACTTCCTGTTGACTTACTAAATGGTCACAAAAAGTCTTTTAATTGACTGTTGTTCCAGAACCAAATGTGCATACAGAAGAGAGAAAGAGAAAATCTTTTTTTTTTCCCTTCCATGAAGCTTTTGAATGAGAAGAAAAGAATGTTTTAAGCCTTTGGGTGAGGGGATTCCTCTTTCCCCTTGTCATGAAGAGAGAAAGAGAAAAAAATCAGCATTTTTATAACATCTACTATGTGCCAGGCACTGTGCTAAGTTCTTTACAAATATTGCCTCATTTGATCCTCCTCAAAATAGCCCTGTGAAATAGGTGATTTTTAATTCCTATTTTACAGCTGAAGCCAACATAGGTTAAGAGTCATACAACTCGTGTCAGAGACTGATTTGAATTCATGTTTTACTAACTCCATGAAATCTTGAACACATGAAACTTTTGTTCTTTTCTTTTTGTTGAGTTTATTTTTTTCCCAGATCATAGATGGATTTGGAATGGAAAGACCTTATAAGCTTAGCTTGGAAGGCATACCAGAGATCCAATGGTGGACAATTCTCCATATCTGCAATATTGGAACCAGTTGAGAAGTGAACTCAGAATAATGACCTGCTTGACCCTGTCCAACAGTCTTTTGATCCAGCAGCTAAAATAAAGTGTCCTATAATAAAGGGGGCAACTCATCCGTCAGTGATGCTGCCCCCAGGAGTGAGCCTGGTGGGAAGAATTTTTTATGCTTTTCACTTCAAGCTTGAATCCACTCTCCCCACTGGCTAAGTAAGGTGTTTCTGTATTTTGGTATGGGGGACAAAAGAACTTTGAGTACTTTTGAGTAGAGCTGAGTGGAATGTTTTTGAATTTGTGTTCTTGTATTTCTTTTCCTGAAATACTCCCTTATTAAAGCTGATTTATATTGATTGGTTATCAATTAAATTGAAGAGATATCAATCGATCAATATGATAGTGGGGCACTGATCACTGGATAGATGATACTAAAGAGAAGTAGCTAGTTGATTATTTTTGGGCAAAACACAATAGATGGGGCTAATGAACTATAGTATTAGAAGAACCCCAACCCTTTAGAGTTACCTCCTAAAACTCTGAGGGAAGGTGGAGAGTAAGCTTGTTTGAATGACCCAAACTGCTAAATCACGTAAGGGTTGGGAGAGTAGTTCTAGAGTCTTTAGGTAGTACATATATATTATCTCATTTGATCCTTGCTACAGTCATGCCAGATGGATGCTCTTGTTATCATTCCCATTTTACAGTGGAGATGAGGCTTAGAAAAGTCTGGGGGCAGAGTTTGAATCCTGGTCGTCCTTTCTCCAGCTCCAGTGTTCTGTTTAGAGTGAATCCTGTGGGGCAAATGGCGCAGGGGACCTACAGCTGAGAATTCAGGCGCATCCTTCCTGAGTCTGCCTCCAATCCTGCGAGGAAAGCCAGGAGCAATGGGCCAAGTCCCTTAGGATGCAACATCAACAGGGTTAGAGGTGGTCCTCGGTTTTACTGGGAAGCCCCAGGGAACACTGCCAGGTTGGCAGCCTGGGTGATGGAAGTCCATTGCCAACCAAATGAGCAGAGCTCAGGAAAACTGTTGTAGCAACTGCCCCAGCATCAGTTCACAAAGCTACCTCAGCCCCTTTTCTGTTCCCTCCTCTATCTCCAGCCAGCAACTGCCAGACGAGGGACTCCTAGCAACTAGAAGCTAAACAGATGATGCTTAGTCTCTTCATGCTGGCTTCTCCAAGAGAACCTGGGAAGAAGAACCACTCAGCCGTATCCTTGGTACTCTAGTATTGCATCTTGGGCAGTAGAGGGCAACATTAGGTCATATAGATGTAAAGTCACCCAAGCTACCCAGAAGGAAGGAGGAAGTAGGTTGAGGAAAGGGCTCCTGTGGTGGTCATAATGAGGACATGACACATCTCCAGTCTCCAGACCTTGTGACATACGCAGCATAATATTTACACCAGTAACCTAGACTCGTACCCAGAAAGCTACAGCAGGCAAGGAGAGATGTTTAGGAGCCGACTGGTGAAACCAGAAACAATTATTGGCATTTCAGCAAAACAAAGCAGCAACAGAAGCAGCAAAAGAAACAACTGGCTGAGAAATAAATTGCATAGCCCTAAATCTCTGGCTTTTGTTTTTGAGTTCAGTCTCCAAGTTAATTCAGAACAAAAGACAGTTACTTAAATCTAGATATTTTATCTTAATGTGGGCAATTCCCATAATATCACACATTAAGATGTCTGATTTGAGCTGCCACCAAACAGGCGGTGATAATGTCATTTAAGATCTGTTTTATCACTGCGCACACATGTGTTCAATTCTGTTTGTGGCACATGAGAGCCTGTCATTAAACTGATGAGTCTCAGAGTTGAAGCTCAGAAATGAAGCAGCCAGACCCTGACCCTTCCATAAGAGAAGGGGCAGTGGTGGGGGAGCTCCAGGGGAGTAGAGTTTGCTACTCACACAAACAACACATGTAGCCATTATGTGTCACCAGCAACGGGAGGAGGAACAAATGGCCCACTGCATTTCAAAAGCCCCAAAGAGGCTGACCAGGGGCTTTGTGTAGAAACCAGTCAACTGTTATTAGGAAGGTAAATTGCAAGGATGGCAGTTTTCAGCTCTCTTCAGCCCTCTCCCCCTCGTTATCACAGCCAAATTAGCGATGTGCGGTGTGGCTGTTTGTTTGCGATAGATTCTGCTGCCGTGGCACTGCTGTCCACCAAGAGATGCTGGGAAGCTGCCAAGTGATTAAGCTATTGTGGTTAGTCTGTTCCTAGAACGGATTTCTTCTGGAATATTAAAAGTTTTACAGCCTAAAGTGTTGCACTTTGACTCCTGGTAATTAATACTGATTTTGCCGTAATATCTTATTTTTTATGGGCATTATCTTGTTTTTCATGAGCTGCAAAAAATATCACTGTAGCTTATGAAATAAACTATAATATCTTGCTTTGCACAATCTTATTTGTGTCATTATCTGGCCCCTGGAGCAGCTAATTTAGCCCATACGATACAGAACAATATTTATTTTCCCAGTGATTACTGGAGTGATGCCATTTCCACAGACTTGCCCATGTGAGCTGATATACCTCTACCCACAGAGGTACTACAATCAGACTTCAGCCACGAAGGACAAAATGGACAGATCCAATGATATGGTGCCAGAGGTCAAAGGAGAGCAAGTGGACTTTTCATATGCTCCCAAGCAAAGATTTTTACAAGTGATAATGTCAGGATATCCAGCCAAGGAGAGCTGGGTATAGAGCCAGAGATGAGACAGACATTGCCAAAGATGGACAGATGAATCAGGAGTGGATGAAACCATTCAAATCAAATCAAGCAGCTATTGTGTGCAGGGCACTGGGAGAGATACCAAATAAAGTACAGGTCATGATCCTTGCCCTCAAGGAACTTACAATGTGCTTGAGAAGCCATGGAAGAAAATATCACCATTGGTAAAATCCTCCTGGAAAGTGAAAATGTTCAAAAATATAAGGATCTGTGCTTTATTGTAATAATCTCACAGATCAACAAAAAGAATTCCTTAAAAAGAAGCATCAGCCTTACTCATATTCCGTAGCTAACTTTCCTCTAATTTTTTGTGACCCCCATTTGGGGTTTTCTTGGCAAAGCTTACTGGAGTGGTTTGCCATTTCCTTCTCCAGCTCATTTTATCAATGAGGAACCTGAGGCAAAGAAGATTAAATGATTTGCCCAGGGTTGCCCAGCCAGTAAGTGTCTAAGGCCAGATTTGAACTCATGAAGATGAGTCTTCCTGACTCCAGACCAGCACCCTTGCCTCCCATCTAGGTGACATAATGGATAGAGCTCCAGGTCTGAAAAATGACTCACAACTTTCCTCTACTCAGCAAATTCTCATTTTCTTGGAGTTTGCAACCTACCTGCATCAGCAAAACCTTTAAAATAGGCATACTAAGTAGAGCCAAAATGTTGGAAAAGCAGGAAGCAGTATAGTCAAACCCAGCCCTACTCCCAACTCCTCTAAATTGATTGAGAAAATGTACCAGACCTAATTCTTACTGGGAAATGTAAGAAAAGTCAGTGAGTCATTTTTCCAGCCTAGGATTATTGGACTGGAAAAATGTCTCCCCTGTGGGAGATAGCCAGTGGATACTACGTATAAAGTCTAGCCAAGAGTGACCATAGGGGCAGAGCATTCCAATGGAAAGAAGAAGTTGTACATGAGGGTGAGAGTAGGTTCTAGAACCATATGGGACATTTTAACAAGAACAAGTGACAACTATGAGTTTTGTCACCCACTAACCATTTTTTAGTTACAGAATCAGGGTGGCCTGAGAAATATACCTGTGCTAGAGGTTGAATTCCAGGAAAAAAAGAGAGGTGAAAAAGAATTTAAACTTAAAAAAAAAAGAGCAATGACAGGCCCTAGGCATTATACCAAGGAGGAATAAATAAATTGAGACACCAGCAGCAGCAAAGTGGCCTGGTTACCAAGAGCAGAACAGGGTTTTAGTTCCAGCTTCTTGCCCAGTCTGGAACCTATAGAGGAAAAAACAGAACAGAAATTCCAGAACAAAGGGAGACTACAATTCTAACACTATAAGTGAGTAGAGTTGCCAGGCACCTATTAAGTGTTGAGTTAGGTAGCAGTCTACTGTTGCTCAGATCCAGGTCAATAATCTCCACAACTCAGACCAGAGGTACAGTGATTAGACTTTGCACTGGATTTGAAAACTTTGGGAGCACTGAAAGGTTGTATGTCCCTGGCCTCGGCTTTCCTTGAGATCCTGGAATAACATAACACTTAACACCCTAAGAAAGCAGCAATGATCCAACTGAGACCTACACTCCAGAAGTTTTCAGAGAGCCCAGTGTCTGGATATCAATCCAAAGTCAGGAAGTAGGCTACAAACAAAATCAAACAAACAAAAATTCTCACCATTAAAAGTTGTTTTGGTGACATCGATGTTTAAGAGACAAACCCAGAAGAAGAGAATGACTCCAAAACTTTTACAAGCAAAATCTCTTGGATATAAATTCAGCTATAATTCCTAGAAGTGATAAAGTAAGAGTTTTTAGAAATTAAAATTGTTTTTATAAATTAAATGAGAGTGCTAGAGGAAAAAATTGGAAAAGTAATGAGAGACATCAAAGAAAGAATTGAAAAAGGAATTAACAGCTTGGTACAATTAAATACAAAACCTTGCTCAGGCAATGAATTCCCTGAAAACTAGAATGGACTCTAAAGAATCCAATGACTCCTTGAGACAAGGAAATATAAAAATAAAGTCATAAAACTGAAAGAAAAAATAGAGAAAAAAAAGCTAAAATATCTCATAGCAAAAACAACTGACCTGGAAAACAGATTGAAGAGAATCATTTAAGAATCATTGGTCTACCTGAACACCATGACCAAAAGCAAAGCCTAAATGTCAGATTTTAAGAAATCTTAAAAGAAAACTGTCCATATCTCTTAGAACCAGAGGGCAAAGTGGAAATAGAAAGAATCCATCTATCACTTCCTGAAAGAAGCCTCAAAAGAAAACTCCCAGGAACAGTATAACCAAAATTCAGAGCTTCTGGGTTAAAAAAAACAAACAAAAAAACTCTGTAAGCAGCCAGGAAGAAAGAACTTTAGTACCAAGGATCAAAAGTCAGGATCACACTATGATAAAGGGTTTGTAGTACTTAAAATATTATATTTCAGGAGACAAAGGATATAGGTTTACAGCCAAGAATAATTAACTGCAAAACTGAGTATAATCCTACAGGGGGAAAATGATTTTTCTTGAAATAAGTATTTCCAAGCATTCCTGATAAAAAAGAGAAGAGCTGTGCAGAAATTTTGAACTTCAAACATAGGAGTTAATAGAAACAGTAAGGGAAATATGAATGAACAATCATAATAAACATGTAAAGATGAACTGTTTGCATTCAAATATGGGGAGATGATACATATATCCCTTCTGAATCTTACCATCATCAGGAATCATAGAGGGAGTCTAATTAAATAGAAAAGTGGGAAGTGTTTATAGAAAGTAGGTGAAGAAGAATATACTAGGAGGTGGAAGGGAAAGGAAAGTTAGGGAAAATTATATCATATTCAAGGTGTGCAAATGGATATCTATACAAATGGGGAGGAGGAGGTAGGGAAAGAAGCTAACACTTGAACTTCATTTTCCTGGTCAGAGGAAGAACACACACACACACACACACACACACACACACACACACACACACACACACACACACACACACACAAATACATTTCATTCAATGGGAAAATAGAAGGGAAATAGGTGGGGATAAGAAAGAGGGCAGATTAAGGGAAGGATTAGTCCTAAATGGAATAAATTTCAACAAAGTGTGTACAAAACCATTTATTGATCTTTTTTAGTTGGCAAAGAATGGAAGTCTGAGGTGGGGATGCTCATCATTTGGGCAGTGACTGAACAGAGTTATTGTTTGTAAATGGGATAAAGTACTACTATACTGTAAGAAATGATAAAAAGGATGGTTTTTCAGAGAAACCCAGAGAGACCTGTATGAACTGGTACAAAGTAAAGTAAGCAGAAGTAAGAGAATGATTTATATAATGATAAAAGAAAACAATTTTGAAAGAATTAGGAATTCTGATCAGCATAATTATAAAAAAATTCCATATGAATAGTATTAAAGCAGTTTATCTACCTCTTGATAACAGAAGTGGAAGATTCAAATTGCAAAATACAAAATATTTATTTTCTGGATATAGTCAATGCAGAAATTTGTTTTGATTGACTATACATGTTTAAAACAGAACTTTCTGTCTTGAATTCTCATTTGGGAGGCAGAACTTTTGGATAAGAGGGAGAGAAGACATATTTTTGCTGATTGAAAAAATATATATATTTAAAATAGATCTATCTAATATAATATCACTAGATTATTCTTCAAAAACATGAAATTCAGTGAAACAACTTTTCAAGGCATAGTTAATTGTATGGGAACAATGCAGATGGCCAAGCAAATAATCAATCAAGCTGAGATAGACTAAAACTCAAGTGTGAATTATGTTTAGATTCAGAAGCCTTTTCATATCATTTCCAAGCAATGAATCTTTATCTCAAATGATTGACCAAATATGTGAGGCTTCACAAATATATGCAGGAAGTTCCTTATGCTACATTAATGACTCAACTGATGTTGGTGTTTGGAGTAATACACTACTGCTCTTTGAAATGATGTAGCAATCCTATTGCTCTATTTCTGGACAGAAACTGGTAATGCATTGCTCCACTTCACCCTTTCCCCACAAGTCTACCTACAAATTTTGCCCTTTTTGCCTTTTCTGCATTTGAATGGACAACAAACTCCTCTCCTAACTCTGTCAAAGGAAACTCAGGATCACCTTGGCACTCTGACCCTGAGATCTACTAGTCCTCTTCCAGGAGTGATGAGCTGCTACTGAGGAGAAAACACTTAGGTAAATCCCAAGTATTTCCAGGCTTTGCCATCATTGTTTTTGTTTTTGTTTTGTTTTTAGTTTTAAAAAATTAATTTGTTTATTAAATTAAAATACCTAGTTAGCTCCAGCTACACCTTTATGATGTCTAGGCCTTTTTATCTACCCTGCCTTAGAACTCTCCCACATATACCATATTCCCCAAATAACTGTGAGCTCCTTGAAAATAGGAACCATCTTATTTTTCTGTTTGCTTCTCCAGCATTAGAACAGAGAAAAGGATGGCAATGAGAAATGACATGGAGGTAGTTTCAGTGAGACTTGGCAACTAATCTGATATGGAGTTTGAAGACGAAAGAATAGTCAAAAATAATACCAATGCTGTGAACCTGTGTGACTGGAATAATGGTGGTGCCATCAACAGAAATGAGGAGAGATGATTTTACGGGAAATATGGATTCTGATTTGGGCACATTAAGTTTGAGGTTCCTTTGAGATATCCAAATAAAAATGTCTGGCAGACAATCAGAAATGTAGGAGTAGAGTATATCAGAGAGATTAGGACTAGATACACTGATCTGGGAGCTATTTCTCTAGAAATAATAACTGAAATCATGAGAACTAATGAGCTCAATAAGAAAAATAACAAACTTAAATAAAAACAAGGGAAGAAAAGAGGGCCCAAGATATGCTATTGGGTGAAGCCTAGATCTAGTGGGTAGATTGAAAAGGAATAGTCAGAAATACAGGAGAAGGAAGAGAAAATGGTGGTATAGAAGCTAAAGAAGAAAGTATATTGTTTGCATGCTGTCCCCCTCTGTTAAAATGAGCCCCTTTAGAGAAGGGATTGTCTTTTAGCTTTAAAAAAAATATTCTTGGCACTTAGTACAATACCTGAACATAGAAGGCACTTCATAAATGGTTTTTGACTGATTGACCTTCTGGGGCAGTGCCATATTGGTGGTGATTTAGAAGAAATGGTACAAAAAGATTTGATTGGCCTGCATATCCATACCAGAAAACCTAGTCTTACCACTATTCCTTGGCTGGAGACGTGATGTTTATTTTGACCAACTACTTCACTTTGTACTGTCTATCCCTGGTACTGTCTTCTCTTGATCCCTTAATACATTCATGGACTTGACAACCGTAAAAGAGAGAATAAGTCTCCTCCAGCTGTCAGCTGATTGGCCTACTGGGACCCAGCTTCATTTGTGCTACGTGAGTGATCAGAAGAAATATTATTTATTGCCTGTGCTGAGGAGACTCTCAGGACCATTTGAAAGGAATGTCTTTACATCATCCACTTTTGGCTGAGTGATATCTCCTTGAGCAGAGAGACTTTTCTTTTCTAAGTTGCCTACAGGCCATTATTTCTGTGCATAGATAAATGTGTGATCCACTCCAGATCTCTTATCTTCATGGTAATTTTTATCCAAGTCCAGAATGATGCAAGGCAGGGGCAAAAGTGAATTCACAAATCTCAACAGGCTAGCTACAGGCTCTGCTGACTAAATTGCAGACAAGGTGGGCATTGTCTCAGATGTTTTGAGCTATTCCACTGAAGGCATGAATGATTCAAAGTTGGATTTCCTGGGCAATTAGCATAGAAGGGGCCCTGAGTGAAATGCATCTGGAAGTCACCCATTTGTCTTCATTAAGAAAACGAGTAAAATCATATCACTTTTGGGGGGGAAATTATAGGATTATATAATATTAATAATATAGGATTATAATATAAAGATTATAGGATCAGAGGATTTAGAATTTGAAGGGACCTTAGACATCCTGAGACCCAGGCTAAGTGATTTACCCAAGTTTATGTGGCTAGTAAGTAGCAGAAGTAGAATAAAAATCCCAGCTCGACTGCTTCCAAATCAGATTACTCAGGCAGTCGTCTCCATACTCCATGTCTAACACTGAATGTCTTCCTAAAGTCTTTGTACAATTTTTAACTCTTCAACATTGATAACTGATATTGCAGATATGAGAACTTTTCTGAAAACCAGTGACACTTTTCTCATCACAGCTGATGGAGACATTAAATATCTTGGCCACTAGATAGTCCTTATTTTCCATTTCCCATAAGAAGGGGGAGGGGGAAGATTTATAGCTTTTATGTGTGGGTTGCAATTTTCTCAGCCTTAATGAATTTGCTTTTAAATGCCATTTATAGGTTGTATCTATCACACCTACTGCCTAGTTTCTAGGCCCCAGGAGAGTGACTCCTTTAGCAGGTAATAATAATAATAATAATAATAGCTGACATTTATATATCACTAAAATCACTTAAAGCTTGAAAAACACTTTATGTACATTATTTAATTTGATTCTCATAAAAATTCTATGAGTTAAGTGCTATTATTTATTCCCATTCTAGGTTTGGAGAATTTAAACAATTTGCTAAGGGTCACAGTAACTCCCTATGGAAGATGGAAGTATGGAAAAGGATTTGAACTCAGGTCTTTCTGATTGGAAGTCTAATAGTCTGCTATAACATACCATTTATTCCCCATAAAAGGTCTCTGGATGACATAACCCTACTCCTCCAAAAAGAAGCCTTGGCTAGGGCATGCTTACTTCCCACAATCTGTCTGCTTCCTGACCACACTTCACAAATTCCTGCCTTCCTGTCTCTTACTTTGGTCCTTTGACCTCATCCATACACCATATCCTGAATCACTCTGCTTTTCTGGCCATATTTCAGATTACTTCCATTACACTACAGTCAAACTGCCCTTCCTACATGAAGCCGCCATGCCTTCATTTATGATTTCCCCAAAGCTTGAAATATCCTCACCCCAGCCCTTTTTATCCTTCTAGGCTAAGTTCAAATGGCAGCTCTGTGAAGCTTTTCGTGCTCTCCCAGTGATACTGTAATCCCTCCTTCCTCTAAATTCCCATAGGACATTGTTTAGCCCTCTCTTTTTGCCCTACTCATAGTCTACTATACTCTGTAGATAATTGTCAGCCTCCCTCGCTTCCCCTGTTAACCTTTAGCTCCTTTATGGCCATGAATATTTTAATACCTAATATTTGTTAAACTTAACTTGTTCTCTGTGAGGCAGGTTACCCTAGTTGGTAGTGAATGAATGAATGGATGAAAGACCAAAAAAGCATTTATTAAGCACTTGTAATGGACTGCTAGGTGGTGCTGTGGATAGAACACTGGGTGTGAAGTTAGGAAAATTCATCTTTTGACTTTATATCTGGCCTCAGACTCGTGACACTGGGCAAACGATTTAATCCTGTTTGCCTCAGGCCCTCACCTGTAACCTAGGCTGGAGAAGGAAATGGCAAACCACTCTACCAAGAAAGCCCCAAACTCATGAAGTGTTGGACATGGCTGAAAAGGGACTGAATAACAACGAATCTGACAGACCTGTGGTCATGCCTGGCCTTTGCTGACTATATGACCTTGGACAAGTCCCTTCATCTCTCAGTGATCCCGATATTTCTCCCAGACTGTAAATCACGTAGATGGCTCTGACATCCATTGGTAAAGGGAGTTTGCTTGCAAGGCACTCCCTGCCCCCAAGAAAATCACAAAGTCTAGTCAAAAACAAAATGTTTTTTTTTTTAAATAGTATTTTATTTGATCATTTCCATGCATTATTCATTAAAGACAAAGATCATTTTCTTTTCCTCCCTCCCACCCCCCACCCCGTAGCCGATTCCACTGGGTGTCACATGTGTTCTTGATTCGAACCCATTGCCATGTTGTTAATATTTGCATTAGAGTGTTCGTTTAGAGTCTCTCCTCTGTCATGTCCCCTCAGCCACTGTAGTCAGGCAGTTGCTTTTCCTCGGTGTTTCTACTCCCTCAGTTTATCCTCTGCTTATGGATAGTGTTTTTTCTCCTAGATCCCTGCAGATTGTTCAGGGACATTACACCACCACTAATGGAGAAGTCCATTACCTTCGATTGCACCACAATGTATCAGTCTCTGTGTATAATGTTTTCCTGGTTCTGCTCCTTTTGCTCTGCATCACTTCCTGGAGGTCGTTCCAGTCTCCATGGAATTCCTCCACTTTATTATTCCTTTTAGCACAATAGTATTCCATCACCAACATATACCACAATTTGCTCAGCCATTCCCCAATTGATGGGCATCCCCTCGTTTTCCAATTTTTGGCCACCACAAAGAAAAAACAAAATGTTTTATTAACTCAGATTAAACTCAGAGGACTAACTTAATTAATTCTATTTAGTCAAGAAGTATTCCCTAAGCACTTACTAGTTGCCTAGTTGGGGAAGCAGGACAACAAGCCTTGGTCCCTGTTCTCAAGACTTTTTTTATATTAGGCATACAATTTCATCAACAAAGGGAACTCCTGGTAAGGAAACCCCCTTCACTGATGCGTCCTGGAAATGGCTCTATAAATTAACACCTCAGAGAGTAACGTTTGGAGAGCCCAGGGACATGTAAGAAGTGAATGTCAGAGATGGGGCTTGAACCCAGGACTCATTTCAATGCATCTGTGGTCACTGGTTTTGGTTTGGATGCTCCCTTCAATGATTGGAACCACAAGCCATCTAATCCTCCTCATCCTATGAAAATCTTGCTCACAACCTTCCCCGAAATCTTCCATTAGGCATCCCTGACCTCATGGACCTTAAAATCTAGTTGGGAAAGGAATGCAAATACATGTGAACATTCAAGTGACTAGACAAAATACTATGTGGGAAGTGCCAGGGGGAATAGTGGAGAGAAGGCATTTCTTAGCTCCAGGAAGAGAGAGGTCACTGGGGAAGCTTCACTGGAGAGGTAGGCACCCTTTATTCTTTGGGGTCACAGACTCAGGTTGCAAGCTGAGAGTGACTCTGAATACAGTGGGTCTATGGGACCCCCATCCATGGGGAAGGAGGCACCTTTGGTCCAGATTCTACTCGACTGCCCTCTCATCCCTCCTCTGCTGCCAGGCAGACCCAGTACCCACGCACAGAGCGGGGGAAATGTCAAGTCATCATAGAGAACTCCCATTTAGGAACAAATGGCTGCTTCCCCTGACAGCAGAAGGGAGGCTACCCCATTAGCGGGAACCTGCATGAGTTGGGGCATCTCTTCTCTGGAGGAGCCAAGGGAAGTAAGGAAGAAGGGGCAGCTTCCCTCACCCCCAAAAGGCAACCTGGACCATTTAATTAGTGTCCCCCGCTTGCTACATCCAGCACTGTTTTCCCCCAAGGGACCCTGCTGGGCCTCACATGCTCTGACTGTTATCTTTCAAGAGCTCAGAGCAGAGTGCTTTTTTCAGTAACCTCATCAAAGGATAAGGTAGGATTCAGATAAGCTTTTCAAGGAGGAAGTCAGGGTTATAATTTTCAGACACTTCTGAATGTCACCTCCAATTTTCAACTGTTCAGTTCAAATGCCAGTTTGGGGGAGCCACGCAGCCTCAGATATTGAAATGGGCAACCTCTGACCCTGGTCCTTCTACATTCCTGGTCATCTTAGAGCCTAGCAGATCCCGAAGTTGAAAGTGTTGGAGATGTCTGACTTTATAATAATGCAGTTTCTCAGAAGTGCAAATTACACAGGAATTGGTGCTAAACTCCCCATTAACTACAGAGTCCAAGGAACCTTTAGTTTCCCAAATTACCTGTCAGTTTCTCTGCGATGCCATATAATTCTGTCGCTTAGAAAAAATGGCCGTAATTTGAAATTTCAGAGAAATTTCTAATTGAATTCAAGCTTAACTTTGCAGATTTGATGTTCCCCCATTTCAGAGATACCACACCAAGCATCCTAATTACCCCAGTCATCTTCCCCCTCTTCCTTCCACTTCTTTTCCCTTATCTCAGAATTAGACAGAGGCTCCATAATCCCCCTTTAAACCATTATGAAATCTTTAGGTCCAAAAGCAATTTGCAAAGACCATCTTGTTCATTCAGGGTAGGGCTTCTTCCATCAAGTTATTCTAAGATTGCATCTTTTCTTGAAGTACTCTAAATAAGGACACTTCACAATTTTTTAATACATTTCAGTATTTCAAGGAACTCACAGAAACTTCTTCATCCACCCCAAATCCCACCTGCTGTAATAGAAAATCTTTTTTTAATTCTGACAAACAAAAAGAAAAGACTTTATTGGCCCAGAACCATCTCTTGCCTACTCTTAGCCTTTCCCCTATCCAAAAGTTACATAGTATATAAAATGGAGTTTATTTTCCATTTTTTGCATGTAGTCTTTCCCCTTTGTGGATTATCTATCAGATGGCTTCCTGGGCATCTTTCCCAGCCACCAGTCTGTGTATGTCCAGGGAGGGAAGGCTCATTTAAATATTAGGCTAAGCCAAATATAGACCTGCAAAATCACAAAATAAGAATTTTTCAAGTCCAATAAAAATGAACTCTGGATTATCCCATGCCACTACTTTCCTCTATTGGAATGGTAAATTCTAGGAAAGAAATCTAAATTTAGTCTAACCAAAATGAATTTTTACTTTTCTTGGACACCTACACAACTGGTCATAGGTGAGACTGAATCAATATGTTAAATAATTAATATTTGAGTAATATGATATGTTTTATTATGCAAATATTAATAATTAGTAGACATGATTTTTGATGTACATAATATTATATACTTTATAGGGTAGCTAGATAGTGCACTGGATAGAGCTCCAGGTCTGTAGTAAGGAAAACTTGAGTTCAAATCCTACCTCGGACACCTACTAGCTCTGTGACCCCGAGCAAATCACTTAACTCAGTTTTCCTCAGTTTCCTTATTTGTAAAATGAGCTGGAGAAGGAACTGGCAAACCACTCCAGGATCTTTGTCAAGAAAACTCCCAATGGGGTTCACAAAGAGTCAGACACTTTGAAATGACTAAACAACAAATGTGCTTTATAGATGCTTATTCATACATTATCTTATTTTGACTTTAACAACTCTGGAAGATAGGTAAGGACAGGCCTAATCATCCCCATTTTTTAGATGAGGATTTTCTAGATGAGGAAGTAGATGACAGGACTGGTTAAAGGACAGAGTTCATGGTAGAATCAGCATCATTTAACTCCCAAGAGAAAGGGCTTCTCATATATAATAATAATAATAACAATAATAATAATAATAATAATTATTATTATTATTATTAGCTGTGTTCCCTCAGGGCAGCCACTTCAGTTTCTCTAGTCCTCATTTTCCCCATCTATAAAAAAGGAGGAGATGATCTCTGAGATCCCTTTCAGCTTTAACAGTCTTTGATTTTCTGATACCATCTTAGAATTCTTTCTTCTAGGTCAAAGACATAGGCTAGAAAAGACTAAGAGATGGTTTCTTAGAACAGAAGGTGATGCATAGACTGCCAGACTTAGGATCAAGTAGGCCTGGATTCTAACCTCATCTTTAACACTTGCTTGTGGGACCATGGATAAAGTGGATAAAGCTGTACCTGGTGTCTAGGTTCTGATATTCCCCATGACTTGGTCTTCACATGGAGGTAGAGACCAGAAACTTAGGCCCCACTATTCTCTATCCTCCATTAATGCTAATTACCCATTAATACCAATCCCCATTAATGCTATCCCTCGTTCATCCTATTCCCCATTAACACTATTTCCCCATCCCAATGTTGGAGAAGTTTGGCATGTTCCCAGAACACACCATTTGCTTGTGCTCTAGAAATTTGTTGCTATTGTTGCGCCATATACCCAAAAAGACAGAAGAGAGGAAATTACAAGATGAGTGATGAAGAACTAGAAGGGACTTCAGAGGTGACCTAGTCCATCACCTTCATTTACAGATAAGAAAACCAAGGTCAAGAGAGATTGAGTGATGGCTCTATTTGTAATAAGCGTCACTGGGTTTTGAATACATGTTCTCTGTCTCTCGAGATGGTTTTCTTTTCATTGTACTATATAAGCCAACACTCTCCTCAAATGGGAAAAATAATCTTTAAATCAACTCAAATTAATTCAAAAGTATTTTTGGATTCTGTACCGAGCACTAACCATTGGTATACAAACAAAAACATAAACCACGGTGTCTTATTGTAGGACTGGCCATCTGATTGGCAAGATGAACAGACCTACTAGATCAAAGTCTAATATTATACAGAATTTACTTAAGTGTTAAACTGGGTGTTATGGAGTATATGCCTAAAGGTATTAATGTAATACTAATACTAACCCTCAAAGTGGTATTTATTTATTTATTTATTTGGTTCCTCAGTCAGAAACATGTATTAAGTA
Organism: Monodelphis domestica; assembly: GCF_027887165.1. Lineage (NCBI taxonomy): Eukaryota > Metazoa > Chordata > Mammalia > Didelphimorphia > Didelphidae > Monodelphis > Monodelphis domestica. The sequence goes on from NC_077230.1 coordinate 235,728,284, forward strand.
TTTACTATGCACCAGGCATTTTGCTTACCTCTGGTGATGCTAAAAAAAAATGCAAAAATATTCTCTACCCTCTAGGAGCATACATTCTAATAGGGGAGATCACCACTACAAAAACTAAGTACAAGAAGAAGGCAGGATTTAAACAGTTTTGAAATAAGTCAGGAAAACCGAGACATAAGTGAGGAGACAGAACCTTCCAGGTAGGGGGGTACAAAAACCAGAAGACAGGAAATGGGATGTTATCCAAGGAAATGTGACAAAGTGTGTCTGGATTGTAGAGTGCATAGAGGGGAGTAAGGTTTAAGAAGACTGGAAAAGTAGAAAGGGTTTATGAAAAGCTTTATCAAACAGAGAAGGCCAGCTAGGTGGCTCAGTGGATAGAGAGCCAGGCCTGGAGTTGGGAAGTCTTGGATTCAAATCTGTCCTCAGGCATTTATTTTCTAGCTATTTGACCCTGAGTAAGTCATTTAACCTCCATTGGTTAGTCCTTGATGCTCTTCTGCCTTGGACTCAATACTTCATATCAATTCTATGATAGAAGGTAAGGAATATATGTATAGAAGAACAATTTACATTTTAATCTGGAAGCTGTAGGAAGTAACCATGGTCATTAAGGGAGGGAAGGGTGACCTAGTCACATGTTATTATTTGTCCTTCATTTTCAAGAGGACCGGTGACATCATGGGATAACTTAAACACTAATTGAATTTAAGAGAGGCAGAATTGCATGAAGTCTTCAGCCTCTTTCTCCTTCTTAGAGTCATCCAAGTCCAGTGGCAAGACAAAAGTCAAGATGATTGGTGATAGCCCAGGATGCAGTGAATAATTTCAGTCTTCAGTGTCTGACCAAGCTCAAAGTATTCCACAGTGCCTGCTTACACCACCTTCATGGCTGTTGGAACAAATTGTTCTCATCTGTCCATTCCACCAGGGAAAGTCTTGGTGTAGACATCCCCACAGTCACTGATGAGTCTGAGGCCTGTCAGTTACCCTCAACCTGGTTTAACCAGTGTGCTGGAATGGTTTTACTGGAGTTCAATCTCTGATCTTCTTGAAGCCACAGGTGAGAATTGGGTAACAGGTAAACAACAAAGGCAGAGGAGCAGCCCTGAAAAGAGCTTGTCAAACCCTCACACCAGAGGTGCTAGTCCTCCTCGAACAACCCATATAACCCAATAATCTCATATGTTTTAGGTAAAACACTCTGTCAGCTATGTAGACCATTGACTGGAATAGGGAGAGACATGAGGAAGAGAGATCAATTAGACAGTTATATTTCCTGGACAGGATGGTGTGAAAGAGAAGTCTTTATTGTCTATCCTAAGTTAACACTAACTTAAGTACCTCAGTAGATTGTGAAGACAGGATTAACTCTCCTTTGTCTACCTTTTGATTGAATCAACACAAGCTTGAACTAGGTGGAGGAACTCACAAACCACTTAGTGAATTCACACCCTCAGAAACTCAAATCAGCCAGGAGGAGTATTCACCTCTCCCAAAGGAGAATTTTAGAAAATTCTCATGGGAACTTGAGCTTCAGAAGGTGAGAAGTTGGTTCCCCGGACACTGCCCCCCCCCACCCCATGGCATTGCCAGACAATTTGGAAACTGTGATTGGCCCCTGTGAAGAGGGGAAGGGACAAAGAGCCACCATAAAAGCCACAAAATCCTTTGGTTTGAGGAAGATTGTCTTTGAGAAGATAGTCTCAAGAGAATGTCTACTGGAGATAGTCTTTGAAGGAGCTTCACTGGAGACTGCATCTTGGATCATGGGCTTGGAGCTAGGTTTCAACTTAGACTCTGACTCCTGGATTACTTCTTTGGGTGAGTGAAAGGTTGACTCCCTTGTTTCCTAAGAGACTAGCTTCCATCTTGGAGGAAGCCATGTGGTTACCCACACCAGCCTTACTGGTTGAGAGCTAATTAATCTCTGTCTGGATTAAGCAGACTTGGAGCAAAACATTTAGGTTGATAGATAGGCTAGATAACTTCTTTATCCCCCTCACATTTCTCTTCTTTATTGTTTCCTCTCTATTTGTAAAGAGTTGTAAATAATTTTATGACTCAAGATATAATAAATATTGGTGACCACATTATTTCATAAAATTATTGTCCAACCATTAATTTTCACCTTTCCAATGGTGCCTAGTTGTAATCCATGCTCTTAGTGGAGGTTGAGACTCCTGAATTTCTTAAGTACTGGAGTTCTGAGCTGCACTAGGGCTTAAAGTTGATCAGGTGTCCACATTAGGACTTGTACCAGGATGATGACTCTCCCCACCCAGGTGTGGTAGGACACCAGGCTGCTTAAAGAAAGGTGAACCAGCCCAGAGCAGAAAAACAGCAGATTAAAGCTTTCCGGATGATTAATCTTGGGTTTGGGTCCCTGAGTGGCCACGGTCAGACTTTTGAGACTGAATTCTATTCTCAAAATAAAAAAAACAAAAGGTCATTGTAATAGTCCAGGTAAGAGGTAATGAGGGTCTGAACTACCTGATGGCTATGTGAGTTGAGAGTAGGGATACATCAGAAAGATATCGTGAAGTTAGAAATGACAAGATTTGGCAATAGATTAGACATGTGGGGTGCATAAAAGAGAGAGGTTAAGGATGTAAGTCTTGGTGACTTAGGAGGGTGGTGGTACCTTCAACAATAATAGGAAGTTTGGAAGGAGCAAGGATTTAGGGAGAAAAATAGGGAGCTCTGTTTTGGACATGCTGCATTTGAGCTACCTGGGGGACATCCAGTTCTGATGTTCACAAAGCAGATGGTGATGTGTGATGGTATTTCATTAGAGAGATCAAGGTTGAATCTAAAGATCTGAAAACCATTTGCATAGAGATCATTGAATCCATGGGAACTGCTGAGATCATCAAGTAGGATAATATAGATCCAAAAGGGAAGGGAATAGGGGCAGCTAGATAGCTCAGGGAGTTAAGCTTGGAAACCAGAAGTCCTGGGTTCAAATCTAGCCTCAGTTACCCTGGGCAAGTCACTTAACTCCAAATTGCCTAGCCCTCATCACTCTTCTGCCTTGGAACCAATACTGTTTCAATACTTGGAATCAATATTGATTTTAACACAGAAGGAAGAGTTAAAATAAAAAAAGAGAGAAGGGAGTCCAGGGCAGCAATTTGGGGGGCAGGGCATGAATGAAGAGCCAGCAAAGGGCATGGAGTAATGATTGCTTAAACAGATAAGAGGACAGCCCAGGAAGAATAGTGTCATCCAAAAACCTAGAGAAGAGGTAGTACTATTTGCACTTTTAAAATAATTTTTACTTCCATTATTTCATTTAATCTCACACCAATAATTTGAGGTATGTAATATAAATATTAACTTCATTTTACAGGTAAGAGAGATTAAGTTGCCTTCAAACAGAATGAAATGTATAGAGTGTCTGACTTGGGGGTAGACCCAGTGGTGTTCTGGTAAATATTTAACAACCAGCTCTCTGAAGGGGAAAAAAAAAACTGGAAAACTTTTATATTTAATCGCATTATTAACATTTTCTTCATTACTTTCTTAAATCTAAACAATCAACAAACCAATTAATTAGAACTGGATTTGTAGCATTTACCAATTTCTAAATAAATGCTTATAGTGAAAATAAACAATTGTCTCTGAGAGAGGAACTCCCCTGTCTAGATCTAGATTTAATCCTATCTTTGATACTCTATAGCTATGTGACTATGGATAAGTACTTAGCTTACCTGAATCTCAGTTTCCCTATTTATAAAAAAAAAGAAATAACAAGATTTTATCATCTATTTTTAGATTAATAAGCTCTATGGTACCTTATAGTTTTGTTATATTAGTCAAATGAGATCAAATTTTATCTATGTGAAAAAGGAAATAGTCACTTAGGTTTTCTGGATCTAGTCTTTTCTATAATGTGTTGTCTTTGTTTCTAGATATGTTTCCTTCTTTTGCCTGACATACCCTCCTTCTTCTGGAGTCTTTAATGCCTATGACTTTTCATCAAAGAGACTTCTAGGTGCCTAGCCATCCTAGCCTAGCCATGTGGGACCCAACTCTCTCTATAAAACCCCTAACCCTTACTCATTGTTCTGGTATATGGAATGCTGAAAGATCCAAGAATCTATATTATCAAACCCTAAAAAAGTGATAAGAGCTTATTGTAATCATATGAGAAGTCCAAGGGGCACCCTATTGTAGCACTATTGTAGAATTCTTTTTCTCATCATGGCCTGAAGGCTCAATAACTGCCTATATTCCTTCATTACCCTGATATAAAACTGCTTTGATAGTTTTGGGGTGGTGGTGAGTGATGCCCTAGTTTTTGGAGATCAGCTGCTGTCCTACTTTATGGTGCAAGTGCCCAATATCCTTCCCTTATTGTCACTATATTGTAGCTTAGCCACATTCCCCACTGTGTGATTTTAAATGAATGAAATAAAGTTCAATTGCTTTGCATCAAATGGTCAGTGCAATTCTTTTGCAAAGCCTCCTTTAAGTCCTCAAACACGCACTAAATTGTAAACTTGTCTTCACAAAGAAGCTGACAATGTTAGGGACATTAGGGGTACTTTCATTACTGCTGATGACTGAAGGTAGAAACATTATAAGAGAAAGGCAGATTGGGAAATAAGCAACTGGTTATTGCAAAGGGAATATGAATTTCTGAAATATGACAATTATGCACTCTTAGACAAGGATGGAAAACATCTAATGAGAGCCAATAAAAATATCTTGGAAGGTACTTGGAAAAGACAGAATGACACAGTTTACCCTGATGAGATCATGTTATTTGTCCCAGAACCACTACATTCTACCCTATACACAAAGAATTAAAAGAACTAGCAGATGTGATGGCCAAGTCACTGCCAATGATATTTGAAAGAATGTGGAAAACTAGAGTGCTATTATAGGAATAGAGAGATGCAAAAGATGTCCTGATTTTAAAATAAGGGATTAGAGTCTATAAACTATAAACCTTGAAATGGATTACTTGAAAAAAATCTCCATGTTTCTCAAGGAATGGTTATTGAACATCTAGAAAAACAAGCAGTGATCACAATCACAGAAAACCAAGATGGGGTCATTGAGAACAAATTGTGCCAAATTAATCTAATTTGCTTTTTGGGAAGGGTTATTGTTCTAGTAGAGAAGACACATGCTGTGAAAAGAGTTTACCTCAATTTTAGCAAAGAATCTGAGAAAGTTTCTCATATTCTTAGAGAAAAGTTGGAAAAAATGTGAGCTAGACAATAGAATTGATAGGATATTATTAATGGATCAATATTAGTTTGACATTGCACATCTAGGTGGTACAGTGGATAGAATGGTGGGCCAGAAGTTAGGAAGAGCTGAATTCAAATCCTACCTTCAGGCATTTACTAGCTGCATGACCCTATGCAAGTCACTTAAACCTTCTTTGCTTCAGTTTCCTCATCTATAAAATGATCTGGAGAAGGAAATGACAAACCATTCCAGTATCTTTGCCAAGAAAACAACACTGGGGTATCTACAAAAATCTATACTTAGCTCTATGCTGTTTAGCATTTTTTGAAAGATCTTGAATAAAGGTCAATATAGTCTTTCAAATCTGCAAATAACCCAAATCTAATAGGGGTACCAACACTGTAGGAGAGTAGGGATTCAGAAAAATATTGACAAGCTAGAAAAATTGTACCAAATCTATTAAGATGAAATTTATTAAGGAAATTTGTGAGGTCTAACACTCTAATTTTTTTTTTTAAATCCATTTCACTGTGTTTTTTAAGGGAGTGGCTTGACTAGAAAGAATTCTTCTGGGGGAGAAAGGTTTGATGGTTTTACAAAATTTAGCTCAAGGTAAGTCAACAATTAAAGTATCCAACAAAGCAATCTTAGGTTATATTAAGAGAAAAATACAGTCCAGGATAAGGAAGTTCTGGGATACTCTTCCCTAGCCAGTTCATATCTAGAATATTATGATCATTTCTGTGCACCATATTTTAATAAGGACATATGCAACCAGAAAGTGTGCAAAAGAAGATCACTGGAATGATATAAAGCCTTAAATTCATGCCACATGGAAATCAGTAAAAGTAATAGGGGATTTTTTTTTTCTTTTGGAGAAGAAAAGACTTGGGGTTAAGGTAAGGGATCATAACAGATATCCTCAAGTATTTGAAGGGCTTTCACAATAAAATGGGATTCGATGATCTATTTTCCCTCCAATGGAGGAATTAGAATCAATGAATACAAAATGTAAAAAGGCAAATTTAAGACAATGCAAAAGAAAATCTCCTATAACAGGTGTTCAGAAGTCATATGAGCTGCCTTGGTAAGCAGTGAGTTTCCCCTTGCTAGAGATCATCAAACTAACTTGAACTACATCATCTCCAAGGTCCCTTCCAATTGAGATACTATGATTCTGAAACTCTTTGAATATATTTTCATAAAGACTTGTGAATCTGGTCAAGATGGCTTTAAACTGAAAATGAAAGGGAAGAGAGAAAATTTCCAAAATGTGTCAGTCAAGATAGATATCATAGGGAACAAAATGGAGAGAGAATAATATCTGTAGAAAGGACCAACAATTCCAGGAGAAAATAACCAAGAAGAAAGGTAGTTATAAAATTGATGATTTCATATGTCTATATACAACTATACTTTAGTATATCAGCTATCAACCAGGGGAACTAGAAATCTTAAATCAAATAGGTAGATTTGACCTCAGAGATATCACTGAAATAGATGAGTATAACTCATGCCTGGAATATGCTTATGAAAATTTATACTAAAGAAACACACAATATACAATGTCCAAGTCATTAACCATTTGTTAATTGCTTACTGCAAACAGGACACTGAAGTAAGTACTGGAGAAATGAAGACAAAACAACTCAGTCCCTGATCTCAAAGAGACTACATTTGAGGTTGGCATTGAGAAACAATATCAACCAATCAATAAGCACATAAAGTTCCTACTATGTGCCAGGCATTGGGGACATAAGAACAAATAGTGAAACAATCTCTAATCTTGAGAAACTCACAACTTATTGGAGGAGACAAAAATGTATAAAAATACATCAAATAAATGCTAAATGCATACAAAATAGTTAAACACAAAGTAATTAGGGGAATGGGCAATTATCATTAGGGGACAATTAAATAAAATATTTAAACAAATACAAAATAACTTGAGTGAAAGATCACTGACAGGAGATATGGTTCAGAAAAGACTTCCCATATGGAGTGATACCTCAGTTAAGTCCTAAAGAAAGCCAAGAATTCTAAGAGGCATAGATGAGAGAGAAATGCCTTCCAGGAATGTAGGACAGCCCAGGCAAAGCCAAAAGAGGGGGAGATGAAATGTCCTATTCAGGAAACAGCAAGTAGGCCCATTAGTCTATAAATGTAGAGTACATGAAAGGGAGTAATGACTTGCACTTGGGTTAGAAAAATTAACTACGTAAGTACAAGATGAGGGTAAAGTAGGTTGGAGTCAGGTTGTGAAAGACTAAATGCCAAGTGGAGAAGTTTGCTCTCCTGGAAGTAATGGGAGTCATGGAAACATTTTGAGCAGGGGGATGACAGAGTCAGATATATACTATTGGCAGATTATTTGGGCAGCTGAGTGTTACACAAATTGGAGGAAGAAGGAGACAGAGTCAAACAGAAAGCTATTGTTCTAGTCCAGGGGAAAAAAAAAAGATGATGAAATTCTGAAGTAGGACAGTGACTGTATGAATGCCGAGAATGTAACATGTCCAAGAATCTTGGAGGTAGAAATGATGAGATTTGACTGGATATGGAGAATATAGAAGAATGAACAATTAAGGTTGCCTCCAAGGATGCAAAGCTAAATGAGTTGAAGTGCAGGGTGTACTTAATAGAGTTTGGAAAAGGGGCAGATTTAAGAGAGAAGACAAGGAATTTTCTTGAGGACATCCAAAAGCTTAGTAGAATGTAATAGGATTGAGAAGAGTTGTATTCAAATGCTGCCTTTGATATTTGCTAGCTATGTGAACTTGGATAAATCACATAACCTCAAAGCTCAATTTTCCTTATCTACAAAATGATAGGAAGTATAAGAAGAAAAGAGACTAGAGGAGAAGAGGAGAGCAAAGCTGAAGGACAATGGAGACACCTATGGTTAAGGGATGATGATCGAGCAAAGAAGACTGAGAGATCAGAGTTTTTTTAATGTATACTTTTTATTTATTTGTTTGTTTGTTTGATTGTTAATTAGTGAAAGTAGGTTGGAGAGAGAAAAGGCACACACATGGCCAGCCACCTAGCTAACCTGAGTTCACTACTCATTGCATGTCCCAGTTCACTATAGATGCTTCACTAGAAGAGTGAGTTGCTTAATCAGAATAGTGAGCATTGCTTCCCATGGAAGACAGCATGCTGCTTCCTAGATCCATAACTTGTACCTTCAGTGACATGACTTTTACTGGGTCTTCTTTGTTAGACAGACTTAACCTCAGTCTCAGTCGGAGACCAGTCTTCTGGTTGCCTGGACTCATATGGGACAAAAGGCAAGAGTCTTCCCAGATACCAGGGAGCCATGAGGTATACTCTTTATACAAACAAATAAATCACAGACCTTTCTCTTTGTGCAATAAAAGGGTGAGGGCTGAATAGAACCCCAGTTTATTAAAGAAATAGTCCAAAAATGGTCTGAGTGTACCAAGAAAAGGAGTACAAACTGTTGTTCAGTTCTCACAAGATCAAGCTGGAATAATTTTCTTTTCAATTTCCATTAATTGTTTTTAGGTCTGTTCTTAGGACCAATATCATGAAAGTGAAACTTTCTATGTAAACATACCAATAGCTGGTTTATTTATAATAGTAAAATAGGAAGATAGGAAGAAAACCAAAAGAATTTGACATTTTGAGAAAAAAAAATCTGAGAAGACATCAAAAAGTGGCAAAGAAATCAAAAGAGATGAACATTAAGAAAAGGCAATCAGATTTAGCTACCAACAGACAATTAGTCACTTTGGAGAGGGCAATTTCAGTCAATTGGTGATTTGGGAAGTAAGAATGAAAGAGATGGAAAACTGGCAGGGAGGCAAGGATTTAGATACAAATGTAAATGGCTTTTTCTAAAAGTTTGACTATGAAAAAGAGCTGGTGGAGAGTGGAAAGGTAAAGTAAAGTTTTACACATGAGGCAAATCTGGGCAAGGTATCATTGAAGGAGCAAGTAAAAAGGAGGAACTGAAAAAGAGAGCAGGTGAATAACCAAAATGGCAAATTTCTTTGCTTATGGAGCTGGCATGCAAAACATAAACAGAAGGGTCTTTCTAGATCCAGAGAAGATCTATGTCAGTATGAAGCAAAAGAGGAAAGAATGGGGAATGATATGCACAAGTTTTGAGACATAGAAGAGAAGAGAAAGAGAAACTCATGAATGGTTTATTCTGCTTTCTCAGTAAAATTGGAAGAAATTTATTGTTCTGAAGGAGAAGAGAGAGGAGTGTTAAATCTTGAGAAGTTTGGAATAGCTAGTGTGGAGAGTGCAGTAAAGTTAATCAAGGAAGAATGGGGGAAAAGAGTGAGCATAGGATCCTAGATTTAGTGCAAGAAGGGACAAGACATGCATTTAATCTATATTATGGATTTATGTTCCATATATTGTGTTCTTTAAACATTTGCATCATCACAGTCTGTTTTGGCACAAAAGGTGGGGATGTGACATGGCTAAGGTAATACAAAATTCACAATATCACAGCCCCAGAACAGGAAAAAATCACAAAGGCCATCTAATACAATTGCTTCATTATGTAGATAAAGAAACTAAAGCACCGAGAAAACAAGTGACTTGCCTAGCTACTAAATGTTGGAGACAGGTTTTGAACAAAGATCTTCTTGACTTAAAATATCATGTTCTACTTGCTGCATCAGGTAGTCTTTCTGTAATGAACCAGAGGGCCAAGCTACATTAGATAATATACATTTATAGTGGACCCAGTTTGCATATGTGTTTTGAAGAATAATTTTAAAAATTAAACTCTTTTACTAATTCCCCATGAGCAAATTTAAAACATACACACACTCCCTCTCAATAAATATCAATGTTGTCCAACAAAACAAATTTCCACTTTAGCAATGACTAAAATTTATGTTTTTATCTTCATTTTAAGTTCATCAGTTCTTCATCAGGAGATGAGTAATATGTTTTATTGTCATTCTTTTAGACTCAGGGCCTACATTGTGTTGTTCAGAATTCTAAAGTCTTTCAATGTTGTTTTTCTTATGATATTATTGTACAAATTTTTCTGTTTCTGCATTTCTTTTCTCTTCATCATTTCCTAGAGATTTTTTCCAGCTTTCTCTGAAACTTTCCATTTCATCATTTCTTATGCCACAATGGTATTCCATATGTCCATTTTCTACAATTTGCATATTCATTCTCCAACAGGAAGATAGCCCCTTAGTTACAACTTTGAGCTACCATGAAAAGGGATGCTGTAAATATTTTTAATATTGTTATATTCTTTTATTACCTCAGAGGTATAGACCTAGTAGTGGTATAGCTGGGTCAGAGGAAATATACAGTATGATAATTTTCTGGAGATATTCCAAATCACTTTCTAAAATAGCTAGATCAATTTATTGCTTTGCCACCAGTGGAGTTATGTGCCTGTTTCCCCACAGCCTCTCCTCTTTTGTCATCTTTGCCAATCTGATAAATGTGAAGTGCAACCTCAATGTTGCCTTAATTTGCATTTATCTAATTATTAGTTATTTAGAGCATTTTTCATAAAATTATTGGTGGCTTAGATTTCTTCCTTTGATACCTGTCTGTTGATATTCTTTGACCATATATCTATTGGAGATTGACTATTAGTCTTGTAAATGTGAATCAGTTCCTTATATATCTTGGATATGAAACATTTATGTGAAAAAAATATTGCAAAGACTTTTTCTCAGTTACCTTTTTTCCTTTCTTTTTTTAAACATTCTAATTTTAAAATTTGAGCTGAAAATTTCTCCCTCCCTCCAGCCTCTCCCCTACACACTGAGAAAGCAAGCAATATGATGTCAATTATACATGTGAAATCATGCAAAACATTTTTATATTAGCCATGTTACAGAAAAGATAAGAAAAATAAAGTGAGAAAAGTATACTTTAATATACACTCAGTTCTTTCTTTGGAGGTGGTTAGTATTTTTCATCAAGAATCCTTCAGAATTACCTCTGATCATTTTATTTATCAAAGTAACTACATCTTTCATAGTAATCATTACATTATTGTTGTTACTGTGTACAATTATTTCCTACTTCTATTCACTTAATTCTGCATCAGTTCATATAGGATTTCCCATGTTTTTCTGAAACCATACTCCTTTTCATCTTTATATATTATTATTGTGCTAATTCCAGCACTATAATATTCTATTGCAATTATATAGTTGTTCAGTCAATCAATGGACATATTCTCAATTTCCTGTTCTTTGTCATTATAAAAAGAGCTGCTCTCAGTATTTTTGTACATATGGGTTCTTTCCCTTTTTCTTTGATCTCTTTGGGATTCAGACATAGTAGTGCTATTGATGAGGCAAAGGATATACTCAATTTTATGGTCTTTTAGGTATTGTTCCAGAATGATTGGATGAATTCACAATTTCACCAACAGTTCATTGTTATATCTATTTTCTCACAACCTTTCCAGCATTTGTCATTTCTGATAGATGTGAGGTAGTGCCTCAGAGTTGTTTTAATTTGCCTTTTTTCTCACCAATAGCAATTTAGAGAATTTTTTTCTCTTTTATTGGATTATAGATAGCTTTGATTTCTTCTTCTGAAAATTGCCCATTATGTGAAGATTGGATTTGGCTCTCCCATGATTGTAACAATGAAGGTACTTTGCTCTTCCTTGATTGTGAAGATTGAATTATAATCTCCTGTCTATTTGTTAAATTAATTCTCCGAAATGTAAACACAGTACTTGAAGTTGAGTGGGAAGATCTGCTCATGTTAGATCTGTAGGAGGTCTGTGACCCACGGGTGCAATAGTGGGTAATGAATTAGAATTGGCTAATTGCCTTCTGGGCAGTTTTAGAACAGAGCATCAGCTGTGATTGGTAGATGTGGAATTAGGGGAAGTGATGCAAGAAAAAAGGTCTTTAAAAGAAAGAGACAAAGGCCTGAATGAGGTTGCTTGTTGAGGTCTTCTGGGAGTTGGTGGTGGTTGTTCTTCTGGAAGTTTGAAAGAGTTGTTGGTGGTTGTTCTTCTGGGAGTTTGAAAGAGACACACTTGGAGTGGAGCGTACTAGAGTGGAGGCTGATAAAAAAAAGAATATGCTGATTGAACTGACAATGTGGTGAGTATAAAGGCTGACTTCCTTCCTTGCCCTTTCTGGAAGCATGAATCTCCGGGAAAGGCCCATCGTCTTGAGACTCCTTTCCTCTGGCTGGGGCCTAGAAATTCCTACCTGAGTCAGAGGAAGCAAGAGCTCGCTCACCCTCTCTATCTAGCTGACCATGTCAGTTGTGATGAAATACCCTCAATTTTATTAACTTTCCTAAATTTTTCCTTTACTGTGACTATCCCTAAGTCAGCTTTTAATAGCTTATTTTGAATCTACACAAATCAGCTGTCTAAGTAAGTTCAATTTTTTTTCTTTCTCCTTAAGTTAAATAGAATAGAGCTGTTTTAATCTTAGCAACAGGGCCCTAAGGTCCTAGCTGAGGGAGTTGTTTCCAATCCTCCCTTGCCCTAGGGAATAACCAACCTAATTAGCCGGCCCTCACTGGCAATACAAACTGACTGACTGGAGTGTTCTTCACCAGCTGTGAGAAAAACCTGGAAAAGGAGCCCTGCTAGAGAGAGTGATTATATTAAAGTTTTAGCCTTGTCCGCTCTGTCCTTTCACCCAGAAGAGTTAATTGGATTAAAACATTTAAAAGGACCACACCCAAACACCTAAAAAATTTGGTTAGAGCCAGTATACAGCCAAATTGAAAATTGGTTTTCAGTAAAATAACCAAAATTGGACACACATTGTTCTTTGTCTATTTCATAATCCCAGAGTATGTATAGCAACGGCTATACTCTGCACTGCTCCTGGTTGTGATTTTAATTGTTGGAGCTGTAATGTTGTATCTATTTTTCTCTAAGAGAAACCTGGAAAATGCCATACATAAGCTAGAGAATCAGATAGGAGAATTATGTCAGTCATCCTTTGAAAAACACATTTCCAAGTCAAACCGACCAATTGTTCCTTCCATTATTCAACAATATGCAAAACAAAATACTCAACTTGAGTTTATAGAGGAAAGTTTGGGAGATATGGCTTTTATAAAAAACAATGAAATGAATTTAAAACCACCCCAGAGTAGGAGTGACTTATCTCTCCATTCTTCCTCATTATCAGAATCTCCTTCCCACCCTGCCCATTTCATTTCTCATACTGCTCCTACCTCTGATCCTTCTGGCACTATGGGCCCACAACCTCTCCCCCTCAACTTTCCCACCCATTCTACTCTTTTACCTACCCCGTTGAAAATGGAGCAAGGAGACCAGAGACAGAAATACAAGAAAATTCAGATAGAGGTTTATTCTCTTTAAGGGAAGTTCCAACTTTCAATAGAAATGGGAACTTGGTATCTATAAGACAACATATACCTTTCAGTCCTGAGGATTTAAATAAATTCAAGGAAGACCTCTCATTTGAGGAAGAGCCAATATTAATTATAAAAAGATGGGAGAACATTTTCAAAATTTTGACCCAACTTGGAGAGATGTTGAAAATTTATTAGAAAAATTTCTGAGAAACAGAGAAAAATAAAGTCATCTCCTTGGCTAATCAGAAGCGAGGTAAGAGAGTAAATTATTGGCCAACTAAAAATCCACATTGGAACCCCAATGTTGAACCAGATTATACAAAGCTAAACCAGGCCAGAGAAGCATTATTGACAGGCATGAGAGTGTTCTCTGATAGACCAGACTCATGGTCTAAATTCTAAAGCACCAAACAAGAGATAGATGAGACTCCCTCTCAGTTTATGGACAGACTTATTGATGTGGGGAACATATATATGGACTTTGATCTATCCAGAGAAAGAGACATTAGACAAATATGTAGACAATTCGTTAAGAATTGTTGTTCAGTGGTAAAAGACTACTTTAAAACTAGCTGCCTGAACTGGGACCCCATGGACTTTGAAGAACTGAAGAGAGTAGCAGTCTACATTTATAAGGGCCATACAAAAAGATGAGAGGAAAACAGTAAATCAGTGGAATACTTACAGAAAGAAATTGAAATGTTAAAAATAAAACTGAAAAATCAGGGAGAGACAATAGCCCCTTTGGAGGAATCCACAGATAAATCAATAACATGCCTTTACTGTGGAAAAGAGGCCATGTAATGATGGTCTGTAAGAACTGACTATGGGAAAAAAGAAATAATAACAACTTTATAAATAATAACTATAGAAATGATTATGATAATTATCATAGAAATTATAACTTTAAATTTGATAGAAATAACTACAATGACTACAGGAAAAAAATTTAAAAATCAAATTATAGAAATAGAAATTGGGAAAATGGTAATTCAAACAAACTAACTCCACAACAGTACAACTTAAGTGGAACTTGTCCAAGAAATACTCAAGGTGCTACTAGCCCTCCACATGGGACAGAAGGTGGTACCTCTTAGACTCTATTATTTTTGTTGATATTAACCCTTTTCGGTTTTGTCTCCCCTCCAAATAGTAGCAAAAAAGAAGAAATGTTTTTTTTTTTAATACAGTACCTCTGTGACTTATTATACCTCCTGTTGATAGTGAATAATTGACTATATTGATTGTATTTAATTATTGATTATGATAAGACTTCCCTATTGATGGATCTGTACTATTTTATTACATTTTATTTGTTCCCAAAATATTTTATTTTATTTTTTTCCTTTTTTTTCTTTCTCTCATTTTTGTATTTGAAGCACATGTAATTGTATTGAAAATATTTTTTTAACTATTTTTGACTTTTGCAATAAGCTAAGATATCCATTTGCTTAGCATATAAATGCATACCCAAAAGCTTTAGACTATGGAAACCTGCCATTTATTGATCAATGTTATGGGAATATGATTAATGATTGTGTCTGATTCTAGAAAATGGGATAAAAAAAAAGAAGCACAGACATTATCTACCTAGTGCCATAAGAAGCGTGGATTTAAGCTGAAAAGTGCCAAAAGAACACAAAGTTCAAAAGGAAACCAATCCATGTGGTATTGAGGAACTTCTACACCAATATGAAAGGACTTGAATCTAGTGAGAGATTTGAGGTGGCAGCTCTTGATATATATTAAGACGTGGTACTTCTTGAACCACACTCCTTGTAAAATACTTTGTATGAAAGTACATAACAATTGGCTAATCTCCCCCCCATCCCTGAGAAATGATGAAATGATCAGACCAGGGAATGACACTTCCTTTTTTTTTACACAAAAATCTACTCTTTTTTTATTTCTTACATTATAGAAACTTCCTATAGTCCTGAGTTATAATGGGTAAATACAAAATTATTGCAGTTTTTCCCCTACAGATTTTTAGGACAGAAATTTACTTTAATTGGACCCTAATAACAAGAGCCTGTTATGATTTATTCTTTTTTAATTCAGAAATTATATATATATTGGTATTTTGATTCTAATTTTGACTTTTTTATTTCTCTCAAAACCTTAATTTTCCCCTCTATTTTTCTTTTATGTTTTTGGCTTTTTCTTTTGATAATTAACTCATATACCCATAACTCAACCACTTTGAATTGATCCAGGTGTTGGTAACACCCTCTTCGGGGGGGGGGGGTTGTATTGTATCTTTATTTTTAAAAAAATCCAAGATTTAGAATTTTATTTAAGAAGAATTTCAGGAAAATAACTTTGCTAACTCCTTGAATGCAGAGAAAGAACTCTTTGAAAAAAAGATGTTTGCAGAAACCTATCCTGCATCAAGAAGATCCAGAATGAACTTTTGGGTGCAATCGATTGAACAGAAGGGGATTGAACATTTATTGTAAATGTACACTTTTATTCCAAAGGGAACTTCCCCCTAATTTGACTTTTTGTCAATATGCCTAGCAAAACATTGGTTTTGCTTTCTCTCTTTTCTATTTCCCTCTTATCTCTAACTATTGTAATTTCCTCTTAGAAAGTGAAATATTGAAGATGGCAGCCTAGAAGGAGCACAAATTCAGACCTCTGAATACCCTTCCTTATGGATCACAAACCGAATGTTCCAAGGGAACTGAAAATCACACCTAACAACAAGACAGAGCCAAGGAACACTCCTATTGGACTCAATTCAAAAGTTATGCCCTCCCCACCCCCCAAAGCTGGAATCCAAGAATACTCGGGTTGAAGGGGAAGGCAGAAGGAAGATCCCAGGAATCTTCCCTCTACCTACTGAATATGTTGAGCCTCCAGCAATACCGGGAACCTCTGGGTGGGTAAAGGTGCTGGTCTGGAGGGTGTGCCTTGTGGGCAGGGCTGTACCAAGCTCAGAGTGTCAAACACAGATGGCAGGGAAGGAGCTGGAGAGGGAACATAGAGCTGGCAGCCTGGCCAGACCTTTGGAGATCCTCCATATTTGCTCCAGCCTTCCAGGAGGTTTTGGCCTCAGAGCACACCCAGCCCATACCAGCTGAACCTAATCCCATCAAAAGTCTTCAGAACTCAGGGAAGCCCAGGCTTCACACTCCTACCACATTGACTACAGAACTTTAATACAATCAAAATCCTCCAGAGGACAGGAAAGCTCAAACCCCAACAACCCTCCCCCATAGACTGAACCGAGAGATCGTCTGTCAAAGCTCCAAGAGGGGAGACTGACAGAAGCCCCCAAAACCAGAAAAAATGAGAGGAACAAGAGCACAGACAAATATGGGGAGCAAAGAAGGGATGAACATGAGCAAACAACAGAAAAAGAAGAAAGAAATTTCAATAGACAGCTTCTATACAGCGAACGGAACAGAGTGGGAGGGATCAGAAAGCAATAAATCAGAAATCCCAGTGAATTGGATACAGGCTGTGGAAGAACTCAAAATGCAATTTAAAACAAAATTAAGAGAGGCTGAAGACAATTGGGAAAAGAACTTAAAAACTAAGATAAGTCATCTGGAAACAGAGGCACTTGAGGTAAAACAAGAAAATAATGTCTTGAAAGCCAAAATCAACCAGCTGGAAAATGAGGCAAAGGAGATGAAAGATGAGGTGAAGAAGATGAAAAATTAGAAAAAGGAGATGAAAGATGAGCAAAAGAGGATGGAAGATGACCTCCATAGAAAATCAGACCAGAAAGAGAAGGATGACCAAAAAGCCAGGGATTAAATCCAGTCTTTAAGAACCAGAATACAACAACTAGAATTAAGTGACCTCACAAGGCAGCAGGACAGTATAAAACAAAACCAAAGGAATGAAAAAATTGAGGAAAATATGAAGCATCTTATTCACAAAACAGAGGATTTAGAAAATTGTTTGAGAAGAGACAATTTAAGAATCATTGGTCTACCAGAAGACAATGACAAAAGAAAAATCCTGGACACAATACTACAGAAAATTATTCAAGAAAACTTCCCCGATATTCTAGAACAAGAGGGAAAAGTGGAGATTGAAAGAATCCACAGATCACCTCCTGTACTTAATCCCCAACTGAAAACACCCAGGAATGTTATAACCAAATTCAAGAACTATCAGACCAAAGAAAAGATATTACAAGCTGCCAAGAAGAAGTCATTCGGATACCACAGAACCACAGTGAGGATAACGCAGGATCTGACTACATCCACAATGAAGGACCAGAAGGCATGAAATATGATATTCCAGAAAGCAAGGGAACTAGATCTACAACCAAGAATCAACTACCCAGCAAAACTGACTCTATTCTTACAAGGGAAAGTATGGTCATTCAACAAAATAAAGGAATTCCAAGAATTTGTAAAGAAAAGACCAGACCTGAACAGAAAATTCAATTCCCAAGCACAGAACTCAAGAGAATCATCAAAAGGTAATTATTTTTAAAAAGGGAAAAAAGAAAAAAAATAACCCTTTTTAAGAGATTCAATAAGTTAAAATGTTATATATACCTATAAGAAAAGAGGTCATTGGTAACTCTTAGAAACTGTTGCTATCACCTGGGCAGCTAGAAGAATTACATTTAGAGGGAACAGTGACAAAATGTATAGGACGAAAGGACAAGACATAAATAGGTATATAGATATATGCATGCGTAAATACATATACATGTGTGTGTGTGTGTGTGTATATATGTATATATATATACAACTAGAGCTAAAAAAAGAGGTTAATACTAAAAGAAATGGGAAAGAAACAAATGAGATAAATTTATATGTCACAAAGAAGCTCATGGCAGGAGGGGGGAGAATATCAATACACTGGAGGGGTAAACAGGTCGGATATAGGAAATACTCAACTCTTACATGCTTTGAAACTGACCCAAAGAGGGAAGAACAATCCAATCCATTGGGGCAGAGAATAAATTAGCGCCCTATAGGGGAGTAGAAAGGTAACAAACAGACTGGTGGGGAGGGAAGCAGTACAAGGAAGGGAGAGGGTGGGTGGGGTAATTTTAGAAAGACTACAGGGAAAATAAGGAGGGGAATAAGAAGAGGGGGGGTAGAAAGGGAAGTAAAGTAAAGGTGGGTACTAGGGGGACTGATTATTCAGAAACATTGATGTAGAAGGAAATAGTGAAAGAAGAAAAGGCAGGACTGGGAGTAGAAATCAAAATGCTGGGAAATACACAGCTAGTAATCATAACTCTGAATGTGAATGGAATGAACTCAACCATAAAACACAAGCAAATAGCAGAGTGGATTAGAATCCAAAACCCTACCATATGCTGTCTACAAGAAACACACATGAGGAAGGTAGATACGCATAGGGTAAAAGTAAGAGGGTAGAGCCAAATCTATTGGGCATCAACTGATAAAAAGAAGGCAGAAGTCGCAATCATGATATCAGACAAAGCCAAAGTAAAAATAAATCTAGTTAATAGAGATAGGGAAAGTAATTATATCCTGATAAAAGGCAGTATAGAAAATGAGGAAATATCTGTACTAAACATGTATGCACCAAATGGCATAGCATCCAAATTTCTAAAGGAGAAACTAAAGGAACTCAAGGATGAAATAGATAGAAAAACTAAACTAGTGGGAGACCTGAACCTTCCTCTATCCAAACTAGATAAATCAAAGCAAAAAATAAATAAGTAAAAGGTAAGAGAAGTGAATGAAATCTTAGAAAAATTAGAGTTCGTAGATATGTGGAGAAAAAAAATAGGGACAAAAAGGAATATACCTTCTTTTCAGCAGCACATGGTACATTCAAAAAAGTTGACCATGTATTAGGGCATAAAAACATTGCAAACAAGTGCAAAAGAACAGAAATAATAAATGCAACGTTCTCAGATTATAATGCAATGAAAATAATAATCAGTAAGGGTACATGGAGAGGTAAATCAAAAATCGTAGAAACAATTAATAACTTCATTGAAGAAAATGACAATGATGAGACATCTTTTCAAAACTGCCAAAGCAGTACTCAGAGGGAAATTTATATCATTGAGTTCATATATTAACAAACTAGAGAGGGCAGAGGTCAATGAATTGGGCATGCCGATTAAAAACTAGAAAGTGAACAAAATAAAAATCCTAAGATGAAGACTAAGTCACAGATTCTAAAAATCAAAGGAGAAATTAATAAAATTGAAAGTCAAAGAACTATTGATTTAATAAATAAGACTAGAAGCTGGTACTTTGAAAAAACAAATAAAATAGACAAAGTACTAAACAGTCTAATTTTTAAAAAAAGGAAAGAAAAAAAACAAATTGACAGTATCCAAAATGAAAAAGGAGACCTCACCTCTAATGAAGAGGAAATTAAGGCAATCATTAAAAACTACTATGCCCAATTATATGGCAACAAATATGGCAATCTAGGTGATATGGATGAATATTTATAAAAATATAAATTGCCTAGACTAACAGAGGAAGAAATAAATTACCTAAACAACCCCATATCAGTAAAAGAAATTGAACAAGCCATCAAAGAACTCCCTAAGAAAAAAATCCCCAGGTCCAGATGGATTCACAAATGAATTCTCATCAAACATTCAAAGAACAACTAATCCCAATATTATACAAACTATTTGATAGAATAAGCCAGGAAGCAGTTCTACCAAATTCATTTTACGACACAATCATGGTACTGATTCCAAAGCCAGCAAGTCAAAAACAGAGAAAGAAAACTATAGACCACTCTCCTTAATGAATATAGATGCAAAAATCTTAA
Source organism: Monodelphis domestica (assembly GCF_027887165.1). NCBI lineage: Eukaryota > Metazoa > Chordata > Mammalia > Didelphimorphia > Didelphidae > Monodelphis > Monodelphis domestica. The sequence goes on from NC_077230.1 coordinate 235,748,567, forward strand.
ATAGGATACTAGCAAAAAGACTCCAGCAAGTCCTCACAAGGGTTATTCACTATGACCAGGTAGGATTCATACCAGGAATGCAAGGATGGTTCAATATTAGGAAAACCATCCACATAATTGACCATATTAACAAGCAAACTAACAAAAACCACATGATTATCTCAATAGATGCAGAAAAGCCTTGGACAAAATACAATACCCATTCCTATTGAAAACACTAGAAAGTATAGGAATAGAAGGGCCTTTCCTAAAAATAATAAATAGTATATATCTAAAACCATCAGTAAACATCATCTGCAATGGGGATAAACTCGAAACCTTCCCAATAAGATCAGGAGTGAAACAAGGCTGCCCATTTCCACCTCTATTATTTAACATTGTACTAGAAACACTAGCAGTAGCAATTAGAGAAGAAAAAGAAATTAAAAGTATTAAAATTGGCAATGAACAGACCATGCTATCACTCTTTGCGAATGATATAATGGTTTACTTAAAGAATCCTAGGGAATCAACCAAAAAGCTAGTTGAAAAAATCAACAATTTTAGCAATGTTGCAAGATACAAAATAAACCTGCATAAGTCATCAGCATTTCTATATATCTCCAATCCATTTCAGCAGCAAGAATTAGAAAGAGAAATTCCATTTAAAATCACCCTAGGGGGGCAGCTGGGTAACTCAGTGGATTGAGAGTCAGGCCTAGAGAAGGGAGGTCTTAGGTTCAAATCTGGCCTCAGACACTTCCCAGCTGGGTGACCCTGGACAAGTCACTTGACCCCCATTGCCTAGTCCTTGCCACTCTTCTGCCTTGCAGCCAATACATAGTATTGACTCCAAGATGGAAGGAAGGTAAGGGTTTAAAAAAGATAAAATAAAATCTCCCTAGACAATATAAAATACTTAGGAATCTATCTGCTAAGACAAACACTGGAACTATATGAACACAACTATAAAACACTCTCCTCACAATTAAAATTAGACCTAAACAGTTGGAAAAACATTAATTGCTCATGGATGGGATGAGCTAACATAATAAAAATGACAATCCTATCCAAATTAATTTACTTGTTTAGTGCCATACCCATTGAACTACTGAAAAACTTTTTTACTGAATTAGAAAAAAACATAACTAATTTCATTGGGAAGAACAAAAGATCAAGGATATACAGGGAAAAAATGCAAAGGAAGGAGGACTTGCAGTATCTGATCTCAAACTATACTATAAAGCAGCAGTCCTCAAAACAATTTGGTACTGGTTAGGAGACAGAAAGGAGAATCAGTGGAATAGACTTGAGGTAAATGACCTCAGCAGGACAGTCTATGATAAACCCAAAGATTCCAATTTTGGGGACCAAAACCCACTATTTGATAAAAACTGCTAGGAAAAGTGGATGATAGTATAGGAGAGATTAGGTTTGGATCAACATCTCACATCCTACACCAAGATAAACAGAGAATAGGTGAATGACCTGAATATAAATAAGGAAACTATAAGCAAATTAGGTGAACACAGAATAGTATAGTTGTCAGATTTTTGGGAAAGGAAAGATGTTAAAACCAAGAAAGAGCTAGAAAAAAAATCACAAAATGTAAAATCAATAATTTTAATTACATCAAATTAAAAAGGTTTTGTACAAACAAAACTAATGCATCCAAAATTAGAAGGGAAGTAACAAATTGGGAAACAATTTTCCTTACAAAAACCTCTGACAAAGGTCTAATTACTCAAATTTATAAAGAGTTAAATCAGTTTAAAAAAAAAATCAAGCCATTCTCTAATTGATAAATGGGCAAGGGACATGAATAGGCAATTTTCAGTTAAAAAAAATCAAAACTATTAATAAGCACATGAAAAAGTGTTCTAAATCTTTTATAATCAGAGAAATGCAAATCAAAACAACTCTGAGGTATCATCTCACACCTAGCAGATTGGCTAACATGACAGCAAAGGAAAGTAATGAATGCTGAAGGGGATGTGGCAAAGTTGGGACATTAATTCATTGCTGGTAGAGGTGTGAATGGATCCAACCATTCTGAATGGCAATTTGGAACTATGCCCAAAGGGCGATAAAAGACTGTCTACCCTTTGATCCAGAGATAGTACTGCTGGGTTTGTATCCGAAAGGGATAATAAGGAAAAAAACATGTACAAGAATATTCATAGCTGCACTCTTTGTGGTGGCCCAAAATTGGAAAATGAGGGGAAGCCCTTCAATTGGGGAATGGCTGAACAAATTGTGGTATATGTTGGTGATGGAATACTATTGTGCTCAAAGGAATAATAAAGTGGAGGAATTCCATGGAGACTGGAACAACCTCCAGGAATTGATGCAGAGTGAGAGGGGCAGAACCAGGAAAACACTGTACACAGAGATTGATACACTGTGATAAAATTGAATGTAATGGACTTCTCCATTAGTGGCAATGCAATGACCCTGAACAACTTGGAGGAACCTATGAGGAAAACTACTATCCACATCCAGAGGAAACACAGTGGGAGTAAAAACACCAAAGAAAAACAACTGCTTGAATACATGATTCAAAGGGATATGGTTGGGGATGTAGACTCTAAATGAACATCCTAGTGTAAACAACAACATGGAGATAGGTTCTGATTAAGGACACAAGTGATACCCAGTGAAATTGCGTGTTAGTTGCAGGAAGAGTGGGTGGAGGGGAGGGAGGGAAATAATGTGATTATTGTAACCAAGGAATAATATTCTAAATTGACTAAATAAATTAATTCAAATGGGGAAAAAAATGACTAACAGCCATGTAGCCTCAGCAAAGCAGAGTGCTTTTAGGGCCCTTGTTTTGAGGAGAACCTTGGAGTTATTAAAGGCATGGCACATTGTTGCAAAGGCAAAAAAAAAAAGAAAGTGAAATATTGTATACATCTGTAGTTAGAAGTTTTTAGGGGTACAAGGTTATTATGTTAAAATGATCAAAGGGAAGACTAGTCTCCCAATGATCACTAGGGGGGATTGTGATGCTTGGATTTGGCTCTCCCCTTATTGTAACAATGAAGGTATTTAGCTCCTCCTTGATTGTGAAGATTAAGTTGTAATCCCCAGTCTATTTTTAGATTTTAATCCCCCCAAAATGTAAGCACAGTACTTAAAGTTGAGTATGGAGATCTACCCATTTTGAATTTTAACCATAAAAAGGTGTGAATACCCATTTCATACATTGAGTGGGAGGTCTGTGATTCACAGGTGAAAGAGTGGGCAGTCCTGGAGTGGAGTGTCAGTTGTGGTTGGTAGACATAAAAATTTAGGGGAAGTGACACAAGAGAAAAAAGTCTTTAAAAATGGAAAAGAGAAACACACACTTGGAGTGAAGAGACACACTTGGAATGAAGAGAGTCACTTGGAGTGAAGAGAGACACTTGAAATGAAGAGAAACTTGGAGTGAAGAGGGACACTTTGAGTTTGAAAGAGACACACTCAGAGTGGAGCCTGCTAGAGTTTATGGCTGATAAAGTATTTCACTGATTGAACGGACACATGGTGAGTGTCAAGGCTGACTTCCTTCCTTGGCCTTCTGGAGGTTTCAGCCTCTGGGAAAGGCCCATCATCTTAAGACTCCTTTCCCCTGGCTGGGGCCTTAGAATTGCTACCTCAGAGAACCTTAGAGGGCTCAGAGGAAGCCGGAGCGCTGTCTCTCTCTCTCTCTCTCTCTCACCCCCATTTTCCCTCTTCCTTAATTTCTTCCCTCTATTGTAAAATAAACTATTACTTTACTTTAGTAATTAATTTTTGGGATTTAGTAATTAAATCCCTGGTGACCAATTAAATATTCAGTCAAACCAATAAAAATTAACAGTTGTGAATCTTAAAACTGCTCAGATTCTACCTTAGAAGATTTGGTTAATTTGGTTAAGCTATTCCCTTATTGTAACAAATGAAGGTACTTGATCAGGAATGTATTGGGAATTTTAACATTACTCCACCCATACTTAGGCATACTTTAGGGGAATATAAAGTTGTAAACTCCTTACTGAAAAATGAAAAGTCCCCAACTCATACTTATAGTGAAGCAAAAACCCTAAGCTAGGTGGTCTATTTTTAGATCTAATACAAAAGGGTACTAAAGGTTAACAAAAGGTTAAAATAATCACTAAAAGGTCAAACAATTTACAAAGGGCAAGCTTAACAAGAGGAGTGAAGTTTTAGTCTACTTAGGGAAGGTGATAACAAAAGAAGATGTGAATTAAGAATGGACAGTCCTGTGGAAAATGTCTACTGTGATTGGTAGAAGTGAAAAATTAGGGGAGGTGACATACAAGAAATTTCTCTTTAAAAGGAGCTGGTCTCTCTGAACTTGGGTAGTTGAGTTTGGAAGTTGAATTGGAGGGTCTCTCTGAACACTGGAGTTTTACTTGGAATGACCTTGTGGTGAGTGGTTAAAGACTGACTAGTCTCTCTTAAGGCTCAGGCTATTTTCATATTTGGGAATTTTTCCCATGACCACCACTTATTTTTGATTTAAAACAAGACACTAAAAAATTATCTTTTACAGTTTGACCGAAACCCTTACAGTTTTGGCAATTCACAGTCTTGAAACCACATTTTTCGTGGTTACATAGTTCATATCCCTTGATCATTTCTCAATTGGGGAATGATTCTTATTTTTATAAATTTGACTCAGATATCTATATTTTTGAGAAATGAGTCCTTTATCAGAGAAACTTGGTCTATTTTTTTGTTATTTCATTGTGTATAACTTTTAGTAAAATGTAGTTTCCCTGATTATTTTAATTAGGTCTATTTTTTCTTTTGCTTCATGACCCCTGCTTTTTTTTTTTTAACTTCAGCTAAAACATCATATATTCTGCTCCATTTCCTTATTTTAACTCTGTGTCTCTTGTAAACAACATATTGGATTCTAGTTTCTAATCCATTCTACTTTCTGCTTCTGTTTTATGAGTGAGTTCATTCCATTCACATTCAGTTATAATTGCTAACTCTATTTCCCTCCATCCTGTTCTCTTCTATTTATCCTTATCTTTTTACCGTCTTTCCTCAAAAGTTTGTTTTGCTCATGACCACTGCCTCCCTTAATCCATCTCCTTTTTATTAACTGTTCTTTTTTTCTACTCTTCCCCTGTTACTTTTATAATGGACAAGTGAGATTTTTGTGCCTAAAAGAATGTATGTGTGTATGTCTGTACACACACACACATAGACAGATAGACACACACACACACACACACACTCAGAGACATTTAAGTGTTACTTAGACACCTACATTTTCCCTTCCACTATAAAAGCTTTCACTTGTGTGACTCTTTTATGTGAGATAATATTCCCTATTCTTTTTCTCCCTTCCCCCCTTCTCCTAGTGAATCCCTTTTACTCATACCTTCATTTTCTTTTTGAGATCATCCCAACATAATTGACTCACACTCATGCCTTCTATATAGACTTTTTAACTGGCCTAATAATGATAGAGTTCTTAAGAATTACATGTGTTATCTTCCCATATAAGAACATAAAGAGATTAACTGTATTGAGTACTTCATGATTTCTTTTTCATCTTTAGCTTTTTTTATGCTTCCCTTGAACCTTGTATTTTAATGTCAAATTTTCTATTTAGTTCTGTTTTTCCCCATCAGTAATGCTTGAAAGCTCTCTATTTCACTGAATGTTCTTTTTTTTCTTGAAGGTGTATAATTAGTTTTGAGGAGTAGATTATTTTTTGTTGTCATCTATGTTCTCCTTTGCCATCTGGAATATCATGTTCTAAGCCCTCTATTCTTTTAACATGGAGGCTACTAAATCTTATGTGATACTGAATATGGTTCCATGATACTTGTATTGCTTCTTTCAGGCTGTATGCAATATATTCTCCTTGGTCTGAGAACTCTGGACTTTGGCTATAATATTTCTGGGAATTTTTATTTTAGATTTTTTTCTGGAAATGAATGGTAATTAAAAAAACACAATTTTACCCTCTATGTTTAATATATTAGAGTAATTTTCCTTGTTAATTTTTAAAAATGTGATGCTTAGGTTATTTTTTTAATCATAGCTTTCAAGTGGTTTAATGTTTCTTAAATTATCTCTCCTTTGTCTATTTTCCAGGTCAGTTTTTTTCTGAGATATTTCACACTTTCTTCTGTTTTAAAATTTTCTTTGACTTTGTTATATTATTTCTTGATGTCTCAAACTCATTAACTTCCACTTGCCCAATTCTAGTTTTTAAGAAATTATTTTCTTCAGTGAGCTTTTGCACTTCTTTTTTCATTTTGCCAATTCTGCTTTTTAAGTTCTTTTCTTCAGTAAATTTCTGTGTTCTTGTTTCCATTTAACTTATTCTACTTTTTAGGAATTTCTTCTTTTCAGTATATTTTTGTGTCACTTTTACCATTTGGTCAATTTTTCTTTTTGTGGTGTTATTTTCTAGTGTTTTTTGGTGTCTCTTTTACTAAGCTGTTAATTATCTTTTCATGATTTTCTTGCATTACTCTCATTTGTTTTCCTTGCTTTTCTTTGCTACTCTTAACTCTTCTTTAACTGCTCCTGGAATTCTTTTTAGGGCTTATGCTCAATTAGCATTTTTCTTTTTGGCTTTGATTGTAGATATTTTCAAGTTGTTGGCTTCTTCTGAATGTGTGTCAATCTTCCTTGCTTTTGTTGTAGTCTTTTGTGGTCACGTTCTTTTCTTTTTTGTCTTTTGCTTTTTTTTCAACCTATTTCTGGACTTTGAACTTTGTGTTAAAGTTGGGATCTGGTCTCCAGGTGGATGGAGAGGCACCATCCCAAGATTTAGACTTTTTATTGCTGTTACTTTTAGAGCCAGTTCTGTCAGTCTGTAAGTTTGGGGTCTTTCCAAGGAGGTGTGATCCAAGGAGAGGCGTGATCACTGCTTTTTTGTTCTGTTCTTTGGTCCTGACCCAAGAAGTGCTCCTGCTCCCCTGTATCTGTAAGCATTACTACTAACACTGCTCTGGGTCCTGGAACTGGGACCCCAACTCCTGTTTCTTTGCTAGTGACCATAAGCACTCTTCTCTGCACTAGAACTATGCCTAGGTACTCTGTTCCGCTGAAGTCACAAGTGCTAGTGCTCCTCTTAACTCTGGAATTGTCACCAGGTCTTCTGCTCTTTTATGACTTACCAGGAACATTGCTCTCTACCCTGGAATTATGACCCAAAACTACATATGAACAATGCAACAGAGTCCTATGCCCAGGGTCAACTTAGGGTCCCCTATAATCTCTTTCTGATTAGTTGTATGACCCCCTTACTGTCTCTATCCCAACAATGCTGCTGTCACTGTCACTGTTATAGCTGCCTCCAATGCCCACTGCTCTTACTTCCACTACATGTACTCAAAACTTGCCCCATCCCTGATATCACAAATCTCTATTGTCAATCTACCAAGTTGTCTTGAACTGGAAAATGTCTAACATTGATCTTTTGTTGGGTCTGATGCTCCAGAATTCAATTTGAGACATGGTTTCAGAGTTGTTTAAAGGGGAATGTTGGGAGAGTTAAGCTGGATTGCTGACTCTTCTCTACCATGTTTGACTCTGCCCCTAACCTTTTCCTTTCTAATTTTACTTAATCATATTTATTTGAGTATTGACTTTATGTAATCAAAATTTAGTCCCAGTTTGTGCAGTTATGTGATGTTCTGTAGTAGGATTTGGCAAGCAAAAAAGATCAAAGAAGATGAAGGTAAGCTAGGGTTATGTTTTGACAAAACATTATGGGTGATAGAACAAAAGCATATAAAATTCAAGAATGAAGAAGAGTGAATTTCAAAGGGAGGAAAAAAGATAGAAGAACAACAGTGATGAATGAATTGATTAGAGGTCATGGTGAGAATAAATATTCAGTTTAGGAAGGATAAGGTGAAGAGAGATAGGAGATCAAGAAGAGAGAGATTGTGATCCAAGGTACAAATTTCATAGTTCTGAAAAATAATGGTATAACACTTGTGAAATATATTGAGATTGAATATATGAACATCTTTGTATGTGACCAAGGTATATTAATGGAATAGATTATGAGAACTGAAGAATTTTGCTAACTAGAATTCCAGGATAATTAAGGAGATAGCAACACACAATTGCCCCCCCCCAAGAATGAGTGCAATGGTTGGCAAAGAGATAAAGATTCAAAAAGGGAAGTTTTTGAATTAGAATAAAGAAGCACAATGAAACACATTCAAATATGGATTGCTGGAAGAGTGAAATATAATGTGTGTGGGTGTGGTTGTGGGTGTGCCACCTATCTAGAAGGAGAAAATGGATTGTGAATTTGAGAATCAGATCACTTATCTGACATAAAACATATATAACATAAAATCATATTATAGTAGTGATGGGGTACTTCAACTATAACAGAATAGTTAATTATAGAATAGATTGGTTAGTTAATTAAATCTAATAGAATTATAGTTATTAATCATATCTATAAAAATAGATAGTACAGAAATATTCTGTACTCTGTCAAAAACAAAGCTGTTAATAAATTCTTCATTTGATTTAATAATAATTTTATTTAAATGATAAAGGAAGGAATGAGAGGAACTGTTATTTTTACTTTGTTACCAATTAGTACAACTTGTTGCTGGAGTAGAAATAATGATCAGCGTAGAAGAGAGACATCTCTTATTTTATAGTGTGTGATAGAAAAGAAGAGGAAAGTCATGGATAGTGTGATTTTTAAAAACCCTATATTTGGAGAAAACAAATTTTTAAAATTTTAGAGAAAGGGAAGAATTTCATGGCTTAAAGTTCTAAGAGAGATGGAATGGGTCCACGACATCATCATTAATCAATTAAACATGCAAGCAAGAGCCAGTAACTTTAGATAAATGCAGAAAAGCAAGACATTCCTTTAAGTATAATCAGGAGACCTAAAGCTTAGAACAAGGTAAGGCTAGCCAACAATACTAGGAACAATGAAAGGAACTTTTAAATTTTAAAGCTACACTTAGACCAAGAGAAACAGCAAAAATTACTGTTTGGAGAAGATGATTCAAGGATAATGAATGGTAAAAGAAGGCTCTAACCCAATCTTTTTCTCCTGAAATCCACTTCTATATTATCAATTGCCTTCTGAACATCTCTACCTAGATGATCAATTGGCTTCTCAAAATCATCATATCCATCATAGAATTCATCACTGTTACTCTCAACTCCTAAAATTATATTCTTTCCAAAAGTCCATTTAAGGTCATCAATATCTTCCCATCCTTACACTTTCCCAGTCTCAGTTATCTTTGTCTCCCTGTTCCTCTCCATCTCCCTACCATTTATCAAATAAGTTGCTAAGTCTGTTGATTCTGTCTATAAAACATTGCTCATATTCATTCCCTTGAGTCCATTCCTATGACTATCACCCTAGTTCAGGCCCTTATCACCTCTGATGTGGATTATTTTAAGTCTCTTAACCAACATTTCTGCTTATAGTCTCTCCCTTCTCTAACCTATTCATCAATACAGCATGAAAATATTAATCCTAATGCACAGGTCTGACCATGTCAACCTTTGCTCAAAAGCCTTAGCTGATTTCCTATTGCCTAATCTTAACCTGACATTTAAGGGCTTCTATTTTCTTCCTATATTTTTTTCATATTGCTGACCCTTAATTGCAATCAATGCTGCAGACAGAATGTACTACTTACTGTTTTCTGAACACAACTTATGAGCACAGTACTTGGCACATAGTAAGCATCCAATAAATGTTTGTTGATTGTCTGACTGCCCTAAGTTCTGCCTCCTTACACTTACAGAACTATCCACCATGCTTAAAATATACTCTCTCCTTATCTTCACCTTACAGAATCTCAGCTTCCCTGAGGGGTCTCTGAGTCTAATTTTCACTATCTGTAAAATGGGAATGATAATGCTTACACTACTCTCCTCTCAAACCTTCTGTGAGTAAAGTGATTTATAAACTTTAAGCCAAAATAGAAATGTGAGATGTTATTATTATTATTATTATCATTATCATATTATTATCCATAGCTCCCTGGGACTCAAATCTTATCCCCATAGGCAGTCTGAGAAGCCCTTTAATATAAAGGAAAAAGAAATAATCATTGAACTTAGAACTTCACAATTTAAAAATATCTCATCAGAAGCAGACTGGGCTCCCTTTGATGGTCTTTTAGGGGAGGGATTGTCTGAGCTTTGAAGACTGCTAAGAAGACCCTTAAGGTTGAAGAGTTGGGCCTTTTCTTTGGAAATTGGCCCTTAAAAAAGTTCTAAGCATATACACACTCACATATATCTGCCCAGGCAATCTCTCTCCTCCTCATGACCCCAGATGCTCTTTCTCTCTCTCTTACTTTTTTAGTATCTTAATATCTCTTTCCTTTTTCTCTTTATCCCCCATCCCCCATGAGTGATTCATTCCTCCAGCCAATTCCATCCCCTTTGGCTCTTTAATCTTGGAAATTTTGCCTCAAAAGCAATTGCACCAAATGACAAGGGCTTGGCTTAAGTAGTCCTCCCCCCACCACCCCATAAGCTAGAAACTAGGTTCACTACTGTAACTTATTTTTATCTCAGCCAGATTCACAGTTCCCCTCTCTAACACTGAGTTTCATCCATTTCCGTTAAGCGACACTAACTACATTGTAAGTAATAACCCACCAGCAGCAGTGTCGCTAAAGGGTCTGTCTGTGCCTGGGTTATGAATAGTCCTATCCAAGACGGCAGTCAGACCGCTCTGGGCTAGGAGCGCATCCCATCTTGCAAGGTCAGACCTCATTGGTTTTTGGACGGTGGGGAAATTGCTAAGGAAAACCTGCAATGGGATAGAGTGGGTCAGGCGTCTCCATAAATGCCTCCCTGAGAACTAAGTTCTTACCTTGACTTTCCTCCCTGTTTTGAAGCAACCCCAGAAGCCCCTGAGGAATGCCTGACTTCCAGCCTCATGGTCACTGTCCTCTGATCTTGCCCCCATTCCTCTCTAAGCTATGAACATCCTATAATGTGAGGGCAAAAGGAGATGATCCTTTTTTCATTGGAAAAGGACTAATTTCACAACTGAGCTATGGAGAAGATTTCTCAAATATAGATTTTAGGAACTCGTACTTCCATAACACTTAGGCACCACTCTTGGTTATCCAGGGAGTTGCTGTTCAGGAAGAATCTTGGGAAGCTGTAAAAGTGTACAAATTCAGACTCAGATTGAAAATACTCATGCTGGGGCACCTTCAGGAGCCAAGTTCCTGGGCCTAATTGCTTTATCTAGTCTTCACATGCCATTGATTTCCCATTTTCTTTCTTCCATCTTTCCAAAGCTGTTTTCTTTCTCATGCTACAGACACAGGTGTGTTTGGCTTGTCCCTTTGGCCTCTGTGGAGCAGATCCCTTTCATGCCAGCCCACAAATAAGCCCAAACAAGACCACAGAGCTCTCAGAACGTACCAAGGTCAGTGTTCAGCTGAGGGCAAGGACTACAGATCCTACTGGTAAAGAAAGAAGATTTCCAAAAGTTCTGTTGCCTCCTATGCCCCAGACTCTCCAACTGAGCAGAATGGGGCTGTAGGGCAAAAAATACATGTTTCCCAGACTTCCAGGTCTTTTACTTTGTTCGCTAAATTGTCTTCTAAAGCTCTGAGCTAGCTGTTGTGTTTGCCAAACTCCTTTGGGCTACACTGTCCTAGTCTAGATTCTGTCATCAGAGAAGTAATAAGGTAGAGCAGATAGAATGTTGAACTTGAAGTAGGGAAGACTTGGGTTCAAATCTTTCTTCCTAGGCTTACTAGCTATGTGACCACTAGCCACATGGCCTAACCTTTCTGAGATTTCAGTTTCCTCTTCTGTAAAATATGGATAGTAATACCAATTTTACCTACCTGTCAAGTAGGACTCAAATGTGATCCTTTAATCCCAAGTAATATCCCTAAAAAACAGGTCATGTGATTCTCCTCCTCAAAAATCTCCAGTGGCTTCCCATTGCCTCAAAGATCAAATACAAATTCCTTTGTCTGATGTTTAGTGTCCTTTACAATTTGACACCAGTTTCCATTTCTAGACTTAACTACTCATCATCCCACTTCATGAACTCTACAGTCTAGCCATACTGGCCAATTTATTCTTCTAAAAACAAAACATCCCTTTCCTGTCTCTATCATTGCACAGATTAGAATCCTTAGCTTCCTTTAAAGCTTAGCTAAAAGATCACTGCCTACATGAAGCTTTTTATCATTCTTCCCTCCCTCCAAGTTGCCCGTGTCCCTCTCTTGAAAAGTCATTTAGTATACGTTTCATATTTTCTTTTACATGTATACATTATTATGTTGTTCTTCTCAGGAGAATATAAACTCCGAGTGTAGAGATTGTATCACAAAATTTTGTCCTTACATTCCCAGTACCTAGCACAGTGATTGGCATTTGGGCACCTAATAAATAGCTGATTGATGGAAATTAGGTAATGTACATGTAACAGGCTGTCAAAGATCACCTAACATGGGGGCACCCTGAAGCTGGAAAAAGGCATCCTGGCATTCCCCCACCACATGGATGGGAGTAGTCTCCTTTGATTGGCTACATAGCAAGAATAGATTGCATCTTTGAAACTGTCCAAATGGGATGATCTTGCTGTCTTCCTGATTTGGAGTTCAAAGAAAGTGAAGTTTCGCTTACTGTGGGTATTATGAACTGAACCAGTGAAGGAGAAAGGACTATTTTCCCTTTCTCTCTTCCATCTTCTGCACCATGGCCCCAAGAAAAGGGTGTGGGGTTTCCATTTGTGCCATTTTGTTTGGCCTCAACTTCAGGTATAAGAGGTAAACTCTCCAAATAGACCTGTAATCACTGAGCTTTGATGTCTTTAGAGCCAGGATATTGCAGCCAACCTAACTGGAAAGACCTGTAAATCAATCCCAGGGGGTGGGGGTGGGGAGGCTTGAACTTAGGTATGAGTGGTACAGAGTGGTAGGAATTATGTCCTATGCGTTGGAGAATATGTCTATAGATTTATTGATATTGCCATTCAGTTATGTGCAACTCTTTGTGATCCCATTTGGGGTTTTCTTGACAAAGATATTAAAGTGTTTTGCCGTTTCCGAGTTCTCCATCTCATTTTACAGATGAGGAAAATGAGGCAAACAGGGTTAAATAACTCTCTCAGGGTCACACAGCTAGTAAGTGTCTGAGTCTAGATTTGAATTCGAGTCTTCCTGACTCCAGACCCAGCATTGCTCCATCTATCTGTCCTTGTTATTATATATTTGGAGTATCTTTTGTAAAATCTAATCTGTTAATTTGTTAAAATGGAATTGGGTCACAGAGGACCTCTTAGAATTGGGGGCACCATCAATGTGGGTTGGGGCCAATAGCAAGGAGCCTAAACCCTTTAAATCTCTTTAGGGATATTATAGAACTTTCAAGAAAAAGTGAAATATAACATATCTGTCCTTTAGGTAGAAAGAACAGGGTAGTCACTGTTACATATGCAAATAATTTTGCCAGTTTTCAAGCTCTACAAAGATATCAGTTATTATTATTATTATCCTAGCTGAAGGATGTAGAGGAGCCAGAGATGCACAATGAGAATGATCAAAGAAAAATCAGAGCCTTGATGGAATTACTAAAGGAAGAGAGATTGTCTAGCCTAGAGAGAGGAATCTGAGAAGAGATTCTAATAACCACCTTCAAATTTAAGAAGAGCTATTATGGACAGGATTGGAAATCCTTGTCTGGTTTCTCTGAAGAATTTGTCTTAAAGTTCAGCAGGATGGTTATAAGGGAAAACTTTCTGACTAGGATTGCCATTGGATGCCAGAAGAGGTTTTGACCTTAAGAATGTTTATCAATTTGTCAACAAGTATTCTATGAAGCACCCATGTGAGCAAAGCACTTTAGGGGATAAAAAGAAGCACAAAATATACTTGACTTCAAGAAGATTACAGTCCAGTTCAGGGGAGAAAACTAACAGATGAAAAACTCAAAGAACAACCAACAGTTAAAAGGTAGTGTATAATCAGAAGCTAGGTGATGAGGGACAGGATGGGAGAAAGATCTAAACATGGAGATATCACTGCAATCTAAAATGGGAGGCTTTAAAGAACAGGTGAGTCTTAAGCTTGAAGAATAAGAAGAATTTATCTACTTGAAGATGGAGATTTGGGGTCAACAGGAGGAAATTTAGTTGAGGGTACAACAACCTGTGTAAAATCAGCCGCAGGAATCTGTGTGCTGAAAGGATATATATTAAGGGCATAACCTATCTGACTTGGTGAAGAACAAATACTGTCTGGAAGAGAGGAAAACACAGGATAGTCTCATTGGATCATAGGATCTGGAAAAGATTCTGAGCTGATATAATTAACACCCCATTCTTTCAGACATGGGGGAACTGGGACCCATAGATGCCAATCTACTTAACCAAGATTATTCATATAGTATATTGCAGAGCCTTCACAAGAGTCCTTTCAGCATGAAGATTCTCATTACCTGATATGGCTGCAGGAGACTTTTTCAGTGTTAGGTTGTAATCCATTTTACTTAATTAAAAAATCATCCACTTTATTCAATTTTTTAAAAAAAGTTGAAATAAGTCGTGGTCTCTCTCTGACCTCATAACGTTTAAACTCTAGTGGGTGGGGACTATCTACATCAAAATAGATGTGTAATTATACCACCCTAGGTCTTTCTCAGAATTTGTGAAGGAATATCACAGAAATAAAAAATATAGTCCTCGTGCTCAAGAAATGTGCAGCCTAGTCAGGGGATAAAATCCAAGACATTTTTTTTAAGTTGCAGAGTAGAACAACATCATGTTTATAGTAGTCACTCAATATTTTTCAAACCCTTACCTTGTCTTAGAATCAATACTAAGGATCAGTTCTAAGGCATTAAAGTGGTAAGGGCTGGGTAATTGGGGTCAAGTGATTTGCCCAAGGTCACACAGTTAAGAAGTGTCTGAGGCCAGATTGGAACTTAGGACCTCCTGAGCCATCTAACTGTCCCCCCATCAATATCTTTTGAATGAATAAACATATGGTGGCATCGATGAATACAGGGCAATCTAAGACTGTAAGTATAAGATGACACGGAATAGAGAGCTGTTTTTAAAGTGGTTTGAGTCTATGACACATCTAGGTTCACCATCCAGCATTTTAGGCATTTGTTTATCCACACCTGCTATAGACAGTGTAAAATCCCATTACACATATACAACATATATATATATATACATACACATATACATACACATATACACATATACAACAACAATGTGAGCACATATACAACACCCACTCACACCTTCATCTTCTCTTACCTGCTTGCTCTCTGTGATGGGAGTTACCATCTCATCCAGCAGAGTGTAATGGACAGTCTTGAACTTAGGCTCAAAAAACTTACTTGATTACAATTTCATAAATTAACAGTTATAAAGGGCTTACTCTTGTGTAGACAAGTAGCAAGGTGGTATAACTGGAGAGAGCATTAGTCAGGAGGAGCTAGATTCCACCCTCACCTCTTTGCTTACCAGCTGTGTGACCCTGGGGAAATCAATTAAAATCTGTGCTCCTCGACCACTCCCTAGGGCTTATCTACTAAGTCTTAGACATAGAATCTAAAGTTGTCATCTTGCAATTTGTGAAGAGACCTAAATTGAAGAAATGTGGAGCCATTTTAGGATTCAAATCTATGTAGAGAACTGTTCTAGATAAGTTCAAAGTTTAGGAAAGAAATAGTCCCTGCCATCATGGAGTTTTAATCTAGTAGAGAAATTAAATATGCATAGATTACTATCCTGTACTGGAGCTCAATGTTTCTCAAGTCTCATTTTATTAAATATAAACTAAGTCCCACTTATTTTTTTTTTATAACCCTTACCTTCCGTCTTGGAGTCAATACTGTGTATTGGCTCCAAGGCAGAAGAGTGGTAAGGGCTAGGCAATGGGGGTCAAGTGACTTGCCCAGGGTCACACAGCTAGGAAGTGGCTGAGGCCAGATTTGAACCTAGGACCTCCCGTCTCTAGGACTGACTCTCAATCCACTGAGCTACCCAGCTGCCCCCCTAAGTCCCACTTATTGAGATCTCAGCTTTGCTTCTTATTAGTTGAGTGAGGAATTATGGACAACTCGGTCTTTCTGAGCCTTTGTACCACCAACCTCATGGTATCCCCAGATTTTTGTATGTTGCATATGGCGGGAACTTGATAAATCCATGTTGATTTGAATATTCAGTTATTAAATGTGGGCTATTATTCATCTTTTTTCCCATTGTAGTATTGCCTCTGAGTCACCCCTCAACTCTCATTCACAGATTGACGCCCCAGGGGATGACTGCTATTAAAGGGAGCTGCTGGATCCACACTCCTAAAATTATTATTGTTCATGAGCTCCCACAAGGATATTTACCTTTAACAATCAAGCATTTGACAAAGTTAACTTAAAGCAAAGCCATTAATGAAAATGGCATAGTTTGAACATTATCCCCCAAATAACTTGGAGTACCCTCTCCCACAATATACTCCACAGAAGCACTAAAAAGAAGTGAACATACACATACTGAATACTAGTCAAGAAGCAAATTTATAGAGTACATTTTTCACAGAGGCAATTCATACTAGCGCTTCAAGGTCTTGATGTCCTTTTTCTTCTCATAATGTTTTCATAGTACTGCTGCTTCTTAAAGTGCTGCTTCTTTTCCCCAAAAATAGCTTCTTTGTAGGGCAAGGCTCCTTGGGCCTGATGCTCTATACAGCTCAATGCTGGACAGTTAGAACTAGCAACTTTCTTGACTAACAGTCCACATTCCTTAGATGTCTCATCCTTCACATGATCCCCTTGAGCTGTGATGACAAACCTTTTAAAGAAGGAGGACCAGGCCTTGTCTACACCACCCTACAGACTGAGTGCTACGCTTGCCCCACATACACACACACAGGGGAGGGAGAAAGTGCCCCATTGGGTTGCTGGGTGGGCGAGGTGAGGAATGTCCTCATCAAGTGTAGAGAAAAAGGGGATTGGCCTGAGCACTCAGCTCCCCTCCATCTCTGCAGCCTATGAGCTGCCCACCTTATCTCTTGTGTGCTCTCTTTGGTTGCTGGGCAGAGGGATGGGTGATGTGAAAAAATGTTGTCAGGAATTCTGGAGATGGGGAGGAGAGCAGCTCCACCTGAGTCCCTCTGCCTTTCTAGTAATGAACTCTAGGGCAGGGGTGGGAGGGAGGGTGGCCACATGCCCACAGAGAGCCCTCTGCATGCCATCTTTGGTACCCATGTCATAGGTTTACCTCTGAGAGTATACCTTGCTTTTTAAAGGGCTGCCAGTGGTATGGTAGGTCTTTGAACAATGAATGGCTAGCTTCCTTCTATTTTCATCAAGATTTTTCAGAGAATATCTATACTTCTTAAAGACTTACCAAAATATAAACACTTCTTTACATTTTGCTAAAGGACCTAATACCTCATAGTTTCTATTTTTTCTACCCCCACTCCTTTACATTCAGTCATTCCTTAAAGTGGGCTATAGAGAAAACCATTAATCAGGAGTCCCCCGATTAACTCCATCTTCCCATAGACACTCATACTATTTTTTTAATGACAGACATGTGAAAGAATCAAGGATACTAAGAATCACTAATGATGTCTTTTCAATAGTCTAAAGCATCCTAGCTGAGAAACTGTTGGAGCAAAAAAAAAAAAAAAAAGCTGAGCTCAGAATCAAGAATCTCTTCTATTCATCAGTCCTGAAAACCACAGGTTCATAGAATTCTCTATTTCATTCTCCATTGTTAAGGGAATGGTTGTACTAGAACAATAGGAGAGGAAAGGAGAACAGGGATAGGAGGAGAGGGAGGAGAGAAGAAGGGGAAAGGAGGGGAAGGGACACAGGAAGAGGGTAGAAGAGTATTTCAGTTGCCTACTTCAATCTGGCTCCCTCTGCCAGGTGTGAGGTTGCACATTTCCCAGCTGCAGGCCATGGACTTCTCTGGATAATAGCAGCTGTTCAAGTGCATATTAGCACTCGAGATGCTTGATAAGAGGAATTAGAGCACTGCCTGGCTTCTTTATTTTTTGCCTGGCTGAATCAATAATTAAGTGTATTCTAATAGTGCCGTTTTGCTCAAGATTCTCATTTGGCACAGGCATTAGGTCCAAATGAAATATTTAGTTGACAGGATACAGTTATGAAGGAAAACCACATTTCTGTCTGTATACTTTCATTTTTCTAATGATGAGAAGCCATAGGACTTCTAGTCCCGGCTGCCTGTGGGTTCCCTGTCATTCCCCTTTCTAGGACAAAGATGAAAAACCCTTCTCCTTCCATTAGGAAAAATGACATTGTCAGATTCTAGTGTCCACATCCCTATGAAATGAAAGCCAATAAGAAATCCTTATCGTGGTCCATTTCTCTGTCAGTGGTTGGACTCGTGATTTAGCTCTTGAGTAAATGAAGTGCTTTTTAAGGAATATTAGAGAGATTTTTAACCTTGGTAAACCTTGAGGTTCATTCCCTACTTCCCATCTTCTTAATAGGTCAGGCATGTGTAGGGGAGGAGTTGCTGAAATTGCTGATGGTGTATCCCAGAAAATGAACCACAGAGGGGTTCCCAGGACTCCCCTAACCCGGCGGAATTTGGATTCTAATTATTTCATTGTCTGAGAGAGAAGGCAAAAGCAGGTCCTGCTATCTCTTTCAGTACCTAATATCTCCACTTAAGGGAAATGAAAGTTCTTTATACTTGAAATATTTCATGAAATAATTAAGCCAAACACAAATGTAAGTTTGTTATTTATTCAATAGCACTCTCACTTATTTTTACAAAAATCCTTTTTTTCACAATGACCCTATGACACATAGGTAATGGAAATATTATTTCCTCATTTTTATAAATCAGAAAACGGAGGCTCACAGAGGTAAAGGGATTTGCTCAGTGCTATAGAACTACTAAGTGTGGGAGCCAGGCTTTGATCTCAGGGGAAAAGTTGAGTATCCTGTCTTGAAGCTAATGCAAATGTCCAATTGGTGAAGAGTATTAGGGATGAAAAAAAATATGGTAAAAGCTTGATGTCTGCCCTCAAGGAGTTTAGCCTGACCATTAATTTCAATGTAAAATTATTTTCACCAGTAGGGGATACAGGCACACAAATATCTAGAATGCAAGGCAATTATGTTATAATGTTATGAAAATAGTTTACATTTATATATAGCCTACTATGGGCCAAGTATGATACCAATAATTTTACAAATATCTTACTTTATACACAAAATAACCCTGGGAGGTAGGTCTTATTATTATCCTCATTTTTACCAATGAAGAGACTAAAGCAGAGAGAAGTTAAGTAGCTTGCCCAGGACCACATAGCAGTTAAGTTTCTGAGGCCAGATTTAAACCCTGGACCTCCTGACTCTGGTGCCAGCATTCTATTCATTGTTTCACCTACCTGCCTCTCAGAAATGTCATGATTAATGGGAAATGTATACTAGAGGAGTTCAAAAGAATGAGGGAGGGAAGGATCACTTCTGCCTGGTGTAGTTAGAGATGGCATTGTGGAGATTATATGTGAGCTGGACCCAGAAGGGATAAATAGAGTGTAGGGACAGGTAGAGATCTGGGGGGCTTGAGAAGGGGTCATAATAAAAGAGGAGGTAATAATTTGCTATGGAGTTCAGCAAGATAAATACCTACTAGAGGAAGAATGGGTAGTTGTAATCAGTAGGTGTGCAGGGCTTATGAAGAAGACTGTGAGATAAGAATGGAAGTTGGGAACAGATTATGGAAAGTCTTACATGTTGCTCTAAGGAAGATGGACTTTGTTCTGGTAACCATTGAGTAGGGGAAGCAGAGATATCTAGGTAGGGCAGTGGAGAAATAAATGGCAAGCCACAAAGTATCCTGGCCAAAATAACCTGGAAATGGGTCACAAAGATTCAGACATGATTGAAACAAGTGACCAACAATAGCAAACATAGATAGAAATAAGATGGTGAGATGGAGACAAAAAGAGAGAGGAGAGAAGGGGAAAGAGAGAAATGAAAGGTATTACATTCATATACATTTGACATTTTAAACATTTACCTAAAATAAATTCATAGAATTTTTATACAATCATTTTTGTACTTAAATGTTCATATTTGTTGGTGATTGTTAAGTTCACAAAAAAGAAAAAAAATTAAATCCTTTTATTTGAGTGTTGTTTTCACTCCCCTTGTTATTGGAGACAAAATTTCACCATCTGCCTTCCAAACTCTATGCCATATCTGAGGGTTGTGGACTTTATTTGGAACTTCTTTGTTAAGAAAGAAATTGAGAGTCCTGTACTATAGCAACGGAAATGTGTATCTCAATCCAATCTCTTGGCTTATCTATTGTCACTTTTTTTCTAAGATCTGTCCATTGTACTGACTTGAGATGGGTTAGGAGGGCATGTGCATTCTTACCAGCTCCCTATATATACCTGAAGTTAATGATCAATTTTTCCTCAATAATTATGGTATTATCAGCCTCTTAACAAAATGTCAGAGGTGGAGAGGCATGAGGTTAGGAGACTCATCAGAAAGCTCTTAGAACGATCCCCAGGAGAAATGAAAAAGGACAGAAGTAGGGGCAATGTGAGTAGAGAATAGGATAGATGAAAACAATTTCATGGGGATAGGTCAGAAAAGAAAGACACTGTGTAAAGTAGGGAATCAGTGAAACCTCAGACTTAGTAAGACCTGGGCTTAATTGATTTGGAGAATGTCCTTCCCTGAAAACTCGTAGTAGGGCTTTAGCTCTTCTTGGTACATGGTGCTGTTTGAAAACTTTCCAAGGAGGTAAGAAGCAAGAGTAAGGATTTATCTGGGACATTCTGGAGCAAGGAGGAAGTTGGACACATAATCCTAGCAGAGACAAGAAAAAAAATGGGCAGCTAGGAACTGAGGTCTGATAACTCAAAGGCCCAAGCAATATTGATGCCTGATGCCAACACCAAGTTCAACCTCAAGAATTGCTGAACATGCCACTGAAAAGACCAAGAGAAACCAACCATGTCTGAGCAGAGGGCCAGATCACAACATGGAACATGATCTTGTCCAGGTAAACTCACCAGGAAGCAAAGTCTGAGGTTTAGGAATGAGGGATTCAGTAAAGGAAAATTCTAATTTGCAATTCTTCCTATTCTCCTGACTCAAGCAAGCATTAAAGCACAATTGGGTATGGCCAAGTCCAGACTTTTGGTGTCTCCTAAATTTTTCCTTCAGTTGGAAAGGTTCCACTATTGCCTCTATTGCCCTTGTTAATGCCTTTTGTGATCATGGAACCTAAATGGCAGAGTATGGTGAATGAAATGTTGAGTTGAAGTAACAGTGGACCATCCAGGTGGGATTATCCAACATGAAGTTGAAAGTGAGAAACTGGGGGATTATGGGAAGATGGCTAGGGACCCTCCTCCTCAGTTCCACTTAAAAGGTATGCAAAAAAAAAAAAAGCCTGAATTCTTGAACTCTTGGGTTTAAGGGAAAAGAAGGAAGGTCCTAGGAGCCCTAGGACTCCTCCCCCACCTACTATACTGTGTCTCCAGTGGTCCCTGGAATCTCTGGTTGAGTAAGGGCACTAATCTGGAGGGAATGCCCTGTTGGCACAGCTGTACCAGGTCTTAGGGCTTTGAACACAGATGGCAGGGAGGCAGCTGGAGGAGAAGCACAGAGAGGGCAGCTTAGTTGCAGGCAAAATGTTCCATCTTGCACCCTCCTCCATTTTCTCAAGGTTTTGGCCTCAGGGCACATCCAGCTCTGAAGATCAACTCCACCCAGGACTAATATTATCATTAGGGCAGATATTCCCTGGCCTTCAGAGACCAAGGAACCTCAATCTCCAACACCCCTCCCCCATAGACTGCTCTGAGAGCCTTGCTGATTAAGTTCTGAGGGTGAAGGTTTCCGCCACTAGAGAGTACCCTCATAACAGGGTAGGAAGCTCAGCTCTCTTTAGCTTCCACACCTTTACATGCACCTTTGGCTTCTGCTGCCAGCTGGGGAAGATCTGACCTCAGGGCACATTAATACCATAAGCCTAACCTAGTCAATCAGCAAAGAAGAAAAGAAGTCCCTTCAGGACAGAATAGCCTAAACCCACAGAACCAGCAAATAATCAGAGGAGCAAGATTACAGCCAATTGGGGGGGGGTGGAAGGAAAAAATATGTGTAAACAACAGAAAAAGAAAAAAGAAATTATAATAGACAATTTCTATCCAGGTAATGAACAAAGAGCAAATGGAACAGAGGAGGAACAAGGAACACCAAGCAAAAACACAAAAAATCCAACGAATTGAATACAGAAAGAACTCAAAACACAATTCAAAAAACAATTAAGAGAGGCTGAAGACAATTGGGAAAAGAACTTAAAAAGATAAATAAGTCATCTGAAAACAGAAAATAGCATCCTGAAAGCCAGAATTGACTAGCTTGAAAATGAGGCAAAGCCAGGCAGGCCAAAAACAGAGAAAGAAAACTATAGATCAATCTCCCTAATGAATATAGATGCAAAAATCTTAAATAGGATACTAGCAAAAAGACTCCAGCAAGTGATCAGAAGGATCATTCACCATGATCAAGTAGGATTCATACCAGGGATGCAGGGCTGGTTCAATATTAGGAAAACCATCCACATAATTGACCACATCAACAAGCAAACCAACAAAAATCACATGATTATTTCAATACATGCAGAAAAAGCCTTTGACAAAATACAACACCCATTCCTATTAAAAACATTAGAAAGATTAGGAATAGAAGGGTCATTCCTAAAAATAATAAACAGTATATATCCAAAACCATCAGCTAATATCATCTGCAATGGGGATAAACTAGATGCATTCCCAATAAGATCAGGAGTGAAACAAGGATGCCCATTATCACCTCTACTATTTGACATTGTACTAGAAACACTAGCAGTAACAATTAGAGAAGAAAAAGAAATTGAAGGCATTAAAATAGGCAAGGAAGAGACCAAATTATCATTCTTTACGGATGACATGATTGTCTACTTAAAGAATCCTAGAGATTCAACCAAAAAGCTAATCGAAATAATCAACAACTTTAGCAAAGTTGCAGGATACAAAATAAACCCACATAAGTCATCAGCATTTCTATATAATTCCAACACAGCTCAGCAGCAAGAACTAGAAAGAGAAATCCCATTCAAAATTACATTAGACAAAATAAAATACTTAGGGATCTATCTCCTGAGACAAACACAGGAACTATATGAACACAACTACAAAACACTCTCCACACAACTAAAACTAGACTTGAATAATTGGAAAAACATTAACTGCTCATGGGTAGGATAAGCCAATATAATAAAAATGACCATCCTACCCAAACTCATCTATCTATTTAGTGCCATACCCATGGAACTTCCAAAAATTTTTTTTACTGATTTAGAAAAAACCATAACAAAGTTCATTTGGAAGAACAAAAGATCAAGGATATCCAGGGAAATAATGAAAAAAAAATACAAAGGAAGGGGGCCTTGCAGTCCCAGATCTCAGACTATATTATAAAGTAGTGGTCACCAAAACAATCTGGTACTGGCTAAGAGACAGAAAAGAGGATCAGTGGAATAGACTCGGGATAAGTGACCTCAGCAAGACAGTATATGACAAACCCAAAGATCCCAGCTTTTGGGACAAAAACCCACTATTTCATAAAAACTGCTGGGAAAATTGGAGGACAGTGTGGGAAAGATTAGGTTTAGATCAACACCTCACACCCTACACCAAGATAAATTCAAAATGGATGAATGACTTGAACATAAAGAAGGAAAATATAAGAAAATTAGGCGAACATAGAATAGTATACATGTCAGACCTTTGGGAAGGGAAAGGCTTTAAAACCAAGCAAGACTTAGAAAGAGTCACAAAATGCAAAATAAATAATCTGGAATACATCAAATTAAAAAGTTTTTGTACAAACAAAACCAATGTAACTATAATCAGAAGGGAAGCAACAAATTGGGAAACAATCTTCATAAAAACCTCTGACAAAGGTTTAATTACTCAAATTTACAAAGAACTAAATCAATTGTACAAAAAAACAAGCCATTCTCCAATTGATAAATTGGCAAGGGACATGAACAGGCAGTTCTCAGCCAAAGAAATCAAAACTATTAATAAGCACATGAAAAAGTGCTCTACATCTCTTATAATCAGAGAGATGCAAATCAAAACAACTCTCAGGTATTACCTCACACCTAGCAGATTGGCTAATATGACAGCTATGGAAAGTAATGAATGCTGGAGGGGATGTGGCAAAGTAGGGACACTAATTCATTGCTGGTGGAGTTGTGAATTGATCCAACCATTCTGGAGGGCAATTTGGAACTATGCCCAAAGGGTGCTAAAAGACTGTCTGTCCTTTGATCCAGCCATAGCACTGCTTGGTTTGTACCCCAAAGAGATAATAAGGAAAAAGACTTATACAAGAATATTCATAGCTGCACTCTTTGTGGTGGCCAAAAATTGGAAAACAAGGAGATGCCCATCAATTGGGGAATGACTGAACAAATTGTGGTATATGTTGGTGATGGAATACTATTGTGCTAAAAGGAATAATAAAGTAGAGGAATTCCATAGAGACTGGAACAACCTCCAAGAAGTGATGCAGAGCGAAAGGAGCAGAACCAGGAAATCATTATACACAGAGACTGATACACTGTGGTACAATCAAAGGTAACAGATTTCTCCATTAGTGTCAATGCAATGTCCCTGAACAATCTGCAGAGATCTAAAAAATACTATCCACAAGCAGAGGATAAACTGTGGGAGTAAAAACAATGAGGAAAAGCAGCTACCTGAATACAGGGGTGGAGGTGATAGGACTGAGGAGAGACTCTAAATGAACACTCTAATGCAAATACCAACAACATGGAAATGAGTTAGAAACAGGAACACATGTGATAACCAGTGGAATTGTGCGTCGGCTATGGGAAAGGGAAAGGTGGTGGGGGGAGGGGGGAAGGAAAAGAAAATGATCTTTGTTTCCAGTGAATAATGTTTGGAAATTACCAAATAAAATAATGTTTTAAAAAAAAAAGAAAAAGAAAATGAGGCAAAGAAGGTGAAAGATGACCTACAAAGAAAATCAGAACAGAAGGAGAAGGATGACCAAAAATCCAGGGATGAAATTCACTCTTTAAAAATTAGAGTCCAACAACTAGAAGCAAATGACTTCACAAGGTATCAAGAGTCTATAAAACAAATTCAAAAGAATAAAAAAAAAATTTGAGGAAAATATTAAACACCTCATTGACAAAACTGTAGGCCTTGAAAAAAGATCCAGGAGAGACAATTTAAGATTTATTGGACTACCAGAAGATCATGAAAAAAAGAAAAAGCCTGTACATCATTCCAAAGGAAATTATCAAATAAAATGGCCCAACATTATTGAAACAGAAGGAAAAGTGGAGATTGAAAAAATCCATAGATTACCTCCTGCATTTAATTCCCAAAATGACAATGCCCAGGAATGTTGTAGCCAAATTCAAGAACTGCCAGACAAAGGAAAAATTATTACGAGCTGCTAAGAAAAAATCATTCAGGTACCATGGAACCACACTTAGAATAACACAGGATCTGGCTACATCTACACTGAAGGACCAGAAGGCATGGAATATGATATTCTGGAAAGCAAGGGAACTGGGTCTATGACCAAGAATCAACTACCCAGCAAAACTGACTATATTCTTGCAGATGAAAGTATTGTCATTTAATAAAATAAAAGACTTCCAAGCATTCATAAAGAAAGGACTAGACCTAAACAGAAAATCTGATGCCCAAACACATAATGCAAAAGAATTGCCAAAAGGTAATTAAGAAAGGGGAAAAACAAACAAGAAAAACCCTTTTTTAAGGGACCCAATGAGTTCAAATCGTTTGTATTCCTATAAGAAAAGACGATATTGGTAACTCTTAAAAATTGTTATTTTCACATGGGGAAATAACATAAGGATACTTAGAGGGAACAGTGACAAACTATTTAGGATGAAATGTCTATATATATATATATATATATATATATATACATATATAAACATATATAAAACTAGAAGTAAAAAAGAGGATAATTCTAAGGGAAATGGGAAAAGAGACAAAATGGATTAAATTTATATTTCATAAAGAAAGTAAGAATCTGAAACTTATGGGAGATGCAAAGCTAGACAGAACTGGGAGTCATCTCCACAGAAGCAATCACTGAAGGCATAAGAGGGAATAAGGCAATATGTTACAGTGCAAAAAGTGCTGGATTTTGGAGTCAGAGGACCTGGGTTCATATACTAGCTTTGATATTTTTTACTCCTATGATCTTGGGCAACTTGCTTACACTCCCTTACTCTCAGTTTCCTCATTTATAAAATTAAGAGCTTGATTTTTAAGTTTTCTCCCAGTTCTAGATCTATGATCTTAAGTCATCTAATCCCTCTGGTCCTCAGTTTTCTCATCTATAAAATAGGGCAGTACCAATGACACAGAGAGACTAAGGAAAATGACAAAATCAAGGCCATTGGATTGAATGACTGGGAAGTCACAGATGACTCTCAGGAGAAAAAAGAAGAAAATATTACAACTTAACACCACTCCTACCAATATCAAGTTCAAATACTTGTCACTGCCAAAAAGTTCTCCCTCACGTCTAACCTAAAGTCCTCCTGCAAATGCTGCTCTTATTTGATAGATTATATAATCTTTATTTCTGTGAGTTTCTCAGCTGATAGATTGCCTCTTATTCTTGAAAGGTAAACCCTGATGAGGTTCTGGATGAAAACATGCACTAAGGCCTAGGAGAAGTACGGTTGCTCCTCAGCTGTCCATAAAAACCAGGAGGTGGAGGTTGGGACCAGCAGAGATTGGAATACTGCCCTTACCTCAGAAACCACATGGAAATGAAAAAGTCCAGAGTCCCCTGTTTCAGGTGAGAAATCGTCTCAGCTAGCTAATTATTTGCACAGCTTGCCTCTCTCTCCAATCTCTTCTGTATTTTAGATAAATATTTTGTATACTTTTGCACTAGAAATTAGAAAGTAAGGGGGGAAAAAAAGAAAAAAGTCAAGTGATGTTGATCTTGAATCCAGCCTTGCTGGCTCGCTCTTGTAGTGTTTGAAAAGTCAATCCATTCATCTCCAGCAAAGTGGGCAATGCAGAAAATTGATATTTGTCTAATATTTGCTCAGCCTATTGTGTCTTGCTGTGTATTCCCAGGTGCTCTGGCTTTCGGGGAAAGTTAATCACTAAGTCTTAAGACCTCCCCAGCTGTGCCATTTCTGAGCAAAAGGTGTGGAAAATGTAAAAAAGGGGAGGGGGGGTTTAGATATATATTTATATTTTTTTCTGCACTGTAACAGAGTAGATTCCTGACAGTTGTCAGAGAAGAAGAGCACTCAGGGGAGTAGGGTCCTGGCCAAGAGAAGGGATGGGGACACAACAATAATTGAGTCGATGTGATCTTTGTCCCAGGGTACCAACTTGAGGGTCTGTTTCCTTCCTCAAGTGAATCTCATCTGTAAAACCAAGGTTACCTCACCTCTTCCAGGTTCAGCTTCTATTGTAAGAGCCCTGTCTTCTCCTCTATCATCTTACCTCCTCTTTTTCTTCCCAGGGATGGACCAGAATGATTGTACTCTTGCTTGATAAACTGTTCTCTCTTTCAAATCTCTCCTCCCTCAACTCCCATGGATCAGAAATTTAGATACAACTAAGGCAGACTGATTTTGCTCCTGTGACCAGAATTACTAATTATGATTGATTAGGAATTTAAGAGAGGTGAGGGCAGTATTGGGGAATGTATCTCACTTGGAACACTCCTATTGGAGGAGATGAGTTAATTTAATGGAGGGGAGGGATCAGTAGGGCTTGTGGAAACACAGTTTCCTAACTGGAGCTGCTGGGTTAGACTAGTGAATATTTCCCTGTGATTGATCAGTGCTTGGTATACTATTAAAATTCTTGGCTTGATTTTGTTATTGTTATTATAACAACCTGGTTGGTTAAGCATGTGAATGCTGTAGTAGAGTGCTAAAGATGAAGAAGCATGGTCTTGAGCCCGTTTGATCTAGAAGGTTTTCATTAGTCGGGATGGTGAAATCCCAAAGCTCAAGTTCACATTTGAAAGATGAAACCAAGGAAAATGACATCATTTCTTTTGCTCTTTTTGAAAGGGAAATCAGAAAGGATGACTGGATGACTTGGTATGGGGGAAGGTCAGGCAGCAAGACAGGCTGTAGAATAATGTGGTTTGCAAGACTGGACGCTTTATAGACAAGGCAGGAGACAAAGGTCTCAGATTAAAGCCCAACTTTGCTACATATTAGCTGTGTGACCTTGGGCAAGTCACTTCACAAAATTTCTAAGCCTTAGTTTCCTCTTCAGTAAAGTGGGGAAAATAATAATTTGTACCACCTCCACCATGATAAGGTTGTAGTGAAAATCCAATGTATGTAAAAGGCTTTAAAAATCTGAATGATTTAGATAAATGACAGCTGTGATCAAGAGATGATGCTAAGGGCCAGCTGGGCAGCTCAGTGAATTGAGAGCCAATTGTAGAGATGGGAGGTCCTGGGTTTTAATCTGGCCTCAGACATTTCCTAGCTGTATGACACTGGACAAGTCATTTAACTCCAATTGCTGTACTGCTCTTCTGCCTTG
Organism: Monodelphis domestica; assembly: GCF_027887165.1. Classification (NCBI taxonomy): domain Eukaryota; kingdom Metazoa; phylum Chordata; class Mammalia; order Didelphimorphia; family Didelphidae; genus Monodelphis; species Monodelphis domestica. The sequence goes on from NC_077230.1 coordinate 235,777,177, forward strand.
GAACTGACACTTAGTATTTATTTCAAGTTAGAAAATAAGGGTTTTAAAAAGACAATGATGGTGTTGAGAACACAGAATGCTTTCCTCCTGAGCTTTCTTTCATGCCTGAGTTGCCTGCCCAGGGCAGAAGAATCCAAGGATATAGTCACATCCATGGCTTGTCTCCTTCCCTGCTCAATGCCAGCAGCCATGCTGAGCTATATTCATCAGAAGTCACTGCCAGTTTTACTTGCTATTGGTTATGTTTTCTCTGACACCGCATTTTCCTCTGACTTGAAATATATGTCATCTCTTAATCCACCTGGATGAATGGTCTGATGTATAATCATTCACCTGATCCCATTGCTGCTCTATGAAAATGGTCCCACTCCATGAAATGACAACTCTGTGCTTTAAGTGCTGGTAATTTTATCAGATAAAATCCCAATAAAAAGAATTACTGGGATTTCATGTCTATACTGCATTAGAGGAAGGAAGAAACCAATTTGGAGGCCTTATGAAGTATATGCAAGGTGTTTCTTAGAAGTGATTACAAAAGGTCTTTGAAGATTCCTATCTTCAAGTAGGCTGCCTAGGAATGAGATGGAAGATTGTTTCTTATAGGGGAATATATGACACAGTTATGAAATCAATTCCTTTTTTAAAAAATGGCTTACAAAGCTAAGAAGTCCTATAAGGAGATAGGTGGCTGCTTACCCCAAACTCATCTCCTTAAAGTTTTGGCTCTGTATTTCAATTTACTACATTTTCCTCTTTGTGCCAAAGTACTACAAATCTGAGTTAAAGGCATATTATATGATGATGTGCTCTTGCTTTCCATTCACACCCCCTAACATCTTCCCCACCAGCTTACCAACCTGCCTAAAATTCCCATCATCAGTCATCTTTTTGGATTAACACTTTTTCTCTAAAACAGTGAAATCCAAACTTGGAGGCATATAATGACTACAAGGAGGCTGTGACTGGATCCCATGGAATGTATAAGGATGTTAAGATGGGTCGTATCCTAATATCCCCATGGGAGCAAGTCAGGATTCATTTCCAACAAAACTGTCCCATGCCATTCCAACATTCCCTCCAAATTCCCTCACTCCTCATTTCAAAGTAATGGCCAGTTCTCCTTCAACGACACCTCTCAAATCCATCCCCTTCTCTCTGATTACATAGTTACTACCCCCGGCCATTTCCTCATGACCTCTTGCCTAGACTATTGGAAGATCATCTTAATTGGTCATCCTACTCAAGTTTTTTTTTCCATATTACAATTCACCTTCCACTCAGATGCCAAACTATTTTCCCTAAAACATAGCTCTGATCCTGTTACTCCCTTTCTCAGTAAACTGGTGGCTCCCTAAGATCAAAAATTTCCCTTTGAATTCTTATTTTTGCATTTTGTATCTACATAGGTTTTGTAACATATAATTATTAGTACAGTAGTGAATACATATAATTTTTAGAGAATTATACAGATAGTGCTATATGTATTTCTTTATAAAAGCAATCATTTTTATATTGTTTCATCTCGTGATAACAATGGTCAAGCACATATATTTCTACTGCCAGGAAGATGAGTCAGAACATCTGACTTTGATCAGATGGAAATGGATTGAGCTGGTGTTCCCTCCCCACCCACCTTTTGTTATTTCTCTTCCATTTCAATTCCAAATTTCATCTTATACCCATGTCTTTCATGACTTTTTTTCTTGAGTTTTTAATTCTGTAATTTTTTTAAGAATTCATGTCATTCTTAAGGAATATACAAAAGTTGTTACATTTAAAAAGCACACTATAATGACTGTAGGATATATTGCAGCAGATCCTTATGTGAGGAAGTCAAGTATTTCAAGGATCATTCAAGTCCATAATGCCAAAATGGAAATGAAAATATTGTCAAAAGCACACCTACTCTGTGCCAGGTACTTTGTAAATATTATCATATCTGATCCTCACAACAACCCTGGGAAGTAACTATTATTATTATACTCATTTTATAATTGAAGAAACTGAGGCAAGCCAAGGTTAAATGACTTTCCCAGGGTCACACAGCTAGCAAGTATCTAAGCTTCCATCTGAACTAAAATCTTTCTAGCTCCAGACTCAACACTCCATTCATTGTGCACCAGATGCTTATTGCTACACTACAACCTAATTAATCCTCACAAAATAAGCTAAGACCTTTAGAGTGATCTAGCAGCTGAAGGAATTTTTAATGTTTCCTCTATAATCAATGCAGGTTTCTTAAAATTGAAAAGGACTGCTTTTTATTTTTGTTTTTTTAATGGCGAGTAACTCTGTCTATGCAGAAATTTGTGTTTTAGGCAACGTGATATAAAAACTGGAGGTACTAAAGGTTGGGAAAAAGTAATTTTTTATTGATGAAACTATTGTCATAAATCCAGGTGAGTCTGTAAGATCTGAGTCTTTTTATGAGACTGTAAGATATGCATCCAAAAATATTTGGAGAATTTTCTTGTCTCTGAGGGAATTATGAACTCTGATAAATATATTGTCATATTGAGACACAGATTGGGAATTATAGAAATCCTACATGAAGATGGAATATCGCAACATAACTTTTTTACACATGCTTTAGTAAGTAAACCCTATTGGAAAAACTATGGCAGTGGTGGCAAACCTTTTAGTTTTGCCATCTGAGTGCCCAAACTACAACCCTCACACTGCATGTAAGTTCCCCTCCTTACCCCAGACAGGGGAGGGAGGAAACACTCTCATTGGACTACTTGGCAGAGGGGTGTTTCATGTGAGAAATGTCCTCAGGCACTCATGGAGAGGAGGAGGGGAGCAGCCCCTCCAGGATGCTCCAGCGTGTATGCAATAGGTTTGCCAACACAGACCTATGGGCTATATATATAATATGCCAAATTTAGAAAAAAAAGATTATTCTTCATAATTACACTTAATATCTAATGTGAAAAAAGTGATTTCAATATGAAGAATTAAAGATGTGTCAAAATCTTGCAAACTCAATCCAAGATGTTTAAAATAAGCAATTTCAGCAAAAAGGATATATTGCATATTCAATCTTTTTAAAGAAGTAAAATGCTGTAAAAATGATTTTTTTCAGTGTAACCCCCCACAGTTCTGTTTCCTCGGTCTCAGAGGTTAATTTGTAGGGGACAATATTTCCCCTAAACTCATAGTACGCAGGACAATATTCCTCCCAGACTCATAGTACTCAGGCAGTTCTACCTCCCCCAGAGGCAAAGGTCAGTTAAATGGTTTGCCAAGGTTAGTTACACAGGTAGTAAATTTCAGAGTCTGTATTTGAATCCAAGTCTTCTGGCTCCAGAGCTGGGGTTCTTTTGGATGGGTGTCAGGGGAGTTCCGTGATCTACCCTTTAAACAAACCTTGCCCAATTCACCATTTGGTCTTTCTTCTCCAGAGATTCCCTTCCTCCTCTTCCCCATCACTTATTTCAGATATGGTAACATGAGTTGGCCTTCTCAATGAAAGTCACTTGCTACGTGACTTCAGGGAGGTGTGGTGGCCTCAATTTGTGTTCTCTCTCTCTGAACAGAGCCGCTGAGCTATTCCTGGCACTCAAGGGCTGGGTGGACCCTGACAGCTACTATCTAGTGGCTTCTTTCTTTCCCTCCTTGGTTGATTTTAAACAGGGGGTTGAAAGCGCAGGCTGCAACAGTTGTTTTTAATCCCCTAAGGCAACTTTAGAGCCAATAGCTGAGTTAAGCAAGACAGAGGGAAACCGCACATGGCTTTCTCTTTCATTAATAAGTTTTCCTGACAGTCAGAAGGAATTCTTTCTAGTCAACTCTTTGTAGTTGGTTCCTGATCATCGTCCTCCCGTTGTTAATATTGTTGTTAAACTCCCGAAGCCGCACTGAGTGAAAGCTAATTATAATAATTAACAGAGAACTCCTGAACTTGTCAAACTGGTAATTATAAACCACGGGGACTTTTATCATTAATAGATGCTGTGGAAAATGAACGTAGAGGGGCGCTGGTGGAGGAGAGATTGCACCAGAAATGTTGCAGGGTCTGCAGCCGAGGCTGAGTGACACCAGAGTGGGAGGCTTGACTTCCCCTGGCTCAGCACCCAGCTCTCTAGAGCCCCCTTCAAAAGATGCCTCAGGTTCCCTACAAACCAAAGAACCAATTTATCTACAGTACAGACAGCTTGGTCTTAGCAAATGGCAGAGTGGGAAGATGCATACATAGAATGATTTCAAAGGACATCAGGAAGGGCATCTGCACCCCATAATCTTCCCAATTGATGATCGCAGTGCTTAAATTTCACTATTAGGGTTCTGTGTGTGTGTGAGATGAAGGATATTTTAGTCCTCCATGACCCCAGTAAAAATGCAGATCTAGAAGGGATAATGCTTCAAGCTGCATCAGCTAACTTCATAGCCACAGATTAATTGACAGCAAGCTAAGAAGAGCAGGATACAAGATAGGGAAGGCAGAAAGGCAGGGGAATGAGGATGAGGAGAGAAGCATTAATGGGGGAGTCAGGATGGTGCCAAAAATAAACTCTGCTGACTTCACAATTTTTTTCCAGTTCCAAACTTCCAATCTGTGTGATATATACCTGAGGCCCAAGAAAGAACATTCATGGAGATTCTTCCAAACATCTTTGAATCCCTTATAATGCTAGGGTGCAATGACCCCAAAGGACAATTGGATATTTTTCTCATGGACTGTAAGGTAACCTGCATTTTTTTCCTACGGGAAAGTATAGGGAGAGAAAGAGAGGGAGAGAGAAAGAGAGAGAGAGAGAGAGAGAGAGAGAGAGAGAGAGAGAGAGAGAGAGAGAGAGAGAGAGAGAGAGAGAGAGAGAGAGAGAGAGAGAATGAAACTTAATATGTCTAGAAACTTCCTATTTGCAAGAATATACCTTCTAGAGCTGGAAAGAAACTTAGGAGTAGGTCATCTATTCCAACCCTCTTTTTTAAAGATTAGAAAACTGAGGCTCAAGGAGGATAAATGTGGACCCAGGATCATGCTGAACTAGGAGTTACCAAGAAATATTTTTGTTTTTTAATATAAACCCTTACCTTCCATCTTAGAATCAATATTGCATACTGGTTCCAAGACAAAAACAAAAAAAAAAAGTAAGGGCTGGCAGTGGGAGTTAAATGACTTGCCCAGGATCACACAGCTAGGCAGTGTCTGAGACCATATTTGGACCCAGGACCTCCTGTCTCTATGCCTGGCTTTCTACACTCTGAGACATCTAGCTACCTTCTCATGTTAAATTCAGGCTCTTTTCACTCTATACAATTGCTTGCCCAGATTTATAGACATAATATTAGCTAACTTAATGAATATTATCCATTTATCTCTAGCCCTCCATTGGTCTTCTCTTCATACAGTACAAAAAGCATTGTTGTTTGAGTCAGAGGACCAGGTTCAAGCCTTGATTCTATCACTTATTGGCTCCTCGACTTTTGACAACCTCATTGAGGATCTTCTGAAATGGGGATGACAATGGTTCTCTCTTTCACTTCACAGCAATGCTGTGAGGCCAAAATGAGGCATCTTGCAAGTGGTAAAGTGGTCTGTGTTGATTGTAAATTACAACCTTGATTATACTGAGAAGTTAGGAATATGTCGAGCAAACAATTTAGAGGAAAGGGGAAGTAAGAGGGAGAGACAGAGGGAGAGACAGAGGGAGAGAGAGAGAGAGACAGAGAGAGAGACAGAGAGAGACAGAGGGAGAGAGAGAGAGAGACAGAGAGAGAGAGACAGAGAGAGACAGAGAGACAGAGAAAGAGAAAGGGAGAGAGAGAAAGAAAGGGAGAGAGAGAAAGAGAGAGAGACAGAGAGACAGAGAAAGAGAAAGGGAGAGAGAGAGAGAGAAAGGGAGAGAGAGAGAGAGAGAGAGAGAGAGAGAGAGAGAGAGAGAGAGAGAGAGAGAGAAAGGGAAAGAGAAAAAAGGGAGAGAGAAAGGGAGAGGGGGAGAGAGACAGAGAGAGAGAAGAGAGGAGAGGGAGAGGGGGGAGAGACACAGAGACAGAGACACAGGGAGAGAGACAGAAACAGAGAGACAGAGAAAGAGGGAGAGACAAAGATAGAAATAGAGGGAAAGACACAGAGAGAAGAAGGAAAGACAGACAGATAGAGAGAGAGAGAAAGGGAGAGAGGGGAGACAGAGAGACAGAGACACAGGGAGAGAGACAGAAACAGAGACAAAGAAAGAGGGAGAGAGGCAAAGATAGAAATAGAGGGAAAGTCACACAGAGAGAAGGAAAGACAGAGGGGTGGGGAGAGACTCCATGGCAATCTGGGAAAGCCTATGATCTCAGAATAATGTTATTAAACATATAAAAATATAGAATTGTAAAGGAAACCAAAGAGATGAAATAGTCATTAAAATATTTTTCTCAAAAGCAAGAACCTCTGCTCAAGAGCCTGAGTCTGAGGGGAAGAGGGGAAAGGTAAAATGGTTTAGGTATTGAGAAGTAAGGGGAAACACTCATGGTTCCTCAAGGGAGACTGGCTGGAATCCAAATTCGCTTTGGGTTTTATATCCCCTCTGTATTTTCCAGCCCCTACTCTCAGCCAAGCCAGTTCAAATAAGGGCAGGGTTTGGGGCGCACCCACTTCAAAGTTTCAGGCAAGTTTTTACTTATAGATCAACTTCAAAAAACATCTAGGAAACGTCAGAATCCCTCAGGACGCAACAACCTCTTCTGAGGTTGGCCGAGACAAGGAAAAGAGAGACCACAAGCCACTGTGGGCCACGGTGGGATAGGGAGGGAGAGAGCTGAGCAGCCAGACCCACAATGGGGCTGGAGCCCAGCCCAGGCTAACCCTCAGTGGGAGAGGTCTCATGGGGGTTCCCACCAAGTTCAGTTGGACTTTTATAAATAGTCCACCAAACTTTTTCCAACCTTCTGCCAAGTTCGGGTTCTCGTTTGCATGCTGGGTGAAGGGTCGGGGCCAGGCAGGCTTTATCGAGGTTGCTTCTGCCTCAGCCACAAAAGACCAATTTCCTCGGCCGGTGCTTTTGTTTTCAGAAGGGGCTGCAGCTCATCTAGGGAGATGCCATTGTTTGCGAGAAGGATTTTTAGATCAGCTGCTCGCTCTTGGCTCCCTTCTCCTCTGAGTTCTCCTGTTCTTTTTGTGCAGCCCCTGCTCTCCTGGACAGTAAACAACAAATGGTCCTATTCACCCTGGAGATAAGATTGTGTGTCTCCCAAAGTCACCGCAGTCCACAGCAGCTCCTGGAACTGTTTGAATAATGAGTCTCTTGGAGAATTTGTGTTGTTTTATCCTTTTCTTCTAGGAGATTGGAGATTCCCCAGGCAGGGAAGGCAAGTGCCCGCTGGGGGTTGCCGGGAGGTGGCTAGCTCAGGGCAGCAGGCCCAGGCAAGCTTTTTGTGTTTCGGCATTTGGTTGTTTCTTGAGACTGTGGGCTTTAAAACAATTTTTAAAAATAACATTTATTTTTTTTCTTTGTTTTCCTTCCCTCCCTTTTTTTTGCTTCCCCTTCCTTCCCTTTTTCTTTCTTTTCCTTCCTCCTTCTCTCCGTTCCTTCCTTTTTCTTTCTATCCTTTCTTCTTCTTTTCTTCCTTTCTTTCCTTTTCTTTTTTCTTCCTTCCTCTCCTTTCTTCCCTCCCTCCTTTTTTCCTCCTTCCCTCCCTCCCTCTCTGTCTCTGTCTCTGTGTGTCCCCCTTCCTCTAATTCTCTCTGTCTCTCCCTCTCCTTCTCTCTCTCTTTCTCTTTCTCAAAAGTACTTCTTATATAAAGAATCTCCTTCATCCTCTCAGGAATATCGGGGGTCCTTTAAGTGAAAATCATTTTCATTATCCTAGAAGCTTCTATTATTACAACAGGCCATCAATGGGCAATGGGAATTGAGGGAAAAACAACTTCTTCTCAAGCTGATGGTCATCTTACTATTCCAAAGCACTTCTTTCTTGGGGAGACTGGATTCCATCTCTGAGTAGTCTGCTCTTCCCTCCATCAGCAAATGCCCTGCAGACTGCCTTTTCCAGGGCACTAGAAATGGATGCTGATCACAGTCAGGATTCTGTTGGATGGAGTTGGTAGAAAGGTCTGGTCCAGTGAAAAACACCCTACATTTGGAGTAAGGGGACCTGAATTCAGATCCTGACTCAGCTACTTTCCATCTGAATGACCTTGAGTAAATAAATTCACCTACCTGGATCCTCAGTTTCCTCATCTGTAAAATGAGGGGGTTGGACCAGATGGCATCTGAGGTTCCCTCCAGTTCTAGATCCATGATCCTAATGCTTTTGAGCAAAGATAGGTGGTGTGGGGGATAAACTGCTGGACCTGGACTCAGAGATCTCTGACATTCAATCTTGCTTTATATTCTTACTAGTTGTATGTCTCTGTCCAAGTCATTTCACTTTTCTAAGTCTCAATTTTCTCATTTGAAAATGGGAATGATAATAGCACTTACATCACAGGTTTGTTGTGAGAATCAAATAAGGTAATATATGTAAAATGCTGTGTAAACCTCAAAGAGCTCTATAAATGTTAACTATTATTTAATTCAATATTAATAAAACCTGATATTTATATAGCATTTTAAGGTGTACAAAGCACTTAAATACATTATCTCACTTGAACAAGACCCAGGAAGAACCCTAAGCCCCAAATATGAATTAAATCAGGACCTTTCATGTTAACAGAAAAGAAAGCATGTTTGTTGAGGGTAAGGATTATAGGAAGAACCTTAGGACTAGTTGGAAGGGAGAAGAAGATGTAATTTAATTGAGCTGGCTAGATTAAATAAGTGTGGGATAATAAAAAAAATTGAATCTGAAATCAAAAGGGCTGAATTTGAATCCTGGTTTTGCTAGTTATAACCTCTATACCTTAAAGCAAGTCCTTTAACCTCTCTGAAATTCAGTTTCTTCATCTGCAATGTGATTTCAAAGGTCTTATGTAGCTCTACATCTTATGTTAGAATAGTGTTCCTAATTAGGGATGCTAGTTTTAAGAAGTAGTCAAGATGTCTTCGGTCTTTTTTCTTATTCTAGACTTCTCCCCTTCTTTAAAAGAAAATCAGTTTTAGAAAAAAAATTATTTTTAGAATTGGAGACTGAGGGGTTGTCTATCACTTGGAAAATGGATGAACAAGTTGTGGTATATGATTGTAATTGAATACTATTGCTCCATAAGAAATTATAAATAGAATGAGTTTAGAAAAACCTGAAGAATCTTAAATTAATTGATGCAAAGAGAAGTCAGCAGAACCAGGAGAACAGTGTATATAGTAACAGAAATATTATATTATGATCAATTGTGAAGGATTAAAACATTTTCAGAAAAACTTCTCAAGATATGCACAAGGGATACATGATGGAAAATGCTATCCACAGTCAAAGAAGGAATTATTGAAGTCTGATTAAAGATCAAAGTATTCCTTCTTTCACTTTAATCCCTCCATGAGTTTTTTTATTGTATGTGTGATATGTGTCTTTTACCTTGACATGAGAAATATGGAAATATGTATTGCATAAAAGCACTGCTAACATATATCAGACTTTTTAACAACCATGGGGTGGGAGAAAGGGAAGGGAAAGAGAGAGTATGAATCTTAAAATATCAGAAAGTAATTTGTCAAAAATTGTTCTACATATAACTGAAAAAATTAATTTAAAAAATTATTTTATTTATTTCATTGGAATTACATGTAAAAATTTAGCCCTCAGTTTTGGAAATTTAGAGTTCCACATTCTCTTCCACTTTCCAGTCTCTCCCCCTCTTTTGAGAAGTCAAACAATTTGATACTGCTCTTACATGTGAAGTCATGCAAAACATATTCCATATTAGCCATGCTGTGAAAGAAAATACACAAAATATCCCCCCTAAAATAAGGTTTAAAAAGCATGTTTCACTCTGCATTTAGAGTTCATCAGTTCTCTCTTTGGAGGCAGATAGCATCTTTCATCATGGGTTCTTTATCTTGTATCGTTGTCTTAATCAGAGTAGCTGAGTCTTTTACAGTTGGTCATCCTTACAATACTGCTGTTACTGTGTACAATGTTCTCTTGGTTCTGTTCACTTCCCAGTGCAAATTATTCATATAAGTATTCCCAGGTTTTTCTGAAACCATCCTGCTCATCATTTCTTATACCACAATTCCATTTATTATATGCTACAACGTGTTCAGACATTCCCCAATTGATGGGCTTTCTCTCGATTTTCAATTTCTTTGATAACACAAAAAGAATTGCTGTAGATATTATTGTACAAATAGGTCCTTTCCCTTTCCCTTTGATCTCTTTAGGATGCAGACCTAATAGGAGTACTGCTAGGTCAAAGGGCATGTATACTTGTATAGCCTTTTGGGCATAGTTCCCAATTATTCTCCACAATGGTTGGATCAGTTTACAACACCAACAGTGATATAGAGTCCTGATTTTTCCACATCCCATCTAGCATTTGTCATTTTCCTTTTCTGTTATGTTAGCTAATCTGATAGGTGTGACTTGTTTCAATTTGTGTTTCTCTAATCAGTAATGCTTTGGGTCATTTTTTCATGTGACTATTGAAAGTTTTAATTTCTTCTGCAAAATGCCTTTTTACGTTCTTTGACCATTTCTCAATTTGGGGATGGTTTTTATTTTTATAAATTTAACTTGGTTCCCTATGTATTTAAGAAATGAGGCCTTTATCAGAGAAACTTGGGATAAATTTCTCCCCAACTTCCTGTTTTCTGTCTAATTTTGGCTATATTCTTTTTGTTTGTACGAAAACTTTTTAATTTCTTGTAATCAAAATTATCTGTTTTATTTCCTATGCTGTTATTCAGTTGTTTCAGTCTTTGTGATCCCATTTGCAGTTTTCTTGTCAAAGATACTGCAATAGTTTGTCATTTCCTTCTCTAGCTCATTTTACAGATAAGGCAAATGAGTCAAAGGGTTAAGTGACTTGTCCAGAGTCACACAGCTAGTAAATGCCTGAGGTTGGATTTGAAATGATGAAGATGAATCTTCCTGATTCTAAGTCCAGGGCTCTATTCACTGTACCAAGTCATTGCCCTTTTAACTTTCTATAGTTCTCTTATTTAATCATAAATCCTTCCTTCATCCACAGGTCTGACACGTACGTTTTCCCATGCTCCCCTAATTTACTTTTTTTTAACCCTTACTTTCCATCTTAGAATCAATACTAATATTAGTTCCAATGTAATTGCCTTGTTAGTATTTTATTTAATTTTTGTTGTTGTTGATATTCATTAAAGAAATTGGTCTATAGTTTTCTTTCTCTGTTTTTGTTCTCTCTGGTTTAACCATCAAAATCACAAGCATGTTATAAAGGGAATTTGATAGGATTGCTTCTTTACCTAATTTTTCCCCCAAATAGTTTATGTAGTATTGGAATTAATTGTTCCTTAAATGTTTGGTAGAATTCACTTGTGAATTCATCTTGTCCTGGGGATTTTTTTTTTCACTGATGATTTGTTCAATTTCTTTTTCTAAGGTAGAGTTATTTAAGTATTCCATTTCCTTTTTGGTAATGTTGTTAATTTGTATTTTTGTAAATGTTTATCCATTTCACTATGAGAGTCAGATTTCTTGGCATATAATGGAGCAAAATAACTCCTAATAATTGCTTTAATTTCATCCTCATTGGTGGTGCATTTACTCTTTTTGTTTTTGATACTGGTAATTTGTTTTTTTCCCTTTCTTTTTCTAAATCAATATTAACCAATGATTTATCTGTTTTATTCTCCCCCCATAAAACCAGCCCCTAATTTTATTTATTCATTTAATGATTTTCTTACTTTCAATGTTATTGATCTTTCCTTTGATTTTCAGGATTTCTATTTTGATATATAATTGGGAATTTTTATTAATTCTTTTTCTGTTGCTTTTTTTTAGGCTGCATGCCTAATTCTTTGATCTGTTCTTTCTCTCTTTTATTGATGTATACATTAAGAGATATAAATTTTTCCCCTAAATACTGCTTGGCTACATCCCCACTTTTGTGATTGTTGTTTCATAGTTGAAATAAAATTTTTAATGAAAAATTTTAAATGAAATAATTATTTCTATGATTGTTCTTTGACCCATTCATTCTTTTGTATTAGATTACTTAGTTTCCAATTAACTTTTAACCCATTCTTCCATGAATCTTTATTAATTGTTATTATAATTACATTATATTTTAGAAAAGGTACATTGGATATTTCAGATTTTCCACATTTGGTTATAAGTTTTTTATACTTCCATATGATTAATTTTTTGAAGGTGATATGTACAGCTAAGAGAGAAGTATACTTCTTTCTTTTCCTATTCAGTTTTTTTTCCCTCCTTAGAGGTTTATTTAATTTTTTTCCAAGATTCTATTCATCTCTTTGATTTCTTTCTTATTTATTTTATGGTTACATTTATCTAGCTCTGAGAAGGGCAAGCTGGGGTTTCCTATTAGCATAGTTTTACTATTTCTTCCTGTCATTCATTTACCTTTTCCTTTAATAATACGGATGCTATATGATCTATGGTGGACATATGTTTAGTACTGATAATACTTCATTTTAGCAAGATGCAATTTCTTTGCTTATCCTTTTAAATTTGACCTATTTTTGCTTTTGCTTGGACTGAGGTCATGATTGCTACCCCCTCCTTTTTCACTTCAGCCAAAGAATAATAGATTCTATTCTGGTCAATTATTTTAACTCTGTTCATGTTTCTTTATTTCAAGTATGTTTTTTGTAAAGAATGTTGTTGAATTTTAATTTCTATTCCATTCTTCTATCCACTTCTGTTTTATGGGTAAATTCATCCCATTCACATTCACTATTATGATTACTAATTGTGTACTTTATTCTACTCCATTTTCTTCTGTTTGTCCTTTCTCTCTCTCTCTCTCTCTCTCTCTCTCTCTCTCTCTCTCACTCTCTCTCTCTCTCTCTCTCTCTCTCTCTCTCTCTCTCTCTCTCTCTCTCTCTGTGTGTGTGTGTGTGTGTGTGTGTGTGTGTCTCTGTCTCTCATTTTATCCTGTCCTTCCTCTAAAGTCTGTTTTGCTTCTGATCACTTCCCCCTTTTATCTGCCCTCCTTTTTTATCATTCCCCTTTTGTCTTAGCCCCTTTCTCTTCTTCCCTGTTGGGTAAGGTAGATTTCTATTATCAATTTAGTATGCTTGTGTGTTTTTATGTGTATATTGCCCCTTTGAATCACTTTAAATGTAAGTGACTTTCAAATGTTGCCAACCGTATACCACCATTTTCCCTCCACTATAAAAACTCTTCCTTGAGCAACTTTTTTATGTAAGATAATTCCTTCAGGATTTCTCTCCCTTTCTCCCCTCTCCAATGAGATTCCCTTTTTCTCACTTTATTTTTTATATCATCCTAATATAATTGGCTCATTTACACATGTTCTTTTTATGTAGAATACCTGCAACTTCCCCAAAAATGGTAAAGTTCTTAAAAGATACATGCCTCATTTTCCCATAATAGAATGTTAAAGAGTTTGACCGTACTGAGTTCCTTATTATTTCTCTTTCATGTTACCTTTTTATGCTTCTCTTGAGTTTTGTATTTGAAAGTCAGATTTTTTATGCAGCATTGGTCTTTTCATAAGAAATGCTTCAAAATTCTTTGTTTCATTAAATATCTATTTTCTCCCTTGAAGTATTATATTCAGTTTTGCTGGGTAGATTACTCTTGGTTATAATTTCAATTCTTTTGTGTTGTGGAATATCATATTCCAAGCCTTCTTTCCCTTTAAGGGAGTATCTGCTAAATCTTGTGTGATCCTGACTGTGGCTCCACAGTTTATTTTTTTGTTTGTTTGTTTGTTTTGGCTGCTTGAAGTATTTTCTGTGACCTGTGTAAGGGGGGGGGGAAGATTTGTTGTGTTTTTTTTTAAAGGGGTTGGATTTGATTATTTAAGAGTTTGATCACCAGAGATTTAATTATTAAATCTCAAATGAATTACTAAAGTCAGAATGGATCTTATGGTAGTTTATTTTACAATAAAGAGGGAAGATATTAAGGAAGAGAGAAAGAGAGGAAAAAGAAAGAGATCCTCTTGAGCCAGGCAGGAATTCAGAAGTCCCTGCCAAGAGAAAGGAGTCTCAAGATGGTGGGTCTTTCCAGAGGCTGGTACCTCCAGAAAGGTCAAGGGAAAGGGAGTCAGCCTTTTCACTTACCATGTGTCAGTCCAGTCAGCAGATCCTTCTGCCCCTCTTCACCAGCCTCAACTTGAAAGCATAAAGAATTGAATTCTCATAGGAAGTTCCACTCTAAGACTCCCATCTCCATTTCCAAAAATGAAGAACTCCCTCTCATAGGAGGTTCCATTCCCTGTGAGAGTTCCAAGTTGAACTCCCAGAAAAACTGAATTCAGGCCCTTTTCTATTTCTTTTAAAGACTTTTTTTCTTGGATCACTTCCCTTAATCTTTACGTCTACCAATCACAGTTGATACTCTGATCTAGGATTGTCCAGAGGGTAGTCAGTCAATTCTGATTGTCACCTACTCTTTCACACTTGGGTCACAGACCCCCCACTCAATGTGTGAAATGGGTGTTCATATCTTTTTTGTTGTTGTTGTTGTTAAATCCCAAAATGGGTAGATCTCTATACTCAACTTTAAATAGGATATTTGCTCTTCTGGAGATTAAATCTAAAAATAGACAGGGGATTACAATTTAATCTTCACAATCAGGGAATAACTAAGAATCTTTATTGTTACAATCAGGGGAGAACCACATCCAATCTTCACACTTAGGAGTTTTGGAATTTATTTTGTGATCTCTTTCCAGGGGAGTTTAGTGGATTTTTTCCATTCCTTTTTGCCCTCTGGTTCTAGGATATCTAGACAGCTTTCCTTGACCATTTTTTAAAATATGAGGTCTAGGCTTTCTTTGATCATGACTTTTAGGTAATACAATAATTCTTAAATTAGCTTTCTTTGACTTTTTCTAGTAAGTTGTTTTCTCTATACTTTATATTTTCTTTTATTTTCTTTTCATTCTTTTTACTTTGTTTTATTATTTCCTGATGTCTCATAGAGTCATTAGCTTCCATTTATCCAATTCTAAATTTTAAGAAATTATTTTCTTCAGTAAGCTTTTGTAACTCTTTTTCCATTTATCCAATTCTGCTTTTTGTTAAGTATAATCTTCTTCAGTATTCTTACATCTCTTTTACCATGCTCTTAATTATCTTTTAATAATTTTTTTTCCTTTGCTTTCATTTTTTTTAACTTTTACATTCTTGGAATTGATACTGGGTATCATTTCCAAGGCAAAAGAATGGTAAGGCTAGGCAATGAGAGCTAAGTGACTTGCTCAGGGTCATATACTTAGGAAGTGTCTGAGGTCAGATTTGAACCCAAGAACTCCCTTCTCCAGGCCTGGCTCTTTATTCACCAAACCATCTAACTGCCTCTTTTGCTTTCATTTTTTGCCCAATTTTCCTTCTCCCACTCCTGGGTAATTTTGAAAATCATTTTTTTAGCTCTTTCAGGAATTTTTGCTGGTCTTGTTCCAATTCAAATGTTTATTCTTTGAGGCTCTACTTGTTGTTTTGGCTTCATTGTCTTCTGTGTTTGGGTCTTCACTTTCCGTATCAAATATTTTCCCTATCATAGTAGATTTTTATGCTCAGATTCTTTTGATGTTGTTGTTTTTCATTTTTCCACCACAATTTTTTATTTAGAATTTTCTGTTAGTATTGAGTTCTTTTCCTGGCATGGGGTTGGGGTTAGATGGAAGAACACTGTCTTAAGCTTCAGGATTTTCTGAACTACTGTTTTCAGAGAGCTAGTTCTAGGTGCTTTAAAGTTTTTGTTTCTTTTAATATGGGGTGATCTGGGGAGATGTTTGATTACTCTCTCTTGGGCCATTCTCTGGATTCTCTGGCTCTTATCTAGGAAGGGCTCTTGTTTCCTTGAGATTGCAGTCCATACTGCTCTTCAGAGTGCCTGATCCTTTGGTAACAGAAGTTATACTAACCCTGTCAGGATTTCATTTCCTCTTGACTGAAAGTTTTCCTCTCTACTCTTGAACTATGATGCACAAGTGGGTATATGCAAAAAAAAAAAAAAAGAGTTTCCAAACAGTGTCTGCTCCTTCATCTAGTGCCAACACAGGGGTCTTTTATAGTATCTTTCTGACCAATTGCCAGATCCCCTTACCCTTGCTTAGGAGTTCCCAAAGCTTCTGTTGCTTCTGTTGCTACCACTTTGTTCCACCACTTGGAGTTTCATCCACATGGGCTCCAAGTCAGCCTCAACCCCTGTGTCACAGACCTCTCTTTCCAAACTCCTAAGTTTTCTTGGGCAGAAAGAATAGCTTACTCTGACATTTTATTGGCTCTGCCACTTCAGAATTTGATTTGGGAGTTATTTGAAAGTTGTTTGGAAGAGAATATTGAGAGGGTTCAGTTAAGTACTGTCTCTACTCCACCATCTTGACTCTAATCCTCCCTTCTTTTACCAATATTTTATTTGACTGGTTGAGGACAAAAGCTATTTGTTATTTGTTTGTTTTGTCCTTGTAATACCGGTGCCTAGTATAGTGTGTGGCACATGGTAAATGCTGTGAAAATACCTGTCAAAATGAATGGAACAAAACTGAAGAAGGAGTCATACAGAATTAGATATGGTATAGTATTCACTACCCTGAAAAGAGAAGGGAAGAGAGGTATGTGAGTATAAATGCTATTCTTTTTGGCAGTTTAAAACAACTAACTTGGGCCTGTACTGTCTCAAGACAGGGATAATGTCCCCAACAAGGGAACTGATAGTCTAGCTATACTTTCTGTTTGCTAGACCTTAATGGAAGAAGCAAGGTATTTGGTTCAGAGGCAGCTAGGTGGCAAAGTGGATAAAGTATTGGACCTGAAGTCAAGAAGGCCTGAGTTCAAATCCACCCTCAATGACCAACTATATGACCCTGGGCAAATCACTTAACCTCTGTCTGTCTTGGTTTCCTCATCCATAAAATTGGGCTAATAATAGTACTTACTTTTCAATGTTCTTGTGAGGATCAAATAAGATAATATTTGTAAAGATCTTAGCACGGTGCCTGGCACATAGTAGATGCTATATATATGGAATTTTTTTTTTTGGACATCACATTTCAGAGGGGAATGGAGCTTTGAAGAATCCCTTAGAGGGATCATTCTAGCAATTTTCAAGCACAGTAGGGTCCCTATATCCACAAGGGATATGTTCAAAGATCTACCTCAACTAGCTGAAATTTGCTGATATAAGTGAACACATGCTGATCTCCTATATAAGTGCTCTCTCTATCTCTCTCTCTTTCTTCTCCTTCCCCTTGGCTGTGTATTCCATGGTCTCCCATTCTGTCCCCCCTCTCCAAAGAAGGAGGGGGAAATGCTTTTAAAAAGTGAAATTGAAAGTGGGGGAGAAAGTGAAAGCAGAAGAGACCTCCACTGTAGCCCACCAATGCCCTGGATGACCTCCAGCTGCATTTTACAATTGGTGAATAACTGAGACTACCTGATATAAAGACCATGGATAAGGCTGCCCTACTATATATAAAGGGTATTTATTTAGTCAGTAAGTGCCTACTCTGTGCCAGGTACCATTGGAAATGCTGGAAATATGCAAAAAAAAAAAAAAGACAGTCTTGATCCTCAAAGAGATTACAATCTAATGGGAGAAGACCACAGACAAAATAAAGCTGAAAAAAAGAAATAGAAAGGAAGGTATCCAGCAAAGGGATATGATCGAGTTCAGTCCAAAGAAGTACAACAAATGGGAAATGAAGAGATGGCTGCTCTGAGATATCTCTTTAAATGGAGGTTTGGGGAGGGATTCCTTGCTCTTCTGAACTCTAGACCTCTAATCAGAGGGGCACAGGGAACTGAGGGTACTGATGAGATGTGAATCCCAAGGTTGACTCAAACTTTCAAGACATTGAACTTCTTGTTGAAAAGGTATATTGGGACCATGAGAATCTAGTTACAAGAGTACAACTGGAGAGAAATGAAGGGGTTAGATTTTTTCTACTTAATCCAAGGAGATAAGAAGAAGGATGAACAGATGGAAGTTGCAAAAGAGCAGATGTTGATTCAATAGAAAGAAAATAACCCAACAAATTGAGCTTTCTCTAAACAGAATTAAAACAGCTCCGAGGTACCACCTTATACCTAACAGACTGACTAATATGACAAAAAAAAAAAGAAAATGATAAATGTTCAAGAGAATGTGGAAAAATTGGAACACTAATACACTGTTGGTGGAGCTATGAACTGATAATACAATTAGCTGGAAAGCAAGCTGGAATCATGCCCAAAGGGCCATAAAACTGTGCATACCCTCTGATGCAGAAATACTGCTACTAGCTCTGTATATCAAAGAGATCAAAGATAGAGGGAAAAGACCCACTGGTACAAAAATAATTATAGTAGCTCTTTTTGTGGTGGGTGACAAAGACCTGGAAACTGAATATATGTCTAGCATTGGGGAATGGCCGAACAAGTTGTGGTATAGGATTGTAATAGAATACTATTGAGTCATAAGAAATAACAACCAAGATAATAAACAGAAAGGCATATGAAGTGATGCAAAGTGAAGTGAGAAGAACCAGGAGAACATTGCACACAATAACAGCAAAAATACAGTGAATGACAACTATTATCAGCAATGCAAGGATCCAGGACAACTCCAAGAGACTCATGACAAAAAAAGTTATTCACCACCAGAGAAGGAACAAGCAGAGTCTAAATGTAGATTGAAGTTTTCCATTCTTTATTTCTTCCATGAATTTTTCTCTAGTGTCAACATGCCTTCTTTCATAATATGATGAAAATGGAAATATGTATTATTTGATAACACATGTCATATACCTGTCATTTGGGGATGGATGGGAGGGTGGGAGGGAAAGAGAGAACATGGCTTGCAAAATATCCAAAAATGATTATTAAACATTGTATTCACACATAATCTGGAGAAAAAATTAAATTAATTTAAAAAAGAATGGGCTGCTTCAGGAAGTAATAGATAGTCCTTCACTAAAGATCTTCAAGCAAAAGCTGAATGATCTCTACACTAAGAAATTTGGGAAAGAGTTCTGTTTATTCATAGGCTGGTCTATGTGATCATTGATTTTCTTTCCATCTCTGAATGAATCAAAAATTATTCTAAGGAAAGGACCTACTTGTACAAAATTACTTATAACAGCTCTTTTTGTGGTGACAATGAATTGGAATTGAAGAGATACCCATCAATTGGAGAATGGCTGAACAAATTATGGTATATGAAGGTGATGGAATAGCATTGTGTTGTAAGAAATGATGAACAGGATCATTTCAGAAAGAGCTGGAAAGCCCTACATTAACTGATTCAAAGCAAAATATGCAGAACCATGAGAACATTGTACACAGTAATAGCAATATTGTGGGACAATCAAATGTGAAAGACTTTAGCTACACTCAGCAATACAATGATCCAGGACAATTTTCAAGGACTTATGGCAAAGAATTCTATCCACCTCCAGAGAAAAACTGTTGAGGCATATGATTTTTTGCTTTAGTTTATTTGAGTTTTTATTTGAGGGCTTTGGTTTTATATAAGTATTCTCTTATAAAAATGAACAATATAGAAATAGTTTTGGGTGATAATTCAGATGAATCTGCTTACCAGCTCTGCGAAGGGGGAGGAAGAGAGGGAGGGAGACAATTTGGATCATATAACATCAAAAAACTTATATGGAAAAGTGTTATTACATGTAACTATTAAATTATTTTTTAAAATCTTTACGCTAAAAATAAATAAATAAAAATTTAAAAATATCTTAAAATGTTGAGCCTGAGTTAAAAGTGCCATCAATAGTAATAAAAATGTTAAAGTATAGAAAGAAAAGACAAATTCCGCATCAATAAAATCATAGATGTAAAGCTGGAAGGGAGTTCAGAGACCATTTAGGACAAACCTTCCCATTTTAAAAATGAGAAAACTGAACCCCATGAAAATAAAAGGCATACTCAAGGTCACAATGTAAAAAGCCTTGTTAGGGGCGGAAGGGTGGGATTTTAACCCACATACTGTGATGCTAGAGCCAGGGCTCTTTCCTCTGTACTAAGCTACCACCAAATCTGAGGTCTCTTCATGACCACCAAGTGAAGGCATCAAGTAGGGATGGATTTGGAGAGGTGAGATTGAAGCTTAGAGGAGAGGTCAAGACTGGAGATGAAGCTTTGGAATAATCTATATTGAGGTGATAATTGAAACCATGGGAGGGATTCTGTTATCCAGGGAGAGAGGGAAAGAAACCAAAGACAGACCTTAGGAGATGCCAATACTTCCATATTAAGAAGAGAAAGAAGAAACAGAAAAAAAAGAGACAGAGAAGAAGGTAAAATCCAGGAAAATGAAAGGAGAAAGGATCCAGAAGGAAGAGGTAGTCAACAATGTCAAATGCTACAAGGAAGTCAAAGATAAATCAAGATTGAGAAAAATAACACAATTGTATAATATTTTAAGAGTTATAAAGAACTTTTCATATATTATCTAATTAGAGACTTGCAAAAAAATCTCTGTGAAGTAGGTACTGTCATTATCCCCATTTAGCAGATAAAGAAACTGAGGCTGAGAGAAGGAAAGACATTTAGCCAGGGTAATAGAGTTAGTATCTAAGGAAGTATTCAAACCTAGCCTTTTCTGACTCCAATTCCACTATTCTATCTACTATGCTATGTTGCCTTCCTAAGAGGTTGTAAGGGTAATATTTTTTTAAAGTTCTCTCCACAAAATATGCTTCTAGAAGATCTAGAAGTTCAACACCTTAGATATCCCTTCTACCTATAGAGATCATAGCCAATTTATATTGTCATAGACACTTTTTGAAAGTTGCCGGTGCTAAAAACTCATCACACTGCAGTTAAACATGTAAAAAAATCTCCAGACCTAGCTAGGCTTCATCCTCAGACAACAGGTTATGGTCTATTCTTAGATCCAAACTTGAAGTCTTTCCATCTTGGAGGTACTTGGCAGAGCATGTACTCTACCAATGTAGCCTCTGAAAACCCAGCATTGCTTCCATTCATCAGAGTAAGATGCTGGTGGAAGTATTACTTCCAAGATATATTTAGGAACCGAACAAGATTTATAATAACATCCATTTCCTAATTGATAAATGGTCTATGGATATGAGAATAGATAGTTCTCAAGGAAGGAAGCCCAGCCTATCTGTAACCATATAAGAAAATATTCCAAACCAAAAGGTACAACCAAAGGGTACATACAAAAACATATATGTCTCTTTCTTTACTCCAAATTCATCTCTGTTGTAGTTACCATGTTTCATAATCAGTCATTTGGAATCATATTGATTATTGATCATGAATCATTATATTGATTATAGTTCTTAAAGAATATCTGTGATTCTATCTCATAATCCATCAAATTAGCAAAGATGGAGAAAAAAGAAATTGACAAATGTTATAGGAGTTGTGGGAAAATAGGAACATTGATGTGATATTCTGCCCCAAACCCAATCCAAGAAATTAAAAAGAGGAGTTTATGTAAAAAAAATTCATAAAAAATTTTGTGATGGCCAAAATACTAAAGATATACCCATCAAATAAGGAATGGCTGAATAAATTGTGGCATATGTATGTGACAGAAAACTATTGTTCTTAAAGAAATAGGGAGAAGGTGGAGTCAAGATGGCGGCTTAGAAGCAGCAAAAGTTCAGACCTCTGAAAACCCTTCCTTACCAATCACAAACTGAATGCTCCTAGGGGACTGAAATTCAAACTTAACAACAGGACAAAGGCAGGGATCCCACCTTCTGGACTCAATTCAAAAGGTATGCCCCCCCAAAAAAGCCAGAATCTGAGAACACTCGAGTCTAAGGGGAAGGCAGAAGGAAGGTCCCAGGGCCCCTCACCCCCAACCCAGAGCATGGAGCCCCCAGTGGCAGCAGAAACCTCTGGGCGGGCAAAGGTGCTGGTCTGGAGGGTGTACCTTGAGAGCAACCTGGGCCAGGCTCAGAGCATCCAACACAGGCGGCAGGGAAGCAGCCAGGGAGAGACTGAAGAGCCTGCAGCCCCGTGACTGGGTCCTTCCATCTGACTCCAGTCTCACAAGAGGTTTTTGTCTCGGGGCACATCCAGATCAACCCAGTTGAACTTAATCCCATCAGGAGTCCTCAGAGCTCAGGGAGGCCAGGACCCCTCCTCCCCTAGAGTGCAGGGCCTCCCACAAGGACAGGAACCTCTGGTTGAGAAAAGGCACTGGAGTACCTTGCGGACAGTGCGGACCAGGCTCAGAGCATGGAATGCAGGCAGCGGAGAAGCAGCTGGATAATTGGAGAGATCCTGGGTGGCTGAGACCTTCCATTTGGCTCCAGCCTTCCAGGAGTCTTCGGCCTCAGAGCACATACAGCCCTACCCAGTTGAACTTAATCCAATCAAAAGCCTCCAGAGGACAAGGAAGCCAACATTCCTCCCCCAGAGACTGTACCAAGATATCTGACAAAGCTCCAAGAGGGGAGACTGACAGCCCCAAAACGAAATAAATGAGAGGAGCAAGAGCACAGACAAACACGGGAAGCAAAGAAGGGGTAAACACGAGGAAACAACAGAAAAAGAAGACAGAAATTACAATAGACAGGTTCTGTACAGGTAATGAGCAAAGAGCAAACAAAACACAGGGGGAGAGATCAGCAAAGGAAAAGTCAGAAATCCCAGCAAATTGGATACAGGCTTTGGAAGAACTCAAAATGCAATTCAAAACACAATTAAGAGAGGCTGAAGACAATTGGTAAAAGAACTTAAAAACTAAGATAAATCATCTGGAAACAGAAAATAGTGTCTTGAAAGCCAAAATCAACCGGTTGGAAAATGAGGCAAAGGAGATGAAAGATGAGGTGAAGAAGATGAAAGATTAGAAAAAGGAGATGAAAGACAAGGTAAAGAGGATGAAAGATGACCTCCAAAGAAAATCAGAACAGAAGGAAAAGGATGACCAAAAAGCCAGGGATGAAATCCATTCTTTAAGAACCAGAATACAACAACTAGAATTAAGTGACTTCACAAGGCAGCAAGACACTATAAAACAAAATGAAAAGAATGAAAAAATTGAGGAAAATATGAAGCATCTCATTCACAAAACAGAGGATTTAGAAAATCATTCAAGGAGAGACAATTTGAGAATCACTGGTCTACCAGAAGACCATGACAAAAGAAAAAGCTTGGACATCATACTACAGGAAATTATTAAAGAAAATTGCCCCAATATCCTAGAACAAGAGGGAAAAGTGGAGATTGAAAGAATCCACAGATCACTTTTTGTACTTAATGCCCAACTGACAACACCCAGGAATTTTATAGCCAAATTCAAGAACTATCAGACCAAAGAAAAGATATTATAAGCTGCCAAGAAGAAGTCATTCAGATACCATGGAACCACAGTGAGGATAACACAGGATCTCGCTACATCCATACTGAAAAAATGAAAGGCATGGAATATGATATTCTGTGAAGCAAGGGAACTAGGTCTACAACCAAGAATCAACTACCCAGCAAAACTAACTATATTCTTACAGGGGAAAGTATGGTCATTCAACAAAATAGAATAATTCCAAGAATTCATAAAGAAAAGACCAGACCTGAACAGAAAATTTGATGTCCAAGCACGGAACTCAAGAGAATCATCAAAAGGTAATTTAAAAAGAGGGGAAAAAGAAAAAGAAAACAAAACAAAACAAAATTTTTAAGCAACTCAATAAGTTAAAATAATATGTATCACTATAAGAAAAGAGGTCATTGGTAACTCTTAAAAACTGTTGTTATTAGCTGGGCAGCAAAAAGAAGTACACTTAGAGGGAACAGTGACAAACTGTATAGGATGAAAGGACAAGACATAAATAGGTATATAGATATATGCATGCATAAATACATACATATGTGTATGTATATATATACATATATATATATATATATATATAACTAAAGCTAAAAATAGGTTAATATTAAAAGAAATGGGAAAAAACAAATGGAGGTAAATTTATATGTCACAAAGAAGCTCATGGTGGGAGGGAGGAGAACATCAATACACTGGAAGGGTAAAGAGGTCAGAGATAGGAAATACTCAACTCTTACATGCTTTGAAATTGACCCAAAGAGGGAAGAGCAATCTAATCCATTGGGGTAGAGAATAGATTTGTGCCTTATATGGGAGTAGAAGGGTAACAGATGGACTGGTGGGGAGGGAAGCAGTACAAGGGAGGGAGGGGGCGGGGGTTAATTTTAGAAAGACTACAGGGAAAATAATGGGGAGAGGATAAGAAGGGACAGGGTAGAAAGGGAAGTAAAATAAGGGTGGGAACAAGGGGGGCTGATTAAAAACAAACATTGGTGTAGAAGGAAATAGTGAAAGAAGAAAAGGCAGGAACAGGAGAAGAAATCAAAATGCTGGGTATACACAGGTAGTAATCATAACTATGAATGCTAATGAAATGAACTCACCCATAAAATGCAAGCAAATAGCAGAGTGGATTAGAATCCAAAACCCTACCATATGCTGTCTACAAGAAACACACATGAGGAAGGTAGATACACATAGGGTGAAAGTAAGAGGGTGGAGCCAAATCTATTGGGCATCAACTGATAAAAAGAAGGCAGGAGTTGCAATCATGATATCAGACAAAGCCAAAGTAAAAATATATCTAGTTAAAAGAGATAGGAAAGGTAATTACATCCTGATAAAAGGCAGCATAGACAATGAGGAAATATCTGTACTAAACATGTATGCACCAAATGGAATAGCATCCAAATTTCTAAAGGAGAAACTAGAGGAGATCAATGATGAAATAGATAGAAAAGCCATACTAATGGGAGACCCAAACCTTCCTCTATCAGAACTAGATAAATCAAACCAAAAAAATAAATAAGAAAGAGGTAAGAGAAGTGAATGAAGTCTTAGAAAAATTAGTTAGTAGATATGTGGAGAAAAATAAACGGGGACAAAAAGGAATATATCTTCTTTTCAGCAGCACATGGTACATTCACAAAAATTCACCATGTATTAGGGCATAAAAATATTGCAAACAAGTTCAAAAGAGCAGAAATAATAAATGCAACTTTCTCAGATCACAATGCAATGAAAATAATATTTAGTAAGGGAACATGGAGAGGTAAATCAAAAATTAATTGGAAATTAAACAATACGATTCTCCCAAACCAGTTAGTTAAAGAACAAACCGTAGAAACAATAACTTCATTGAAGAAAATGACAATGATGAGACATCCTTTCAAAACCTATGGGATGCAGCCAAAGCAGTACTCAGAGGGAAATTTATATCATTGAGTTAATATATTAACAAATTAAGAAGGACAGAGGTCAATTAATTGGGCACGCTAATTAAAAAATTAGAAAGTGAACAAATTAAAAATCCTCAGATGAAGACTAAATTAGATATCCTAAAACTCAAAGTAGAAATTAATAAAATTGAAAGTCAAAGAACTATTGATTTAATAAATAAAACTAGAAGCTGGTACTTTGAAAAAACAAATAAAATAGGCAAAGTACTAGTCAGTCTAATTAAAAAAGTAAAGAAAAAAAACAAATTGACAATATCCAAGATGAAAAAGGAGACCTCAACTCTAATGAAAAGGAAATTAAGGCAATCATTAAAAACTACTATGCCCAATTATATGGCAACAAATATGGCAATCTAGGCAATATGGATGAATACTTACAAAAATATAAATTGCCTGGACTAAAAGAGGAAGAAATAAATTACCAAAATAACCCCATATCAGAAAAAGAAATTGAACAAGCCATCAAAGAACTCCCTAATAAAAAGATCCCCAGGTCCAGATGGATTCACAAATGAATTCTATCAAACATTCAAAGAACAACTAATCCCAATATTAAACAAACTATTTGACAGAATAAGCAAAGAAGGAATTCTACCAAATTCATTTTATGACAAAAACATGGTACTGATCCCAAAGCCAGGCAGGTCAAAAACAGAGAAAGAAAACTATAGACCAATCTCCCTAATGAATATAGATGCAAAAATCTTAAATAGGATACTAGCAAAAAGACTCCAGCAGGTCATCAAATTTTGACTACATCAAATTAAAAAGTTTTTGTACAAACAAAACCAATGTAACTAAAATCAGAAGGGAAGCAACAAATTGGTAAACAATCTTCATAAAAACTTCTGACAAAGGTTTAATTATTCAAATTTACAAAGAGCTAAATCAATTGTACAAGGGACATGAATAGGCAGTTTTCAGATAAAGAAATCAAAACTATTAATAAGCACATGAAAAAGCATTCTAAATCTCTTATAATCAAAGAGATGCAAATCAAAACAACTCTGAGGTATCACCTCACACCTAGCAGATTGGCTAACATGATAGCAAAGGAAAGCAATGAATGCTGGAGGGGATGTGGCAAAGTAGGGACATTAATTCATTGCTGGTGGGGTTGTGAATTGATCCAACCATTCTGGAGGGCAATTTGGAACTATGCCCAAAGGGTGATAAAAGACTATCTGCCCTTTGATCCAGCCATAGCACTGCTGGGTTTGTACCCCAAAGAGATAATAAAGAAAAAGACGTGTACAAGAATATTCATAGCTGTGCTCTTTGTGGTGGCCAAAAATTGGAAAATGAAGGGATGCCCTTCAATTGGGGAATGGCTGAACAAATTGTGGTATATGTTGGTAATGGAATATGTTGGTGATGGTGTTAAAAGGAATAATAAAATGGAGGAATTCCATGTGAACTGGAACAACCTCCAACAAGTGATGCAGAGTGAGAGGAGCAGAACCAGGAAAACATTGTATACAGAGATGGATACACTGTGGTTAAATCGAACGTAATGGACTTCTCCATTAGTGTCAATGCAATGTCCCTGAACAATCTGCAAGGATCTGAGATAAAACACTATTCACAAGCAGAGTGCAAACTGGGAGTAAAAACACTGAGGAAAAGCACCTGCTTGACTACAGGGATGGAGGGGATATGATTGAGGAGAGACTCTAAATGAACACCCTAGTGCAAATACCAACAACATGGAAATGGGTTTGAATCAAGGACACATGTGATACCCAGTGGAATTGCGTGTCAGCTATGGGAGAGGTGGTGGGAAGGGGGGGGAGGAAAAAAAAATTATCTTTGTTTCAAATGAATAATGTTTGAAAATGACCAAATAAAATAATGTTTAAAGGGAAAAATAAATAAATAAAATAAAAAAATAAAAAAATATGGAAATCTATGCTTTCAGATAGGCATTGAGGGCAAGCTAGGTGGCTCAGTGGATAAAGATCCAGGCCTTGAGATAGGAGGCCCTGGGCTTAAATTTGCCTTTAGATACTTTATAGCAGTGGTTCTCACCCTTTCTAATGCCGTGACCCCACAATACAGTTCTTCATGTTGGATGACCCCAAACCAAAAAATTATATTGGTGGCTACTTCAAAACTGTAATTTTGCTACAGTTATGATTCGGAATGTAAATACCTGATATGCATTATGTATTCTCATTGCTACAAATTGAGAGGTTGAGAACCGCTGCTTTATAGCTTTATGACCCTTGGAAACTCACTTAACCCCACTTGCCTAGCTGTTATTGCTCTTCAGCCTTGGAACTAATTCTTAGTATTAATTTAAGACAGAAGGTAAGTTTTTTTTTTAAAAAGACATGGAAAGACTAATACAAACTAATGCAGAGTGAAGTAAGCAGAACCAGAAAAAAAAATATATTTAACATCAATATTAAAATAACTGATGAAGAATGAAATGATCTGAACCAGGATAAGAATTTATAAAGTAACAGCAATATTGTAAATACAAGTAACTTTGAAAGATGTAAGAATTATGATCAATACTCTGATCATCCATGATTCCAGAAGACTCATTATCTAACATGTTTTTCATTAGAGAGGTGATGAATTTAAGATGCAGAAAGAGATATGTTGTTGTATGCAGTCCTTGAGGAATTTATTTAGTTTGACTATGCATATTTGTTACAAATTTTTTTTCTTTTCTCATTGTTAGTGGGGTAGGAGGGAGAGAAAATAAATTTCAATTAATTTTTTAAAATATTTTTAAGGGGGAAGCTGGGTAGCTCAGTGGATTGAGAGTCAGGTCTAGAGACGAAAGGTCCTAGGTGAAAATCTGGCCTCAGACACTGCCCAGCTGTGTGACCCTGGGCAAGTCACTTAACCCCCATTGCTTAGCCCTTACCACTCTTCTGCCTTGGAACCAATACACAGTATTGATTCTAAGATGGAAGGTAAGGGTTTAAATATATATATATATATATATATATATATATATTTTTTTTTTTAAATAGAAAGCTCGGATGTGAAATGCTATGTGCACTTTCTGATGAGGTCACTCTATTGTTAGTTTTATATAACTGTTTTACGTTGTCACAGACCTCTCATAAAATGAGGTAATCTAAAAATGTAATGTAAAAACAATACACAACAATAACTTTTAAAAAATACTTTAGAGGAGGAGGCAATGTTTGTTTGTTTTTTTAATATATTGATGAGGGAGAAGGGAGCTAGATGACTCGGTGGATAGAGAGTCGGGGCTAGAGATTAGAATTCCTAGGTTCAAATCTAACCTCAGATACTCCCTAGCTGTATGATTCACTTAATCCCAATTGTCTAGCCCTTATCACTCTCTTGCCTTGGAACCAATACTTAGTAACAAGCCTAAAATAGAAGATAAAGGGGTGTGTGTGTGTGTGTGTGTGTGTGTGTGTGTGTGTGTGTGTGTGTGTGTGTGTGTAGTGGGGAGAAGGGGAGAAGTAAAAGTATAGTAGAAATTTGGATTTAAAAATACAAATGGCCAGTCACTTTCAGTTCTAAATCTATGATCCTAAATATAAACCTATGATCTAAATTTATGAAAGATGGATTGGCCCTGGGACTAAAAATCTGA
This sequence comes from Monodelphis domestica, assembly GCF_027887165.1. NCBI lineage: Eukaryota > Metazoa > Chordata > Mammalia > Didelphimorphia > Didelphidae > Monodelphis > Monodelphis domestica. Next base: position 235,806,037 of record NC_077230.1, read on the forward strand.
TAGATTGTTCAAAAATCGCAGAATCTAAGGATTGAAAGAACCCTCAACTGAATACTGGGAATGACAGAAGCAAGTTGGAGATAATAGAGGACAGCCAGGATTATTAAAAGACCATGATGGATAAAGACCAGTTGAAGGAAAAAAGGCAAAGTTTAACTTGGAGAAAAGGTGTCAGGGCAGGTTGGGGAGGGTGAAACATCAGAGCTGTTTTTGATATTTGAAGGTCTGCCACATGGAAAAGGGATTGAATTTGTTCAGCTCTGCACTGGCCAGAACAAGAAGCAATGGTCATATAAACAGGAATCCCCTCTTCACTCTCCCTAGTCATCTGGCCCCCATTTGAAAGTCTCCAGTGAAGAAAGATCCACTGCCTCCACTTTCCAATAGCTGGGTTAGGAAGTATTTCCTGACTAAAGATGCTTCTCTGTAACTTCCGACCATTGCTTCTTGTTCTGGCCAGTGCAGAGCTGAACAAATTCAATCCCTTTTCCATGTGGCAGACTTTCAAATATCAAAAACAGCTCTGATGTTTCACCCTCCCCAACCTGCCCTGACACCTTTTCTCCAAGTTAAACTTTGCCTTTTTTCCTTCAACTGGTCTTTATCCATCATGGTCTTTTAATAATCCTGGCTGTCCTCTATTATCTCCAACTTGCTACTGTCATTCCCAGTATTCAGTGCCTAGCCCAGGACCTGTGATTCTGCATGAAAACATAAAACCATGAAATCATAGAGTTAGAACAGGAAGGGATCTTAGATATCATCTATTCTCCCACCTTCATTTTATAGATGAAAAAATTAAAACTCAGGGAGAAATTACTTGCCTAAGGTCACACAGTCAGAGGAATTAAGGGTCTCCAGAGTTAGGAGTGCTCTTTCCGCTATATCTCCAAGTCTGAGTAGCTAAAAATAAAAATTAGTGAGGACTGTGGGAAATCATAATCATTACACCTTAGAATTTATTGTTTAAAAAAACAGAAAGTTATAAACAATCTGATTATGATATATCCCGAATTTTAGGAGAGGACAACTCGAAAGGTCAGGGTAAAGGAAAGATAAGATCAACAGGTTAGATCCCATTGTCTAAAATTCAATAAGGAAAGCCAACTCCAAATGGAAAGCTCTCAAGAATAAAATTCTAAAGATGCACAGAGAATCAATTTTGATAAGGAGGGCAAAAAGGGAATGTCTAAAAATAAAAATATGGATACTCAAGGAATTTGTTGATCAACCTAGAATTTTAAAAAATATACTGAAGATGGAAACAATGGGACGTAATGGAGGTATGAATGCAAAAGTGACATAGTCATGAAAAAAATAATGTTGGAAACACTAAAGCTCAAAATGGGATGTGCCAAGCAAGGAGTACTAAGAACAATAAAGAGGGTAGTGTTCTTAAATTATACTGGAGGGGGAAAGAGGGATAAAGGAAAGGTCAAGATCATTTTGAGGGATGAATAATTTGATGATAATGGATGGTGGAGAGAAGGCAGAGCTACTTAACTCTTATTTTTCTTCTGTTGTTTCTTTCAAGTAGAATAATCTTTAGTTGGAGAAGAAATAACAAAAATAACTAATAGGAAATTAAAAACCAAGATAATAAGGGAGCTAGTGAGTAAACATGTAGCTTTCCTAGGCAAATATAGGTCATCACATCCAAATGAACTAAATCCCAGGGTGCTTAAGAACTAGAAAGTATGGTTGTAGAGCCACTGTCTGTGATCTTAGGAAATATGATAGTGAAATGAAGAAGGATTGATGTTTTGATTTTCAAGAGGAAAGAGATGAAAACCTGCAAATTATAGGACAGTGAGCTTGACTTGTTATTAAAGAGTATTACCTTCATAGTAAGGGATATTATGCTGCTCTTGGTTTTAGGACCAAATTAAATCCTTTTAATATTCTTATCTGCACATGAATTCTCTAGTCCAGTGGCACCAAACTCAAATAGAACCAGGACCACTCATTCATACAAAAGGACTTCTATGGGTTGCATGTTGATTTAGTTTTAGAATGTGATATTATCTACATTTTATTGTATTGTTTTTATTTTATTAAATATTTCCACAATACTTTTAAATCTGGTTCATGATGCACTAGGGAATGTTATAGATTCTATGCAGCCTTTCAGGTTATGTGTTTGACATGCCTACTCTAGCCTCTCATCAGTATATTTAACCCTATATTATCACTAATTCTACAACTCTTTCTTTTCAGTTAAAATTATTTCAATAAACATTTCTTAAGGACGCACAAAGTACTAGACACTAAGAACTCAAAGACAAATAAAAAAGGAAACTATCAGCAAAGAGAAATGATAAAACATTATATATCTAGGAAAAGGTGATCACAAGCCACAGGGCTTTATCAAGAACAAAGTTTGTCTTATTAACCACTTTTACTTTTATTTGACAATATGGCTAGTTTGGGAAATCAGAGGACTAATGCATAAGTGTAATTTACCTAGATTTTAGGAAAATATGGCAATGTTTCTCATGCTATTTTGTAGACAAAAATGAAAGCATATGGTCTGTAGAATATGTTTAAGTTGATTCAGAAAATAACTCTCCAAAAGTAGCCATGGCCTTACAAAGAGATCTCTGTTGTCCCCTAGAAATATTTTATGGACTCTGTGCTGCTTAATAACTTGTAAATCACATGCAAAAAAGCATATAAGATTTATGGATTAAATTTACAGATAATACAAGGCTGGCAGTAATAATAACCAGGTAACTGGATGCTAAAGGGTTAGGAACTTAAAAGATCACCGCAATCTAGAACACTGGGTTGAATCTAATTGTTAGAAAAAGAAAAAAAAAACCTTCTTAACATCTAGAGTTGTCCAAAAGTGGAATTGGCAGCTTGGGGAGGCAATAAGTTTCTCTTCCTTGGAATGACCACTTCTTGAATATGTTAGAATGGGGATTCCTTTTGTGTGTGGGTTGTACTAGATGGCCACAAAGATTCTTTCCAACTCTGAGATTCTGTGATTCTGAAGTAATATGAAATTTGGCAGGATTCAGTAGTAAAGATTAAGTAATGGGTTAAAAAAATCAGTTTCTCAAGCACATGATGGAGGAAGTCCAACTAAAAGACAGATCATTTGGAAACAATCAGGAATGGGATATAAGCTAATTAGGAGTCAACACAGCAGCAACTATGAAAGCTAATATGACCTTATATAATACTATAATAAAGAGGTACTGTCTGTCCAGAACTAGTGAACCCTGGTCACACCAAGAAATTTGTTTGTAGGATGAGAGACTAGGAGAAAACAAGAAGAAATGACTGTTCCAAGTATCTTAAATGGCTTAAAATTGACTACAATTCAATCTAGTGGTTATTTTTTCCTTTTTCCTTTTTTTTTCATTCTAAAGAAACAGAGTCAACAAAAAATAAGGTATGTTATAATGATATCTGATTCCAAAAAGAAAACAACCAACAGTGATAATTGCAAATGTCAATGGACTGAACTAACCCACCAAAGAAAGGAAAGTGACAATGAATCAGAAATGAAAGTCCAATACTTTGGGGGTTTTTTTTCAAGTAATACATTTAAAAGAGAAAAGTTTGTAAAGAATGAAAATGAGGAGTAGTAATAGAATTTAATATGCTTTGGCTAAATCCAAAAAGGCAGGAGTGACAATCATGAGCTGAGACAAGGCAATAATAAAAATTAAGCATGGTTAAAAGAGATAAGCAGTGACATTGCATTAAGTTTAAAGGCAATACAAATAATGAAACATTATCAATACTAAATATATATGCACAAAATTGCATGGTACCTAAGTATTTAATGGAAAAGCTAACTAAATTATAGGAAATAGACAAGAAACAATAATTTGGGAGGAATTTGACATGCTTCTTTCAAAAGTAGATAAATATAAGAGAAAGATAAATAAAAAAGAAATTAAGGACCAGAAGAGAATATTTGAAAAAATATGTATGATAGACCTTTGAAAATTATTGAATTGGATTCTTAAGTCAAATATGTGTCTATTTCAGCATTGCATGACATTTTTACAAAAATTGGTCAATGTGGTGGTGCACAAGGAAATGAATAGACAAATGCAAAGAAAGTAGAAATATTGAATAAATACTTTGCAATCTATAATGAAATAAAAATCTTAAGTAGGGAAATATGATTAAAAAAACATTCAGACTTAAAAGAGAACTAAATAATATATTCTTTTCTTTAAAAAAATCTTGCCTTCCATCTTAAAGTCAATACTCTATATTGGTTCCAAGGCAGAAGGGTGATAAGGGCTAGGCAATGGGAGTTAAATGACTTGCCCAAGATCACACAGTTAGGAAATATATGAGACTGTATTTGAACCCAGGACTTCCCATGTCTAGGCCTAATGCCCAATTCATTGATCCACCTAGTTGCTGCCTAAATAATCTATCCTTAAAGACAGTGTGAATCAAAGTAAAAAATAAAAATAATAGAAAATTGCATTAAAGAATATTTGTAGAACCTTAGCTAAAGCAGTCTGTAGGGGAAAATTATAGCTCTAAAAACATCAACAAAAAAGAGAAAAAAGATCAATGAATTGAGCTTTTAACTACAAAAATTAGAAATCTACAAACTTATAACCTCCAAATAAAAACAAAAATATAATGCCTGGAAATCAAAGAAGCTACAAACACATAAAACTATTGAGATGAAAGATAAAACTGGGAGCTTTTTCTTTGAAAAGGAAAAAAAACCACACAATAAAATAGACAGACCATTAGATAATTTGATTGAGAGACAAAGAAAGGAAAACAAAATTACCAACATCAAAAACGAAAAGGGAGAATTCACAGTGAATGGAAAGAAAATAAAAGAAAATTGTCAGAGATTATTATGCTCAATTATATGTCAACAAAACTAAAAATCTAAATGAAATAGATAAAAATATACAAAATATAAGATATCCAGATTAACAGAACAGGAAATAGAGAATCTAAATAAACCAAACTCGGAAAGAGAAAATAAGCAAACCATAAATGAACTCCCAAAGAAAAATTGCTGAGACCAGATGGATTTAAGAGTGAATCCTAGCAAACATTTACAGAATAATTAACACTCACACCATAAAAATTGCTTGCAAAAAATAGACAAAGAAGGAACATCAAGCTCCTATTAAAAGATAAGTATAACCAAACCAGGAAGAGAAAAATAGAGGAAGAAAATTATAGACTAATGCCACTATATTAATGCAAAAAAAGGAATAAATATTATAAAAGAGGCTACAGCAATATATTGAGACTTTATTCACTATAGTTGGGTTATATTATGAAAAGAATATAAGACTATTTTATGTCAATTTTATGTCGTCTCTATGCTGTGTAGAAAAGCAGCTATATGGCTCAATGGGGAAGAGTGTCAGGCCTAGTGATGAGCTGTCCTGAGTTCAAATATGAACTCAGATACTTCCTAGCTGTCTAGCCCTTACTGCCCTTCTGCCTTGGAACCAATACCTCGTATTGATTCCCTGGTAGATTAAAAAAAAAATGCAAAAAACCTCAGTCTCCAAAGAATTAAAAATGAGAATCATCTAAGAAGCAATGTAGATAAAGGAGATGAGTGGACTCTAAAACGGTGTAAACGAGAACTTAGAAGCAACATGTCATCAGAGAAATGAACAAACTCTAAAGAAGATAGACTAGTCATGTGGCAAGAGTTATGGATATTTACTGGACATTCCTATACTATTCTAACATCCATATGATGTTAAGAAAAAACAAGGAAGAGAAAAAGTAGAGAAGAGTCACACAAGATGGGGAATTATAGATGGATTATGATTTATATCACGGAAGAAAATACACCTATTTATGAGATCATAGTTAATTTCAGTGGGGATGGTTCAACATTGGGAAAAGATTACAAATATATTAATAACAAATTTAAATCAGAATATTATTTCAATTCAGAAAGGCCCTTGACAAAATTTTGCATTTACATTGAAAGTGCTAAAAAACCCCAAACAAACCACCCAATAACATAGGAATAAAAGATTTTCCTTACTCTTATTCAAAGTGACAACTCAAAACCAAGAGCTAGCATTATTTATAACAATGTAATACTAGAAGCTTTACCAATAAGATCAGGCATATAGCAAGAATATCCATTGTTCTATTATATAGTGTGCTAGAAATGCCAACTACAGAAATATGTGAAAGAAAAGAAATTGAGCAAATAAGCATAGACAAAGAAGATGATAAACGATCTCTGGTGACAGAAAATGTGATGTTTTACTTAAAGAATCCCAGAGGTTCAATTTAAAGATTTATTGGAGTAAAACACCTTTAATAAAATAATAGGATATAAAATAAATCCACAAATTTATCAACATTTCTATAAATTACTAATAAAACACAGTCCAATGAAATAAAAAGAGAAATTTCTTTCAAAGTAACTACAAAATGTGTAAAATATGCAGAGTTAACCAATCAAGGAACAAATAGAACAGTAAATATAACTACAAAACACTCTTTACAGAAATAAGATTTAAATAATTGGAGAAATATATCCTGTTCATATGTGGTTAGTGACAATACAACAAAAATAATAATACTCTCTAAATGAATTTATAGACAATGCTATGCCAAAGTATTAATGAGTTGTTTTATAGAACTATATAAAAGAATAATAAAATTCATTTGTAGGAACAATATGTCAAGATTCTCAAGGAGAATGATAAAAAAATGAAAATGAAGGGCTCTAGCATTACTAGATAACCAACTATATTATAAAACAGTAATCATGAAAATTTTGCTTATTTTTAACACACAAGTTGATCACTGGAACTAGATAAGAACGTAGAAGCCCAGTGTTCTTTAAGCTCAAAAATACAAAGAATAATTCCCCATAATATATGAGACATTGGGAAAATTGGAAGATAATTCCAATTTCAATTTCAACTAACATCTTGCAAGCTTCAAATGGATGAGTTTCTATAATGTAAAAAGTTACAGAATTAAAAAAAAAACTGGAGAAGACTATGAGAAATTACCTTTAATATTAACGATTGGGGGGAAATGTCACCAAAGAATGTCTCTAGACCTAGAATCAGGATGTCTTGAGCTGAAATCCAGCTTCAGGCACTAACTGTGTGACCCTGGGCAAGTCACTTAATCTTTGCTTCTATTTCCTCATCTACAAAGTAGAGATAATAATAGCACTTAACCTCCCATGGTTGTTGTGAGCATTAATAAGATAATGTTTGTCAAGTGCAGGCACTTCATTAGTACAGAGGAGATTACAAAAGATAAAACTGATCACTTTGACTCTACAAAATTAAAAGGTTTCTTCAAGAACAAAAGAAACAACTTGAAGAAGAAGAGAAAACTATCATTTGGGAAAATATTTTCACACCAAATATTTCCGGTAAAGGTCTGATAGCCAAGATATATATAATAAATTGGTGCAAACATACAAGCGCAAATGTCATTCAATAATAGTTAAATCTAATCAAATATTATAAATGAAAAATTTCAAGGAAGAAATGCAAAATAGTTTGAATAATAATAGCTAAAATGTGTATGGTGCATTAAGGTTTGCAAAGCACTTCTTCACATGTGTTATTTTCCTTTACCTTAAGTTCAATGACTGTGGGCAAGTCATTTAACCCTCATTGCCCAGTCCTTACTTCCTTCTGCTTTGGAACCAATATACAGTATTGATTCTAGCACTGAAGGTAAAGGTTTAAAAAATATTTAAAAGAAACCACAAAACTATGGGAGTTAAGAGAAATTTGGGGAAACTTGTTTGGATTGGTTCAGGGTGAAGCTCACAGGACAACGAAGACAATAAACATGATGACCACAATAATGAAATAGAAAAGAACACTAAAAGACATCAGAATCAGATCGATGCAATGACGGATCTTGACTCCAAAGGCTTGATGGCAAAACACACTCCCTAACTCCTAAAAATTAGGTGTACAATGTTAGGTATGATCATCGTGTCTGTTTGTTTTGCTTAAATGTACTTTTTTGTTGCAAGGAAAGGTTCTATTATGTCTGTCAGCAGTGGTTATTGGAAATTGATAGTGATTTTTTTAAAAACATCAATAAAGGTTGGGTTTTTTTTAAAAAAAAGTGTGAGAAACAGACTATTAAGAAGACTTATCTAAGCAAATAGAAGGAACTTAGACAAAAGTGACTTGATAAAGAGATGTTGGGTAGAAGCCATACTAGGACAAAACCACTAAATGCGGGTTTATCTGACTGCCAAAAGAACAGCTTTGACCTAGACATTAAAGAAGGACTTTGGAACTGGTATGGAAGAAATTAAAAACCCTAGAAGGACTAACAAGCATAAACCCAAATAGTGGCCTTCTAAGACTTTTTTCAGTGACCTCAGATAAGAAGGATCTGATTATACCCAAAAGAATCCCATTCCACTTCTGAAAAGCTCTAATTACAAGGCCATTTTTTCCTTATGTCAAGAAAAAATGCTAAATTTGCTTCTTTCTAAAGCTTCCATTTATTGCTGGACACTAAAAGCAGCCTAAGACTGTATTAGTTTATTTGACTTCATTTCACACTGTGTCTTGTATTGAGAATGCAATCCACTAAAACACACCCCAAATATGTGTCAGAGTAATTGCTGTTTAGCCACTCAACCACCATTTGTCATTGTGAAATTGAATGTTTGAACCTAAGTGTAAGACTTCAGAATTATCCCCATTAAACTTCATCTTATTAGTTTCAGTTCACTCTTCTAACCTGCCAAGATATTTTTGAATCCTGACTATCATCGATTGTGTGAGCTAACCTCCCAGGTTTTTGTCACCTACAAATTTGACAAGAATTCTGCCTATGCCTTTACAAAAGTCACTGATAAGGTTAAACAGCCCAAGGCCAAGCAGCAATCCTTGGAGTACTTTACTGGAAAATCCCAGTTAGTACAGTGACTGGCATATAGTAGACAATAAATGCTTGTTGATTGATTGGATCCTTCCAAGTTGGCATCAACTGATTTACTATTGCTTTTTGGCTCTGGTCATAAAACTAGTTTCTAGTTCTAATTTTACTGCCATCTAACCCACACCTCTCTATCTTTGTCACAAAAATAGTATATTTCTGCAAAAAATTTTACCAAATTCTAGATAAGTTATATTTTTTAAAGTTTCTGTTCTCCCCTAATCTAGTAACCTTGTCAAAAAAGGAAATGACTAGTTTGGTGTGACTACTTCATACTGAAAAGGTTATCAATGTTTCCTTTTCTATAGATGTTCATTAATCGTCCATTTAATAATACATTTTAGAATTTTGTCAGGAATCAAAGTGAAGCTGCTAGCCTTTAGTTCTCAGATTCCTTTTTCTTCCCTTTCTTGAAACCAGGGTCAGTTTCCCCTCTCAAGTCTTGAGGTATCTTGTCCATTCTCCTTAATCTTTAACGAATCATTTCTGGTAGTTCTGCAGTCAAATTTGCCTGTTTCCAATACCCAAGGATATCTTACAAATGATTCTGCTGATTTGATGTCATGAAGAGAAATGGGATGATCTCTTACTGGTTCCCTACTTATCTTGGGTATCAATTGTCCATTAGCCATGTTTGTTCTATCCTTTCCAGTCCAAAGATCATTCTTGGGGTGGAAAAAAAGAAGCAAAATGCCTCCTCTCTTCCTCTCTTTTTCACTGGTTGCCATGATCTAATCTATCCCCAAACAGTGGCTTTATCCTTTCTCCTCTTTCTCCAACATACTGTTTTGTTGTCTTCAGCTTTCTTTACCAGTCTCAGATCATTCCAAGTTTTAGCTTTCATGGCACTCTTCTTATAGAACAATGCCATATTTTTGCAATAATCTTCCAGGATCTGACCTTGTCTCCATCCTGTCTATGCATAACCATTTAAAATTTGTGGTTAATGGTGAATTCTCTGTATTTCCACAATCATCTTTTTGTACAATTTCTCTTTGTTTCCCTCAGTGGAATTGTATTTCTTTAGGCCTTCATAATTTTACTCATGAGAGATTCTTGTTCTTGGACTATAGAAATGTAATCCAAAAGATCTTCCTTTCCTTTCTTTGAACCCTCTGAAAAATGCTCTTCCAAAATCTCCTTCTTGGTCATAAATTCTGACAGGGTAGTTACTTTCTTGAAGGCTTCCATATATTTCACTGAAAAAACCAGTTTTTCCTTGTTAGTGAGAATTAAATTTAAAATACAGTTCCTTCTTGGTCCCTTTTGAAGAAATTTACCATTAAGGAGAGTCAATAGATTATTGGTTGTTTCAAATTTGGCAGAGAGAAGACTATTTTCTGCAGTGTGTGGCTGGATATTTAAAGTCCCTAATCATCAGATTATCATGACTATACCATACAATTGATTAGTCAATCAATCAACAAGTATATGATTTGTAGGTAAAGATCACAAGTGTAGATTCTTAACCATCTTTTTCCATAAACTTTCCATAAGGAATCCATTCAATACACCTTAGTCTTGTTCCTTTAATATTTTGAGCTATCAATTCAGCTCTTGGAGTACACATTTCCTCTCTCTCTGTCAGCTACATAACCCACCCACCTCTTTTTCCAGTTAAACATGTCCTTAATTTTAAACGATTTCTCCACCACAAAGTGCTAATTCTCACTTCCTGTTATAGTTATGGATTTGGTGTTGCTTAGACACTTAATGATGTATTGATTTGATACAATCTTATTTGTCACTTGAGAAGGTGATCAAGAAAATGAGTCAGTGCTCCCTCCAGGGCCAGCTCCATTCCATTGGTACTTCCAATGACTTTATATAAAATACATACCACCCATAAGCACACACAGGAACCACTCATCCTCTTCTCTAGTCCCTCAAAGACCCTATCCAGATCCAGTTATCCTTAAAGACATTTTAGGGCTGATGTCAACCATGATTAAAATTTAACTAGTGGTGTCTTGATTATAAAAGTTTACAAACCCATCATATGAGCTGATCCTGCTATAATTATGTGGAGGAGTGAGTGAAAGTGTTATTATTTCCACCTGCAAAACCAGAAACTGAGACTCAGACAAGTAGACAGAAGTTTCCAAAGCCAGGAAGAGCTGGAACTCAAACCAGTTCTTCAGGCTTTAAAGCTAGTGCTTTAAAAAAACGCCATACACCCTGACCTTCTCACTTTCCAACCTTCCCTCCCTTCATCGCCCCATTTTGGGTTCTTGTTGTCTCTCTTTACTCCCTCTCCCACTCAGCCTGTAAGAAATGATGTGCCTTCCCTCTCTCATGCCCCCCTTTCCCCAAGTTGACATGTTTGAAGGAAGCTGCTTCTTGCTGCATTCACATTAAAATTTGAAGAAGGAGAAGAAGAAAAAAAAGCCACAACTAAATTAGCCATGTTCACTCAGCGTGATTTTGCTTTAATCCAGACCTGCAAGTTTGACAGGGCTCAAAATAAACCAAAGCAGATGTGTCCATCACACCAGCAGATATATTACCACTAATCCCAGACAATAAGGCAAAAACACATCAAGCCTTCGCCCTCACACTGTTTCAGTCTTAAGCCGCTCCTAATTGTGCTGGGCATGTCGCCTGCTCACCTCCACCCTCAGGGATGCAGGATGCAGCACCGAGTACATCCTCCTCAGGCCCCCACCTCCCACTCTGGCCTCTGGAGCTGCCATTCATTCCGTCAACAGGCCTCTTTTTACTGGAGCAAAATTGGAGAAGCCTCTGGGGGGGAACAGCAGTTCTCAAAAACTCTGGCAGATCAGGGATTCTCATTTTCTTCAAAGGAGAAGAGAGAGACTCTAATGGAAAGAGCACTGCGTTTGCAGTCTGAAGAACTGAGTTCAAGTCCAGTCTATAGCGGCCATTCAGTTATCTTTGTCAAATGACCTTGGACAAGTCACTTGACTCCCTCACTTTCTTCATTTGTAAAATGGTAGGGGAGAGAAGCCAAGCTCAATGATCCATAAGGTCCAACTCTAAGGTTGCAAGTTTCCTGTGGAAAGATTCCTGAGTTTGACACGAGGAGACTTTGGCTCAGGTCCTAGTTCTGCTATTTGGTTTTGTTTTTATTTAGCTTGGAAAACTACTTGCTTTTTTCTCTGGGTCTAGGGTTCCTCATCTGTATAGATATGGGGAATAGTCTAAGGACTCTGGTGCTAAAATTCTATAGTTCTATGCTTTGAAGTCTTGGTGGTGCAATAGATAGGGTGGAAAGCCTGGAGAAGACTTCTTCATTAGTTCAAATCTCATCTCAGACACTTACTAGCTGTGTGACCCTGAGAAAGTTACTTTGCCCCTTTTGCCTCAGTTTTCTTATCTGTAAAATGAGCTGAAGAAGGAAATGACAAACCACTCCAGTATCTTTGCCAAGAAAACCCCAAATGGGGTCACTAAGAATTGGACAAAACTGAAATAATTGAATAACAATGTTTTGATGACTTGATTCATGGTGCCAATGCCTATCCCCAGCAGAATCAGAAATGTGAGGAGCTCCATCTGTGTCCCTTCCCTCTCACCCCCACCCCCGTGTATATATATAGAGAGTGGAGAATCTGAGGTAAAAACAAGGGTAGAGGTCAAGGGGGAGGGATGCTGTGTGACAGCAATAAGATGAAAGAGGAAAGGTTATCCTAAAAGTTCAAGACTGAAAGTGAATAAAGTAAAGGGAAAAATTAAAATAACAAAACAAACATGTCATTTCTCTGCTAAAAAACTTCAAATGAGAGAGAGCTAAGTGACTCAGTGAATAAAGAACCAGGCCTGAAGAGGGGAGGTCCTGGGTTCAAATTTGGTCTCAGACACTTCCTAGCTGTGAGATCCTGGGCAAGTCACTTAACCCCAATTGCCTAGCCCTTAGGGCTCTTCTGCCTTGGAACCAATACTTAGTATCAATTCCAAGATAGAAAGTAAAGGTTTAAAAACAATATCAAGTGGTCCTATTTCCCATAAAATGAAACCCAAATCCATGATCCCAGGATTCAAGGTCTTCTAACTTCTAGTTCTAGCCAACATTACCATTTCTCCACTGATGCTCATACATACTCTGTAGTCAAGTCAAACCAAGCGATTTTTCACTGCCCAAACATACCCTGAGTTTTTCCCAAACTTTAGCCTTTGTTTGTTATATTCCACCAAGATAGATGCATTGGAAAAGAAATCAGGATTGTAATTGGAAACCTAGTTGTCACTTGTTTCCTGGGACACTTTGAGTAAGTCTCTTTATCTCTCTGGTCTCTGTTACCTCGTTTATAAACTGAGAGAGATGGACTAGAGGGCCTCTCAGGTCAACTTCTGGTTCTAAACTGATGCTTCTAAGAACTCCAGGCTTTATCCAGCTCGTCTGTCACATGGGGAGGTTGGTATTTACTTAATTTCCTTTTAATTCTAGATCTATCCCGAATGTTCCAGGCTTTAAACTCTGATGACTGAAATCTTCATGTCCCAACTCAAAAGTCCCCTTCTTGCAATACCCCAATGAGACCTCTCTTTCCCTCCTTTGTACCCTGTATCATTTTGCCTGTGTCTCTGCTGAGGAACTTGGGTTTTTCTCATCACCATAAGATTCATATCATAGAGGGCATTTGGTCCAACTCCTGAATTTTATAGATAAGGAAACCAAGGTGCATAGATTTTAAGTGATTTGTCCACAATTACTCAATTAGTAAATAGCAAACCTGAGATTTGAACTCAAGACTACATTTTTATCATAGATATGTATATCATATCTAAAATGTAACATTTTAAATTTTTTATTTTATTTATTAAATTAATAATCATTAATTAATAATGATTAATAATTAATTAACAATATTATCATTGATATAACTCTATGCTAAGTGTTTTATAATTATTATCTCATCTGATCCTCACAATAACTCTGGGAGGCAGGGGCTATTACCCCCACTTTACAGATGAGGGAATTGAGGGTGACAGAGGTTAAGTAATTTGCTCAGGGTCACTTATTTAATAAATGCTCTTCTTGACTCCAGGCCTGGTACTTTTTCTAATGCACCTCCTTTTGTTGTTCAAATGTTATTCAGTCATGTCCACCTGCCTGTGACCCCATTTGGGGTTTTCTTGGTAAAGGTAGTAGAGTGGTTTGCCATTTCTTTCTCCAGCTCATTTTACAGAGGAGGAAACTGAAGCAAACAGGGTTAAATGACTTGCCTAGGGTCATACAACTAGTAAATGTCTGAGGCTATACTGGAACCCAGGAGGATGCGTCTTCCTGACTCCAAGCCTGGTGCTCTATCCACTATGTCCATAGCTGCCCCTAAAAGAATATGAATTTTTTTTCTGTTAAGTCATCATACTTGATATATCTTTGCATTCATTCCAGCATACTGCACAGTACCTTGTACATAGAAGGTATTCATAATTTTTTTTTCAATTGAGTTGAGCTGAAGCGGAAATTGAATTGCACTGAATTGCACTGAATTGAATAGTGAGTGTGATTTTGGCTTGGCCATTTTGTATTTTAACCACTTCAGCCCCTCTGAGGTTAATGGAGATGCTGCCTATTCCCCCTAACTGTATGCATTTAAGCAAGGGATGGATGCCCACTTGTCAAGGGTGTTATATGGAGGAGATTGCTGCTGAGGTGGGGGGTGAAATAGATGATTCTGAAATCTTTGTTGACATAGACAATTCTTGATTCTGTGAAATTGGGGAAGAAGCTCGCAAGACTTCTTATGCTTTATCATTCTGACATCCTCACAAACCTCTGACTCTTCCTAGGTTGTCTAACCTTGGGCATTCCATTTCCCATCTTAAGACCTCAGTTTCCTGACCTGTAAAATGAGGGAGTTTTGAATAATGATCTTAATGTTTCCTCCTAGTTTGAAACCATAAGAACTTGTGAACTCGTCCTTTCTGAATGCTCTGTCCTCACCCCTTTAACTTCAGGAGAAATGTGAAGGTAAACTGGTGAGTCCTTGAACACAGATGAGACTAGGACTTCCAGAACTGCATGGACCCTGGATATTAGCTCTCTGTTCTTCCCCTTCCTGGCTAGCTAGGGTGGGTCCCAGACTACACAGGAGTCCTTTGTCAAGGCCACATGTTTCAGATCCTGATTGAATATGGGGTGTGAGTGACCCAAGCAGGCAACAGAAATACTCTGAGCTGAGGGTCTCCCAGGATTTAGGCAGCCCTATAAAACTGGCCCAAAGGGACTATGTGTTTCTGGTGCTAAATTCTGTTGATAGCCCTCTGTCTTTCCAATTGTAATATGGGAAGGAAGGGGAGTGCACATGAATAGAATAAATAGTAAGTAGATCATGCCCTTTCACCAAGTACCTCACAGAGTACCATGTTTTAAAACTCTTTATAGTAGGGATTTTCAGGAGAATCCCTGATTTGCTGGACTAGGGGACCTTTCATAGATATGGATACATCCTCTCCATGAATATAAGGAAAAGTTGAAGGAAGGAGGCAAATTTAGCTTGAGGAAAAAAATTCGGGGTGGGGGGGCATGGTATTTCTTTTCAAGTATTTAGAGGACTGTCACATGGAGGGGAACTATGATTAATTCTGTCTTCCCTGAAGGCAGACCCAGGAGCAGTGGGTAGACATTGCAAGAGACAAATTTAGGCTTAATGTCAGAAAATATTCCTAATAATTAGAAATGGAATGGGCTGCTACAAGAGATGATGGGTTGGTTCCCTTTTTCTGGAAGTTTTAGATAACCTTTGGAATGGAGGCATCTAGATGGCTCAGTGGATAAAGCTCTGGACCTAAATCCAGCTTTAGATACTTAATTAGCTATTTGACCCTGGGCAAGTCACTTGACTTCTCTTTTCCTTAATCTACTAGTTAATGAAATGGCAAAGCATTTTAGTATCTTTGCCAAAGGAAACTCTATGGGCAATTTTGGCTTTCTTATGATCTACAAGGTCACAAAGAGTCTGATGACTTAACAACAGTGTGTTAAAATGGAGATTCCTTATAGGTATGAATTAGACTAGATGGTTGCCCAGGATTCTTCTAAACCTTAAATTCCATGACTCTGACTTGTCTTGGTGGAACGGCACATGCCTGATAATCTCTATAACTAGAACCCATTTCTAATAGATTTATCTAGTATTAGAGAACTTTAGAATTCTCTTTATTATAGATATTTAGATCTATGTCTTAATCTGCAAGTTCTACATACAAGAGGTGCCTAATAAAATTATATTGATTTGAATGATTTAATGAGCCCCTCTCTTGCCTCTAGAGCTATTAAGAGATGGATGAGATCATAAAGGTCAGATGTCTTTGAGTTCTTTAAGACGGGAGGGTGAAGAAATCCAAGGGGTCAGGATTAAACTCTATAGCTTCCTTTCTCTTTCTTTGTTCACTTTTCATTGTTCCTTCTCATTGGATTCTCTCAGCTTGGTAAAAGGTGCTACGAAGCAGGAATAGGACATTTTAACAGGGCCACTGCCTGGATAATCTTCAACATGAAGGCCTTTAAAGTGATTTCTTTTGTCTCCTCCTTCCCTACCAAGACCCCTCCTCTGAGATGTTCTGGAAAAGACAATCAGGAGAGGGTACAATTCTCTGAAGGCCAAGACTATGAGATGAAGGGACCCAGAAAGAACTTAATTAGGTTGTGTGGCAGGTATCCTAGTGGGTCTTTCAATAGAACATCTAGTTTTTGTGGTACCAAAAATTGGGAAACAAAAGTACGGTGTGGGATAAATTGTGGCATAGGGATATAATGGATTATTATTACACTGAAAGATATGATGAATGTGAAGAATTCAAAGAAATATAGAAAAACATATATGAACTGATGCTAAGTCAAGTAGGCAGAACCAGGAAAACAATATACAAAGTAACTACAGTAATATATATGAAAAGGACACTGAAACATAGTAAATTACCAAATAATTTTTTTTACTTCTTGTGTTCCATCTTATAATTAATGCTGTGTATCAATTCCAAGGCAGGAGAGCAGTAAGGGCTAGGCAATGGGGGTTAAGTGATTTGCCCAGGGTAACACAGCTGGGAAGTGTCTGAGGCCAAATCTGAACTCAGGACTTACTTGCTTTATGCTTGTCTCTCAATCTACTGAGCCACTTAGCTGCCCCCACCATATAATTAGCCATTCTTGACTCTGGAGGAAAGGAAAAAGGAAAGGAAAGGAAAGGAAAGGAAAGGAAAGGAAAGGAAAGGAAAGGAAAGGAAAGGAAAGGAAAGGAAAGGAAAGGAAAGGAAAGGAAAGGAAAGGAAAGGAAAGGAAAGGAAAGAGAAAGGAAAGAGGAAAGGAAAGGAAAGGAAAGGAAAGGAAAGGAAAGGAAAGGAAAGGAAAGGAAAGGAAAGGAAAGGAAAGGAAAGGAAAGGAAAGGAAAGGAAAGGAAAGGAAAGGAAAGGAAAGGAAAGGAAAGGAAAGGAAAGGAAAGGAAAGGAAAGGAAAGGAAAGGAAAGGAAAGGAAAGGAAAGGAAAGGAAAAGAAATGTTCCTCATCCTTTTCTTTAGGGAGAACAGTATGTAGACAGTATAGACATAAACTTTTTAAAAAGTATTAATAAATGCTCATCTAAAAAGAAATTAAGCTTTCTGGATGTCAAGGATCCTTAAGGATCCCAAAACTAGAAGTGCCTTGAGAATGAATTCAGAGCTATTGGCCAAGTTCTAAGTGAGTTTCCTCCAATACACACTACCAGAACTACCCCAAACTCAGTCCCATTATCATCCGCTGATGTCTCTTAGGTAGCTAAATCGGCCTCCCTGAGGGAACAACTTCTGAGATACCCCTTCCCTCTCTGCAATAATTTGAAAACAGACTATATATTTGTAAATTTGCAACATGTTTTTGTTGTTGTTGTTTGGTTTTGGCAAGCCTTGGACAGGCTGACTAGGCATTGGGATGAGGGTAGGGGTGAGAAACTAAGTTACTAAAGAACCTGGGAGTTTATTTTCTTTCCAGCTTGAAGTAAACTATTTGGGATCAAAATTGGAGGATGAAATTTTCCACTTTAGTGTCAAAAATCTCTTTAGAGAATGGTGTCGGGGAAAGAGTTGGCGGGAAAGAGAATTGAAGATAAATAAGGAGTTGGAGAGAAAGAGAAAACAGTGGCAGGATCAACAAATGGAAGTTTCTTTCTAGAAGTCTTATTCCAAGCCTTGTAATTATAGCTGGAGACTTCTTCCTTTCCCCAGATTACAGGTCAGTTATTGAGAGAATCTATTAAGGAGTGACTAGATCACAGTTACTAGGAGAAATCACTGGAACAAAGGTGATTATATTCTAGTCTCTCCTTATCCCTTCTGTTTCTATGCTGTATTTAACAGATAGAATTGATCTAATCTCATTATTTCCAAGGATATATGTCAGTTTGCACCCAGAGTCCTTTGAATTTTTCTCCACCTCCTATTGGAGGAGAAGAGAAAGTAGGAACCTCTGGAAAAAGACTGGCCCAATAAGTAGAGATAATTATTGAAACTTCAGTGTACTTTTTGCCAAAAGTGCTCATTATTCAAACTGTCATCCACAACTATAGTGACTTCTATTGGGGGACATTACATTTATTCATAACAGAATCTCAGTTGGATGAAACTACAGAGGGTGTTTTAGTTCAATCCATGCTCATCTAAGACTATTCTCTCCAACATCCACAAGTGATCAACTAACCTCCTGAAGTTCTTTATAGGAGGGGACCAACTATATCCCAGGGCAGCTGATTTCACTTGTGTTTAGTTTAGTTCTAATTGTTACAATTTTTTTAGATGTTGTAGAAATCTGCTTCCAAAATTCCCATTGCTTCCAGTTTTGTCTTCTGGAACCAAGCAGAACAATACTAATCCCCTCTCTACATAATATACAATAATATACTGCTTGAAAGTCATGTCACATCCTTTCTCCCTTTCCCCATGCCTTTTCTTCTTCAGGTTGAACATCTCCAGTTCATTCATTCAACACTCAAAGCATTGTGTTAGGTTCTGTGAGAAATTCAGAGATAAGTACATTATAGCATAGCATATGGGATAAAACAAGGCCATTACAGAACTCCAGAGTTGGAAGATAACTCAGAGGTCATAGTCCAACTAGTATTGGAATAGGAATTCTCTCTCTTACATTCCTGCCAGGGAGGGAATCAACCTTTACTGGAAGGTCTCCTATGATAGATAGCCCAGTACTTCCAAAGCAGTTCAGTCCACTTTTGGACAGTTCAAAATATTAGGAAGATTTTCCTTAAATCGAGATAAAATCTACTTCTCTGAAATTCTTACTTGATGTTCCTAGATCTGTCTTCTGAAGTCCAAAAAAATTGATTGACTTTTTCTTCCATATTATTCACCTTCATATATTTCAAAACAGCTACCATGTTGCTTCTCTAATGTTTCTTTTCTTTAGGCTAAATATCTCTAGTTTATTCAATTAGTTCTCATGAGGCAGACCTCTCAGCCTGGATGTTCTCCTTTAAGTAAGTACCATTTTGTCAATATACTTCCTAAAAAAGGCATCTAAGAGTAGCTGAAAAACTTGATATGTGAATAGAATTGCACAGTATAAAAATGACAAATAGGAGGAATTTAGAGAATTATGGGAAGATTTACATGAAGTAATATAGGATAAGTTAAGCAGAAGCCAGTGAAAAATATACAAAATCACTACTAATAAGTATATATTATATATACACACATATATGGGTATTTTTTATATATGTAAAACATATATGTTATTTTTGTTCAGTCGTGTCTTCATGACCTCATTTGCGGTTGTGTTGGCAAAGATACTAGAGCAGTTTGACATTTCTTTCTCCAGCCCATTTTACAGGTGAAGAAACTGAGGCAAAGAGGACTGAGTAATTTGCCCAGGGTCACATAGCTAGTAAATGTCTGATGCTAGATTTGAACTTGAGAATAACAGTATTCCTGACTTTAGGCCCAGTGTGCTACCTCACTATATATACATACAGACTCATACATAAAAATATATACATATATATACTAAAATGAAAAGATATCTAAAGGAAAGCAAACATTGAGTATTTAATAAATTAATGATTAAGAGCACAGATATTAAAACATAGTTCCTCCTCCTGTCAGAGAAGCAGAGGAATACCATGGCAGCATGGACCATCATATTTTGTATGTTTTAGACACTGTATTGGATGCTTTTACTTAATTGTTGTTGAAAAGGAAGACTTAACCTGGAAGGAAATCTTTTTTTTTTTTCAGAAATGATTATGACTTAGAAACAACTGTATCAACAAAATATATTAAAAATAAAAAGTGGTATCTAGAACTGAGCATCACCTAGATGTTGTCTAACCAGGACATAGTGTTGTGGGACTATCAATCACTCAATCAGGAAACATTTATTAAGTGCTTACTGTGGGTCAGACACTGCTAAGTTCTGAAAAAAAAAAAAACAAAAGAGGGAAAAGACAGTCCTTGCCTCTGAAGGAACTTACAGTCATGGCTAACACCTCCTTTGTTCTGGGCAATGTAGCTTAAGGCCATGTTAACTTCTTTGACTTCTATCTCACAGTCTTGATTCATATCAAACTTCTAGTCTATCGATAACCCCAGAACCTTTTTCCATGCACTGCTTTCTGACAATACACTTTTAATTTTCTTTTTTTATTATTCTAATTATAATTTTATTAATTTCTCCTTTGATTTTTTTAGGATTTCCGATTTGTTCTTTATCTAAGGGTTTTTAATTTGTTCTTTTTCTAGTTTTTTTTTTTAGTTGTGTACCCAATTCATTAATCTCCTCTTTCTCTTTTTTGTTAAAATGGGCACTCAGGGATATAAATCTGACAGTATTTCTCATTCACTTGTGCAATTGAATTTTTGAACCCAAATGTAGAATTTTACATTTATCTGTAAAAAAATGTCTATACATAGAAGTAGTAATAGTAGTAACAGGAGCAGGAACAATAGCAGCAGTCATAGTAGTGGCATTGGTAGTAGTAGTAGTAGTAGTAGTAGTAGTAGTAGTAGTAGTAGTAGTAAAGATAGTGGTGGTAGTATTACTAATAGTAGTAGTGGTGGTAGTGGTAGTTGTGGGTTTTAAAATATTGTGGCTGGGGGAACTGCATCCCCCAGGGTGCCCCAGGGGTCCTTACCCCTTACTTCCTGGCATAGGATTGATCTTGAATGGACCAATCCAGTGTTGGGGAGGGACCACGCCCCTACTTCCTGATGTGGGATTGGTCTTGAATTGGACCAATCCTGTGCTAGGGAGGGACCATGCCCCCTACTTCTAAGCACAGGATTGATCTATATAAGGATTAATCCTGCACCAAGCAGAGTTAGTTAATTTCAGCTGGAGGAAACTGGTTTTTCTTCTTTCATTAAAGTTAATCAGATAAAAGAAAGAGTTTTTTTATTTTATTCATTTCATAGTGGTGGTAGTGGTGGTAATGATGGTAGTAGTAGTAGAAATAACTTTTATATATCACATACTTTGTACCAGACACTGTGCTAAATACTTTATAATCATAATCTCATTTAGCTCTCACAAGGATTGTGGGAAGTAAGCACTATACACCAAGACAAGGAAACTAAGGACTAGAAATATTAAGTGCCTTGCCTGGCATTACACACCTAGAATGTGTCTGAGGTCAGATTTGAACTGAGTTCTTCCTGATTCTAGACCCAGGACCCTATCCCCCTCCCCCATGTCAAATAGCTGCCCCAAGATACATTCCTAGATCTTAGTGTACTCTGACTCATGAAAAAAGCAAAATGTGTTCAGGATACTTTAACTATTAAAGAAAATAATAAAAATAATAATTAAAAAGTAGGTTTTAGGGTCATCTAACTAGTTGAAGAAAAATAAAACATATGATACAGCAAACACAGTAAGTCTCCTTTAAGCAAAACATTGTATTTACCAGAACCTCATCTTTCTTAAGCATATACTATAATTTGTCTTTGGAACCACACCCATGATTCCACTAGTCAAGAGAACTCTATATAGCACAATAATCGCTTATTTTCCTGTGAAATTTAGAATGTTTTTTTTTTTTTTTGCTACAAAGACATTATATCTGAATCCTAGCTCTGCAACTAACTACATGTCCTCTGGCAAATCATTGCACGTTTCTGGGCCTTGATTTCCTTATCTTTAAAAAAAGTGGGTTGAACTAGATGACCTCTGAAGTCTCTTCAAAGCTCTAAATTGTATGTACATATATAAATAAATATGTACATATATATGTAAATATTGTAATCTCAGTATCATAAAAATCTCCATTATCCCTGGTTTCCTTTTCTCTTTCCTACTTAGTTTTATTTGGGGATTAAATAGGAATCTGTTTTCTGAAGCATAGAAGAATATGGACATCTGTGTCTGCCTTTTTCAAAACTTTGGGGGGCATTTTAGTAACAGAAAAGAATCTAAAAAAGAGAAATTTCCAGGGAAACATATTTCAGGTGCTGAATGTCAACTCAAAAGCAACAATATGCACATTGTGAAGATAACCTCACATACTTTCATAATATTCTGTTTTACATAATCACAATCATCAAAGCACTCTTATTAGTATTTTAACACACAACAGAAGTACAGTGATACAGTAAATGCTGGTTTATTGAGCATTCTACCAACTGGAAATCTCTACAAACTGGCATTTCCACACCCACATTGAAAGACCCTGAGGCACTGTAAAAGCCTAGTGTATTCTGACTCATAGAAGAACTAAAATATGTTAGTATAATCTGATCATGCAGTATGTTTTTTGAGAATTTGAGAGGGAGTAGTTTGGACCTATGCGGAGTAATAATAGTAGCAATAGCTAACATTTATGTAGCGCTTACTGAATGCTAAGCATTTTGCACTTATTATCTCCTTTGATCCTCATAAAAACCCTGAGAAGTAGCTGCTATTATTATCTTCATTTTACAGATGTGGAAACTGAGGCAAACAGAGTCAGGTTACTTGCCCAGGATTGCACAGCTAGTAAGTGTCTGAGGCTAGACTTGAACTTCCAGACTCCGAGCCCACTGCTCCATCCACCTAGCTCCCTGTGTGGTAACCCCCTCCATTTATACTGATTGTCAATTCTTCTTGGGATTATAGCCTTAGAGAACTGCTCTGAGCACTGAGAAATTGTGACTTACCTAGGATCTCATGTGCCAGAGGGAACTTGAACCCAGGTTCTCTTGAGCCAGCCCTTTATTCACTGTCTCTGAGATAAGTTCTATTGTGATCATAATTACAAAGGATTGTAGATTTAGGACCCAGCAAATGGCTCAGTGGATAGAGTCCTGGCCCTGAAATCAGGAAGACCTGAGTTCAAATTCAAACTCAGACACTTCCTAGTTGTGTGACCCTGGGCAAATGACTTAATTTCTGGTTGTCTGACAAAAGAGACCACTGGAGAAGGAAATGGTAAACACTCCTGTATCTTTGCCAAGAAAACCTCATGGATAGCTCTGGTCCTTTGGGTCACAATGAGTGAGACACACCTGAACAACAACAACATGGATTGTATTAATTAGAACTTTAAGTCCTTGGACTTCACCCCCAAGAAGTCCTTCAGTATTTCCCAGAATTCCTCTCCTCTCTCCGTCACTTGGCAAGGTCACGTTTGGTGTTTCTGTCCTATCTCTCTTTTCTCTTACGACCAGGGTCTGGGTTTGTTAAGTTTTTTACTTTAGTTATTACTAATAAACTTTTAAAAATAGATTACTTGGTTATTATCTGTTCATTTTAATCTTTACAAAAGAGAGAGAGAGTGGAAACACCAAATTATATACAAACGTGACCACATGAAGTGGTGTAGAGAGGAGAAGAATTCTGGGAAATACTGAAGGACTTCTGGGGGGTGAAGTCCAAGGGCTCAAACTTCTAATTAATACAGAATTTATGTGGATGAAAGAGATTCCAGTAGTCATAAGTTCCAACCCCCCATTTTATAGCTTGAGAAATGAAGACTGAAAGATTTACTCAGAAAGCTCACATGTGAGGCAAGATTTTAACTCGGGCCATCATGACCCCAGGCTCTGCATTCTATCTACTATGTCATCAAGCTAGAGAGTTTTATTAGAGATCTGTGTTTGAACTTGTAGGAAAGAGATAAGTGATACTAGAAACCAATAAATATAAAGAAATCAAACAAACCACTACAAAGAAATCAAAATATCAATGCCATGTAGAGGATCCCTAAGAAAAGATGGGTTGGGGACTTCCGGTTAAGATGGCGGCTTAGAGAAAGCTGAAGTTCAGATCTCCGGAAAACCCTTCCCGACCGATCTCAAACTAGAAGCTCCTAAGGCGCCGAAATTCAAAACGATCAACAGCACAGACCCTGGGAACCCTCCTCCTGGACCTGGACCCGGTTCAAAAGGTACGGCTCCCCTTAAAAGCCAGAACCCGAGATCCCTCGGACCTCAGGGGTAGGAGCGCAGAGTCCAAGGCTCCAGGAAGCGGCAGCCGCGCCGGGCTCAGAGAGCAGGGTCTGAGGAACAACAACCCTCAGGGTCTTCTACCCAAGTCCCAGTCCGGGTGAAAGTTACTGCCTGGGGCTTCCGCTGCAAAGAGCCGGTTGGTCAAAGAGCCGGTTGGTCCGGGTGAAAGTTACTGCCTGGGGCCTCCGCTGCAAAGAGCCGTTGGTCCGGGTGAAAGTTACTGCCTGGGACCTCCGCTGCAGAGAGCTGGTCAAAACAACAGCAACCCTCAGGGCGGGCAAGACAGCCTCACGGGCTGGATCCTGCTATCCAAGTCTCAGTGAAAGTCTGTGCTCTCGGAGCTTGGGGAAGCGGCAGCCCATCCCCCCGCAGGCCGACGAAACAGCCTCACGGCCAGGGATTCTGAAGGCAACTTCCGGAAATCGAGCCAGGGGGAGAGTGTGGCCTCGTGGTCCGACCCTTCCATTCCAGTTCCAGTGAGGCATATTCAGTTTAACCCAGGGAACACTCATAGAACCAACATCTGCCCAGGACTAAAGCCACTGATCACCAGACAAAGACAAGAAAAGCCAATCCTCCACGTTCAGAGATGACAAATTCCACAGAAGCACAGAAGCCCCAAAATACCAAGAAAAATAAGAAGAAAGGGGCGACTCTGGACACATTCTATGGAGCCAAAATACAAAATACAGAGCAGATAGAAGAAGATATACAAGAAAATTCTCCAAAATCTTCCAAAGGAAATAGAAACTCTCCACAAACCCATGAAGAATTTGAATCAGAAAGGACCAAAAAGATGGAAGCCCTCTGGGAGGAAAAGTGGGAAATGATGCAAAAGAAATTCACGCATCTACAAAACCAGTTTGACCAAACTGTAAAAGAAAACCAGGCTTTAAAGCAAGAACTAATAAAGCAAAGCCAAAACACCAAGAAATTAGAAGAGAACATAAAATATCTCACCGACAAGGTGATAGATCTGGAAAACAGGGGGAGAAGAGAAAATTTAAGAATAATTGGACTCCCAGAAAAGCCAGAAATAAACACCAAACTGGACATGGTGATACAAGATATAATCAAAGAAAATTGCCCAGAGATTCTAGAACAAGGGGGCAATACATCCACTGACAGAGCTCACAGAACACCTTCTACACTAAACCCCCAAAAGACAACTCCCAGGAATGTAATTGCCAAATTCCAAAGCTATCAAACAAAAGAAAAAATCCTACAGGAAGCCAGAAAAAGACAATTTAGATATAAAGGAATGCCAATCAGGATCACACAAGACCTTGCAAGTTCTACGCTGAATGATCGTAAGGCATGGAACATGATCTTCAGAAAGGCAAGAGAGCTGGGTCTCCAACCAAGAATCAGCTACCCAGCAAAACTGACTATATACTTCCAAGGGAGAGTATGGGCATTCAACAAAATAGAAGACTTCCAACTTTTTGCAAAGAAAAGACCAGAGCTCTGTGGAAAGTTTGATACCGAAAATCAAAGAGCAAGGAATACCTGAAAAGGTAAATATTAAGGAAAGGGGAAAAATGTTATCTTCTTTTACTCAAACTCTCTTCTATAAGGACTACATTTATATCAACCTATGTATACTAATATGTGGGGAAAATGTAATGTATAAATAGGGGGTAAAGAAAGACCAAATAGAATAATGGTTCTCACACAAAGATTCACATGGGAAGGGGAGGGGAAGAAAACTCCTATAAGAAGGAGAGGAAGAGAGGGGGGGGGGGTTACTTAAACCTCAATCTCAGGGAAATCAACTCTGAGAGGGAAAAACATCCAGATCCATTGGGATCTTGAATTCTATCTTACCCAACAAGGGTAAGGAGAAGGGAAAACCAAGGGGGGGAGGGGGAGAGGGAGAACAAAAAGGGAGGGAAAGAGAGGGGGGAGGGGGAGGGAACAAAAAGGGAGGGACTAAAAAGGGAAACATCAAGGGAGGGGACAAGGGGGACTGATTCAAAGTAAATCACTGGACTAAAAGGTAGAGCCGAAGAAGAAAAGGTTAGAATTAGGGAAGGCAATCAAAATGCCAGGGAGTCCACAAATGACAATCATAACTTTGAACGTGAATGGGATGAACTCACCCATAAAACGTAGACGAATAGCAGAATGGATTAGAATCCAAAACCCTACCATATGTTGTCTTCAAGAAACACACATGAGGCGGGTTGACACCCACAAGGTCAGAATTAAAGGATGGAGTAAGACCTTCTGGGCCTCAACTGATAGAAAGAAGGCAGGAGTGGTAATCATGATATCTGATAAAGCCAATGCAAAAATAGACCTGATCAAAAGGGATAGGGAAGGTAATTATATTTTGTTAAAAGGGACTCTAGACAATGAGGAAATATCATTAATCAACATGTATGCACCAAATAATATAGCACCCAAATTTCTAATGGAGAAACTAGGAGAATTGAAGGAAGAAATAGACAATAAAACCATACTAGTGGGAGACTTAAACCAACCATTATCAAATTTAGATAAATCAAATCAAAAAATAAATAAGAAAGAGGTAAAAGAAGTGAATGAAATCTTAGAAAAATTAGAATTAATAGACATATGGAGAAAAATAAATAGGGATAAAAAGGAATACACCTTCTTCTCAGCACCACATGGCACATTCACAAAAATTGACCATACATTAGGTCACAGAAACATAGCACACAAATGCAAAAAAGCAGAAATAATGAATGCAGCCTTCTCAGATCACAAGGCAATAAAAATAATGATTAGTAATGGTACATGGAAAACCAAATCTAAAACCAATTGGAAATTAAACAATATGATACTCCAAAACCGTTTAGCTAAAGAAGAAATCATAGAAACAATTAATAATTTCATCAAGGAAAATGACAATGGCGAAACATCCTTTCAAACCTTTTGGGATGCAGCCAAAGCGGTAATCAGAGGCAAATTCATATCCCTGAAAGCTCATATTAACAAACAAGGGAGAGCAGAGATCAATCAATTGGAAATGCAATTGAAAAAACTCGAAAGCGATCAAATTAAAAACCCCCAGCAGAAAACCAAATTAGAAATCCTAAAAATTAAGGGAGAAATTAATAAAATCGAAAGTGATAGAACTATTGATTTAATAAATAAGACAAGAAGCTGGTACTTTGAAAAAACAAACAAAATAGACAAAGTACTGGTCAATCTAATTAAAAAAAGGAAGGAAGAAAAGCAAATTCACAGCATTAAAGATGAAAAGGGGGACAGCACCTCCAATGAGGAGGAAATTAAGGCAATCATTAGAAATTACTTTGCCCAATTATATGGCAATAAATACACCAATTTAGGAGAAATGGATGAATATATACAAAAATACAAACTGCCTAGACTAACAGAAGAGGAAATAGAATTCTTAAATAATCCCATATCAGAAATTGAAATCCATCAAGCCATCAAAGAACTTCCTAAGAAAAAATCCCCAGGGCCTGATGGATTCACCTGTGAATTCTATCAAACATTCAGAGAACAATTAACCCCAATACTATACAAACTATTTGACATAATAAGCAAAGAGGGAGTTCTACCAAACTCCTTTTACGACACAAACATGGTACTGATTCCAAAACCAGGCAGGTCAAAAACAGAGAAAGAAAACTATAGACCAATCTCCCTAATGAATATAGATGCAAAAATTTTAAATAGGATACTAGCAAAAAGACTCCAGCAAGTGATCAGAAGGATCATTCACCATGATCAAGTAGGATTCATACCAGGGATGCAGGGCTGGTTCAACATTAGGAAAACCATCCACATAATTGACCACATCAACAAGCAAACTAGCAAGAACCACATGATTATCTCAATAGATGCAGAAAAAGCCTTTGATAAAATACAACACCCATTCCTATTAAAAACACTAGAAAGCATAGGAATAGAAGGGTCATTCCTAAAAATAATAAACAGTATATATCTAAAACCAACAGCTAATATCATCTGCAATGGGGATAAACTAGATGCATTCCCAATAAGATCAGGAGTGAAACAAGGATGCCCATTATCACCTCTACTATTTGACATTGTACTAGAAACACTAGCAGTAGCAATTAGAGAAGATAAAGAAATTGAAGGCATCAGAATAGGCAAGGAGGAGACCAAGTTATCACTCTTTGCGGATGACATGATGGTCTACTTAAAGAATCCTAGAGATTCAACCAAAAAGCTAATTGAAATAATCAACAACTTTAGCAAAGTTGCAGGATACAAAATAAACCCACATAAATCATCAGCTTTTCTATATATCTCCAACACAGCTCAGCAGCAAGAACTAGAAAGAGAAATCCCATTCAAAATCACCTTAGACAAAATAAAATACCTAGGAATCTATCTCCCAAGACAAACACAGGAACTATATGAACACAACTACAAAACACTCGCCACACAACTAAAACTAGACTTGAACAATTGGAAAAACATTAACTGCTCATGGATAGGACGAGCCAATATAATAAAAATGACCATCCTACCCAAACTTATTTATCTATTTAGTGCCATACCCATTGAACTACCAAAATACTTCTTCACTGATTTAGAAAAAACCATAACAAAGTTCATTTGGAAGAACAAAAGATCAAGGATATCCAGGGAAATAATGAAAAAAAACACATATGATGGGGGCCTTGCAGTCCCAGACCTCAAACTATATTACAAAGCAGCAGTCATCAAAACAATTTGGTACTGGCTAAGAAACAGAAAGGAAGATCAGTGGAATAGACTGGGGGAAAACGACCTCAGCAAGACAGTATACGATAAACCCAAAGATCCCAGCTTTTGGGACAAAAATCCACTATTCGATAAAAACTGCTGGGAAAATTGGAAGACAGTGTGGGAGAGACTAGGAATAGATCAACACCTCACACCCTACACCAAGATAAATTCAAAATGGGTGAGTGACTTAAACATAAAGAAGGAAACCATAAGTAAATTGGGTAAACACAGAATAGTATACATGTCAGACCTTTGGGAGGGGAAAGGCTTTAAAACCAAGCAAGATATAGAAAGAATCACAAAATGTAAAATAAACAATTTTGACTACATCAAACTAAAAAGCTTTTGTACAAACAAAACCAATATAACTAAAATCAGAAGGGAAACAACAAATTGGGAAAAAATCTTCATAGAAACCTCTGACAAAGGTTTAATTACTCATATTTATAATGAGCTAAATCAATTGTACAAAAAATCAAGCCATTCTCCAATTGATAAATGGGCAAGGGAAATGGATAGGCAGTTCTCAGATAAAGAAATCAAAACTATTAACAAGCACATGAAGAAGTGTTCTACATCTCTTATAATCAGAGAGATGCAAATCAAAACAACTCTGAGGTATCACCTCACACCCAGCAGATTGGCTAACATAACAGCAGAGGAAAGTAATGAATGCTGGAGGGGATGTGGCAAAGTAGGGACATTAATTCATTGCTGGTGGAGTTGTGAAATGATCCAACCATTCTGGAGGGCAATTTGGAACTATGCCCAAAGGGCGACAAAAGAATATCTACCCTTTGACCCAGCCATAGCACTGCTGGGTCTGTATCCCAAAGAGATAATGGACACAAAGACTTGTACAAAAATATTCATAGCTGCGCTCTTTGTGGTGGCCCAAAACTGGAAAACGAGGGGATGCCCATCAATTGGGGAATGGCTAAACAAACTGTGGTATATGTTGGTGATGGAATACTATTGTGCTCAAAGGAATAATAAAGTGGAGAAGTTCCATGGAGACTGGAACAACCTCCAGGAAGTGATGCAGAGCGAGAGGAGCAGAACCTGGAGAACATTGTACACAGAGACTAATACACTGTGGTATAATCGAACGTAATGGACTTCTCCATTAGGGGCGGTGTAATGTCCCTGAACAACTTTCAGGGATCCAGGAGAAAAAAAAAAAACACCATTCATAAGCAAAGGATAAACTATGGGAGTGGAAACACCGAGAAAAAGCAACTGCCTGAATACAGAGGTTGAGGGGACATGACAGAGGATAGACTTTAAATGAACACTCTAGTGCAAATACTATCAACAAAGCAATGGGTTCAAATCAAGAAAACATCTAATGCCCAGTGGACTTACGCGTCGGCTATGGGGGGTGGGGGGGAGGAAAAGAAAATGATCTATGTCTTTAACGAATAATGCTTGGAAATGATCAAATAAAATATATTTTAAAAAAAAAAAGAAAAGATGGGTTGTTTCTAGTTGGTTGTGAAGGAAATCTTGACCTGGAAGATGCCACTTGGTCTAGATCTTGGAAGATGAGTAGGAATTGTATCGTTAAACTGAGAGGAGTCAGGCTAGCTAAATCAGACCCCTTTGGGATCCCTGAAAATCCCTTGAACAAGCAAGTCTCTGTGCCTTTGCTTAAGCAGCATGTTCCCTTTGCCTACCGCCCTCTCTTTGCCTCCCAATTTCTAACCTTCCTTTGCTGTTTAATTCCAAAGGTGCTTATTCCCAGAAGTCTTCCCACAAACCTATTTTTTTTTTAACCTTTACCTTCTGTCTTAGTATCGTTGCTAAGACAGAAGAGAGGCTAGGGCTAGGCAATTTGGATTAAGTGACTTGCCCAGGATGATCCAGCTAGGGAGTGTGTGATGCAGATATGAATCCAGACCCTCTCCACCCCAGGCTCAGTTATCCACTGTGCCAACTAGCTGCCCCCACAATCCTGTTTTGTACCACTCTGATGAATTTACCATGATGCATTCTGATGGTTAGTGTTGGTATCTTATTCTCCATCTGAGATTGTAAGATGCTTGACCACAGGAAACCAGATAAACTTTGTAACTGCCCCAACACCTAGCACAGTCCTCTGAACATAAGAAGTGCTTGATAAATACCTATGGCTCCTCTAGGTGGAGAGAGTGTGGCAGTGAGAAGGATGAAATCACAGGGGATTTGGGAAATGATAAGAGGTCATTGTGGAATGTAGGGTTCTTCTAAGGGAATCATGGATGATAAGGTTTGAAGGGCACATTTTAGCTGGAGAACAGATAGCCTTGAATGCCAGACTAAGACTGAAGATCTGATTTTACATTACTAATACGTTTTTCAAGACCCTTTGAGTAAGCTGAAAATCATGCATAATAGTGAATCCTATTATATTTAATCAGTATTTCTTAAACAAACATATCTAGGTACTTATGACTCTTCTCAGACTTATCAGAACTACCAGCATCATCACTCTTATACTTTGGGGCCATTATTAATAATGAAATAGCATTAATGAAGCAAAGAAAAGCACTTCTCTGATGTGGCCAGGACTTGTTACAATCGAGGTCTCTGAATAAAGACTGATGCAGGAGCCAATGTTTGGTGGAAAACATTGCAATAACTCACACTAATGCTTCTTGGAGGAAGAATGAACATGTTTGAGTGAACTGCTCCAAGACTTTAAGCTGCTTGGGAAAATGACAGAGATTTAGTGCGTAATTAAATTTTTTTATTTTGTGTATTTTTCTGCTTTTTTTAAATTGCCAATCATGTATCTTTGAGTTTGCATGTGTTGAATTCATGTAAAATGAGATCTTATTGTAGGCAAGATTTCATTCTTTTTTTAAAAAGGCTTACCTTCAGTCTTAGAATCAATACCATATGTTGGTTCCAAGGCAGAAGAGTGGTAAGGGATAGGCAGTGGGGATTAAGTGACTTGCCCAGGGTCACACAGCTGGGAAATGTTTGATGCCAGATTTGAAACTTGTTTCTCTCAGCCTGACTCTCAATTCACTGAGCCACCTAGCTGAATGTAGGAAAGTATTTTTTCAAACCTAAAGAACTGTTTTCCTAGAAACAGGAGGTCTTGGGTTCAAATATGACTTTAGATACTTCTTAGCTGTGTGACCCTGGGCAAGTCACTTAACCCCCATTGACTAGCCTTACTACTCTTCTGCTTTGGAACCATATACAGTATTGATTCTAAAACAAAAGATGAGTGTTTTTAAAAAAAGAATTATTGTAATATATGTTATCATGATCATTATCAAAATGATTTTTAAAAGCCTCCGTATGCATTAGGAATATATATATGGAGATTGTGTATAGAATGGTTAGAAAGGGGAAATTATGAAAACATTTTAGTAATTTGAACAAGTGGTTTGGGGGTCATGAGCCAGAGTATCAGTGGTGATACTGTGAAAAAAAATGGATGCCTTATAAAGACATTGTAGAGGCAGAATTGTTAGGATTGATTGGAGGGGAAAGAACAGTTTTGTTCTTTCCAGGGAGAACAGAAAATGTGGGGCCAGTGGGGTGTGGGGAAGGGTGGCAGTTCAAAACAAGATATTAAGGCCAATAGTAAGAATGTTGGAATCAACAGAAGTTGGGCCATTTTGTAGAGGAAGAGCAGGCTATAATGAAAAATTATGGCAATTGGGACTGGGAGAAAGAGATTTTGAATCATCATGGAGGTGAAAGTTGACCCCATAAAAGTGGATTGCATTACTTGAGTAAAGGAGAAAATTGGAGATCTTGCAGGAAGACTAAGGATATGCATGGCTAAAAGCTAATGCCATATGAAAGGTCAAATGAAAGGAGACTGATCTTTCTAGTCTGAAGACATTTGTAAAAAGATCAGTTATCTTGCCTGCCCAGTTAGGTCAAAGAATATCTAATGACTTCTATTTCTAACTTATCTTGTCCAAATTTGAACATCCCCAGATTCTTTCCATATTGTTCACCCTATTTCAGGACCTGCCCTTTTGCCCTCAACTTTTATCTGTATGAGGTATAAATATGTGCATCATTGTTTCTGAAGAACAAATTATGCCAAACTAATCTCGTCCACTTAAACAAACAGAGTGACCAGACTAGTAGATTAGGAGAATGGTATAAATATGATATATTTGGACTTTATTAAGAGATTTCTCTCATGTCCTTACTGTGGATGAGACACTGAGAATTGGACAAGATCATGGTGTTGTTAGGTGGATTCAGAATCAGTCGAATGACCACATCTAAAGAACATTGGTCTTTAGTGGAAAACCCTGGACCATTGATAAGCATGCCTTCAACATCATAATCCAAGTCCCTAATGAAAGCATTGTATTTGCCAATAACTCCAAACTGGAAGAAATGAATAATTAACATGTCAAATTACAAAATCAGGATCTAGAAATGACAATAGCAAGCATTTCTAGAACACTTTAATGTTTTTAAAGGGCTTTGCATAGTTTAGTTCATCAGATACTCATAATAATTCTGTGGGGTAGATACTCTTATTATTCCCATTTTATAATTGAGGAAACTGAGGCTGAGGGTCAAAGGGACTTGGCCAGCTAGAAAGTGACAGATCTTCATAATGCCAAGTAGAGTTCTCTATCCATTGTGCCATCCATAAAGACTTCTACAGGTTAGAATAAGGCCTAATAATATGATTTTTTTTGGACTAAACCTGTGGTTTTATTGGCCAATAAGCAACCTTCTGGTTAGGATATTCCTCCCAATGTATATTGGCATTTGCTCTGTAATTTAGTCATAGGAAGCTACCTGTTACATGGATAGGTTAAGTGACTTAAAGTGACTTACTGTGGGGCAACAATCAGGTACCAGAGAGGCAGAATTTGAATCCAGGTGTCCTGCCTCTGAAGATGTTCCTTTATGTCACATTGCCTCTGATGGATTTCAATATAAATTAATATAAAATCTTATATTTGGGTGTTTTTTCTTTAAAATCTTTACTTTCTGTCTTAGTAACAATTCTAAGACAGAAGGGCAAGGGCTAGGCAATTGGGGTTGAATAACTTGGCCAGAGTCACACAGCTAGTAAATATCTGAAGATAGATTTGAACTTACATAGAGGAGTCTTCCTGACTCTAACTATTGTCCCACCTACCTGCCCTACATCTGAATTAATGTGTTCATTTCTGAACATTGCATTTTGGGAAGTATTTTTAGAAGGCTAGCAGGAGAATGAAAGGACTGGAAAATCAACACTATAAAGATCAGCTAAAGGAAGAGGGGATGGTTAGACTGGAAAAGAGAAAGTTTGGGAAAATTTGGGTGGTACATGATAGTTATCTTCAGGAATTTTAAAATAAGTAAGAGGAATTATGATTATTTTTATGGTCTCAAAAGACTGAACTTGAAGCAATGATTCAATATAAGGAAAAAATTGTCCTAATATTTAGTTCTCAAAATGTAGCCCATTCTTTTAAAAGTCTTCAAGTAGGTACTGGATGACCATATGTCAAGATGTAGTTATTGATTATTACTGATTTTTCTTTGTTCCTAATCTAGTGTTTCCATTATCTAGCAATGCCTTGTAGAATGATAGTATTTAATCACTGAAATACATAAAGAAGGGAGAGATCACTTCAGATCAGAGAAATGTTTGAAATCGCCTTCCTCCTCACCTCTGCCTACTGGCCTCCATAACTCCCTTCAAGAATCAACTTAAATCCTGTCCTCAACAAGGGACCTTTCCCAGTCCTCTCCAATAATAATGGCTTCCATTTACCCTGAATATGGATGGATAAAACGATTTCTACCGGTTTCCATGAAGGCAGAGATATCAAAGGCTCCAAGGTCATCCACTACATCCCAGGCCATTGCCAATCATCCTGAATTTTGTTTTACCAATGGACTTCGATGGTGTAGGAACAGAGAGCGAGGCTGATGACTTCATGCAACTCTGCATCATTTAAATCCAATTCAGTGGAAAGTCAAGACATCACCCCGTGATAACATTGACCTCTCTGAAAATAAAAGATGAGGGACATTGAGGTAGCACATTGAAAAGACCATCAAGACTAATTTAAATCTGATTTGACACTTCCTAGCTATGTGACTGGGCAAGTCACTTCACCCCAACTGTCTAACCCATAATGTTCTCCTGTATTGGAAGCAATATTTAGTATTAATTCTAAGACAGAAGGTAAGGGTTTAAAAAAAAAAGAAAAAAAAGAGAAAATGAAGAACGAGCAAATTTTTCACATGTTTATTTCTATATTAGACTATGAACTCCTTAAAAGTGAGGACTATGGTTTTTGTCTTTATGTTACTAAAACTTATAACAATGCCTAGAATACAGTAAGTGCCTAATAAATGCTTATTGTTCAATTGATCTATTGGAGGAGGTAGGATTGTGTTTGGATAGTAGGAAAGGAGGGGAAAATAATTTGGACTGGGCATTAATCAAGATCAAAAGTTCAGAGATAGAAAAGATAATAGTTGGTGAGAAGCATGAGACATCATACTGATTAAGGAAAAGGGTTGTCTGTGGGCCATTAAGGTGGCTCAGTGAATAAAAAAGAGCCAAGAGAGACAGGAAGTCTTGGGATCAAATTTGGCCTCATGTGCTTCCTTTCTGTGTGACCTTGGGCAAGTCACTTTACTCCCATTGTCTAGCTTTTACCACACTTCTGTCTTAGAGCTAATATTTAGTATAAATTCTAAGATAGAAGGTAAAGGTATTTTTTTGCAAAGATGTCCTGTGATAAATTAGTGGGAAATAAATTTTGATATGGTGAAATACCCTTTAAAATTAGGAAGTCACTTTTTTCCTTGAATAAAATGAAAGTGATAACAATAGCCTGGAAATGATACATAGATTAGAAGTATTATAGTTAAAGAATCAACTAAAAAACTTGTTGAAATAATTAATAACTTTAGTAATGTTGCAGAATACAAAATAAATCCATATAAATCATCAACATTTCTATATATTGCCAACAAGATCCAGCAGCAAGATTTAAAATCACTCTAGACAATATAAAATACCTGAGAATATACAAGGCAAACACAATAGGAAAATACTTTTCACACAAATAAAATCAGATCTAAACAATTTGAAAAATATTAATTGTTCGTGGGTAGGCCAAACTAATATAATAAAAATGACAATTCTACCCAAATTTATTTCTTTATTCAGTGCCATTTCAATCAAACTACCAAATAATTATTTTATAGAACTAGAAAAAATAATAACAAAATTCATCTGGAAGAACAAAAGGTCAAGAATATCAAGGAAACTAATGAAAAAGTGTGAAGGAAGGAGGTCTAGCAGTAAGAGATCTCAAACTGTATTATATATAAAGCAACAATCATCAGAACAATCTGATACTGGCTAAGGATTAGAATGGTAGATAATTAAAGCACATGAGATGCAAAATATACAGAGGTAAATGTACCTTAACAACCTAGTGTTTGATAAACCCAAAGACCCCCACTTTTGGAAAAAGAACTCAATGTTTAACAAAAACTGCTGGGAAAATTGGAAAATAATGTGGCAGAAGCTAGATATAGACCAATATCTCACACCCTATACCAAGATTAAGGTCAAAATGGATATATGATTTAGATATAAAGAGTGATACCATAACCAAATTAGGAGAATGATTTCCTGGCAGATCTTTAAAGAAGGGAAGAATTTATGACCAAACAAGACAGAAGGTATTATAAAATATAAAATGAATAATTTTGATTATATTAAATTAAAAATCTTTCATACAAACAAAACTAATCTAACCAAGATTAGAAGGGAAACAACAAACTAGGGAAACTTTTCTATAACAAATGTCTCTGAGAAAGGTCTAATTTCTCAAATTTATAAAGAACTAAGTCAAATTTATAAGAATATGAGCCATTCCCCAATTGACAAATTAGAGAAATGCAAATTAAAACAATGCTGAGGTACCACCTCACACCTATCAGATTGGCCAATATGGCAGTAAAGCAGAAAATGATGGAGGGGATATGGCAAAATTGGGACACTAACGCATTGTTGGTGGAGTTGTAAACTGATCCTACTATTCTGGAGGGCAATTTGGAACTATACCCAAAGGTATATTTATACCAAAACTTATAAAATTGTGCATACCCTATGATCCAGTTATACCACTACTTCATCTGTATTTCAAAAAAATAATAAAAAGGGGGAAAGGACCAATTTGTACAAAAAAAATATTTATAACTGCTCTTTTTGTGGTGGCAAAGAATTGGAAATTTAGGGACTGTCTGTCAATTGGGGAATGACTGGACAAATTGTGGTACATGGTAATTGTGGAAAGGAGACCAGACTGACAGTTGGTGGGGGAAGGGGCAACTGGGAGTGGCATTTGGGTCTTGTGATTAGCACTTCCTTCCATTTTATTCCCCATTTTTCCAATCCCCCCATTCTTTTCCCTAATAAATATTACATAATGGAATGCTATAAGAAATGGTTAGCAAAAAATTTTCTGAAAAAGTTGGAAAGATTTCTAGGAATTGATGCAAAGCAAAATAAGCAGAACAAGGAAAACATTATACACAATAACAGCAATATTGGACAATGATCACCTGTGAAAAATTGACTGTTCTCATCAGTGCATTTATCTGGGATAATCCTGAAAGATTTATGGTGGGAATGCTATCCACCTCCAGAGAAAGAATTGTTGAAGTCATCTTTCACATCAGTGTATCTTTGGTCTTATATTGGGGTTTTGGTTATGTATGAGTGTGCTCTTACAACAATGACTAATATGGAAGTGGGTTTTGCATGACAATAAAATAAACTTAAAATGTAAAAAAAACTAGAGATGTTGGTGATGCTACCTATGGAACATTGCATGTACTTTCAGATAACTTACTATATCTTTAGTTTTGCTTAATTATTTTACT
Source organism: Monodelphis domestica (assembly GCF_027887165.1). Taxonomy (NCBI): domain Eukaryota; kingdom Metazoa; phylum Chordata; class Mammalia; order Didelphimorphia; family Didelphidae; genus Monodelphis; species Monodelphis domestica. The sequence continues at coordinate 235,843,945 of NC_077230.1, forward strand.
TTGTCACAAGAGAACCCTCACTAAATTGAGGCAATCTGAATATGTTTGTAATATAAAAACAAAATGCATGAATAAAATGTTTAAATATAAAAGAATGTTAATATTGTTTTACATGTAATTGGAGGAAAATAATTTTTTAAAAAAGAATATTATAGTTAGGATGAGTAGAAGTCTATAGTAGCAGTGCATAGGACTTCCAGGTAAACATGGATGCAATCTAGATGCGACTCGCTTCCTCTCCCCGGCACCAAACAAAATAGACTACCTCAAAAGAGCATAAAAATCACCTTTGGAAGAACGGAGGGACTCCCCAGTATCCCACAGAAATGAAGGTACGTGGGGTTTGAACATTTCCACACTATAAGGAGGAGGAAAAGCTTGCACAAAAACATGAACTGAGCCGCCCCTCTGCCCCCCCCCCACCAAACCAGAGTAAGCTATCACTTAGTGCTCAGTGGGACAGCGAGTGAGTGAGGAGCTTCTCTGTCTGGGGGGGCACACCAGGGTCCTTGGGATCTAAAGACTGCAAGGAAAAGACCTCTCAGGGTGGTTTCATGGGAGAATCCTGTGCTGAGCACGGGGGCTGCAGAGCTGAACTCCGGGGCGGTTGCGCTGAGCACCTGGGCAGAGCTGAATACCTGGGCGGTTGGGCTGAACACAGGGGCCTGTGCTCTAAGAAACCTTGGAGGCTGGGAAGAACTAGTCTGAGGCAACCTAAATTCACAGAAAACCCACCCATATCACCCAGACCCCAGACCAAAAAGGAAAGTGGAATAAAACCCCCAAAGGGATGGCTCACACAGCCCAAAATCAAGCCTCCAAGAAGAAAGGGGGGGAAGTGACTATTGAAAACTTTTATGGTGGGAGTACACAAGGAAAAGAAGAGAATGAGGATGAAATCCAAACAAAATAAGAACATGCCTCCCAAAATGGAAACTATCCACAAACTCCGGAAGATCTCAAACTGGAGCTTACCCAAAAGATGGAAACCTTTTGGAAAGAAAAATGGGAGGAAGAGATCAGCAGCCTGATAGACAAGACTTCACAATGGGAGAAAGAGCTGGAAGCATCTAATAGAAGGGCAGACAAAGCTGAAAAGCAAAACCAGTCCCTAACGACCAGAATTAAGCAGCTGGAAGACAGCGAGATTACAAAACAGCAAGAATCAATAAAGCAAAGCCAAAAAATTAATGAATTAGAAGAAAACATAAAAAATCTCACTGAAAAGGTCACAGACTTGGAAAACAGAGGAAGAAGAGACAACCTCAGAATTATTGGTCTCCCCAAAAAACCAGAGATAAACAAAAACCTCGATGCTATTCTACAGGAGATTATAGAAGAAAATTACCCACATGTTCTGGAGCAAGGGGGCAAAATAGAACTAGAAAGGGTTCATAGAACACCCTCTATACTAAATTCCCAAAAGACAACCTCCAGGAATGTAATCGCCAAATTCAAGAGCTTCCAAGAAAAGGAGAAAATCTTACAAGAAGCCAAGAAGAGGAGCTTCAGATATAGGGGAGCTCCCATAAGGATCACACAGGACTTAGCGGCTAACACACTAAGAATCTGCAAAGCATGGAACACGATATTTAGAAAGGCAAGAGAGCTGGGTCTTCAACTAAGAATCAACTACCCAGCAAAACTGACTATATACTTCCAGGGGAAAGTATGGGCATTCAACAAAATAGAAGACTTCCAAGCATTTGCTAAGAAAAGACCAGAACTTACTGGAAAATTTGATATCCAGTCACAGAAAGCAAGAGAAACATGAAAAGATAAATATGAAAGAAAGGGAAAAGGAGATAAATCTTATCTTTTTCTTTAAGTCAAACTCTCTTCTATAAGGACTACATTTACATCAAATTATATGTATTAATATGTGGGGAAAATGTATTATGTAACTCTCAAAAATTGTATGCATCATAAGAGTAGTTAGAAGAATCATGCATAGGGAAAGATTGCGGCATCAAAAAGATTTGGTGAAAGGTGGGGCAAAGAAAGAAAAAGGGAGGTGGCGAATCGTCGATAATACTAAGATTTACTTCAAGAAATGGGGGGGGGACTAAATAGAATAATCTTTCCCATACAAAGATACACATGGGAAGGGGAGGGGAAGAACTCTCATATGAGGAGAGGAAGAGAGCATGAAGTGGTATTACTTAAACCTTACTCTCAGTGAAATCAACTCTGAGAGGGAAGAACATCTAGATCCAGTGGGATCCTGAATTCTATCTTATCCAACAGGGTAAGAAAGAAAGGAAAATCAAGGAGGGGGAGGGGGCAGGGAGTATAAAAAGGGAGGGAAGGAGAGGGGGGAGGGGAAGGGAGCATAAAAAGGGAGGGGCTAGAAAGGGAAGCATATCAAGGGAGGGGACTAGGGCGACTGACCTAAAGTAAATCACTGGTTCAAAAGGATATAGCTAAAAAAGAAAGGTCAGAACTAGGGGAAGATATAAAAATGCCAGGAAATCCACAAGTGACAATCATAACTTTGAATGTGAATGGGATGAACTCACCCATAAAACGTAGACAAATAGCATATTGGATTAGAACCCAAAACCCTACCATTTGTTGTCTTCACAAAACACACATGAGGCAGGTTGATACTCACAAGGTTAGAATTAAAGGATGGAGTAAGACCTTTTGGGCCTCAACTGATAGAAAGAAGGGAGGAGTTACGATCATGATATCTGACAAAGCCAAAGCAAAAATAGATCTGATCAAAAGGGATAGAAAAGGTAAATATATTCTGTTAAAAGGGAGTATAGAAAATGAGGAAATATCACTAATCAACATGTATGCACCAAATGGTATAGCATCCAAATTTTTAATAGAGAAACTAGGAAAATTGAAGGAGGAAATAGACAGTAAAACCATATTAGTGGGAGACTTGAACCAACCACTATCAAATTTAGATAAATCAAACCAAAAAATAAATAAGAAAGAGCTAAAAGAGGTGAATGAAATCTTAGAAAAATTAGAGTTAATAGACATATGGAGAAAAATAAATAGGGACAAAAAGGAATACACCTTCTCAGCACCACATGTCACATTCACAAAAATAGATCATACACTAGGTCACAGAAATATGGCACTCAAATGCAGAAAAACAGAAATAATAAGTGCAACCTTTTCAGAGAAGGCAATAAAAATATTGATCAGAAAGGGTACATGGAGAGCCAAATCAAAAATTAATTGGAAATTAAATAATATGATACTCCAAAATCGGTTAGTTAGAGAAGAAATCATAGAAACCATTAATAATTTCATTGAGGAAAATGACAATGGTGAGACATCCTTTCAAACCTTATAGGATGCAGCCAAAGCAGTACTCAGAGGAAAATTCATATCCTTGAGTGCATATATTAACAAATTAGAGAGGGCAGAGATCAATGACTTGGAAATGCAAATCAAAAAACTTGAGAAAGAACAAATTAAAAGTCCCCAGAAGAAAACCAAACTAGAGATCCTAAAAATGAAGGGAGAAATTAATAAAATCGAAAGTGATGGAACTATTGAGCTAATAAACAAGACTAGAAGCTGGCACTTTGAAAAAACAGACAAAATAGACAAGTACTGGTCAATCTAATTTAAAAAAGGAAAGAAGAAAGGCAAATTAACAGCATCAAGGATGAAAAGGGGGACCTCACCTCCAACGAAGAGGAAATTAAGGCAATCATTAAAAACTACTTTGCCCAACTATATGGCAATAAATATACCAACCTAGGTGATATGGATGGATATTTACAAAAATATAAATTGCCTAGACTAACAGAAGAAGAAATAGAATTCTTAAATAATCCCATATCAGAAAAAGAAATCCAACAGGCCATCAAAGAACTTCCTAAGAAAAAATCCCCAGGGCCTGATGGATTCACCTGTGAATTCTATCAAACATTCAAAGAACAACTAACCCCAATACTATACAAACTATTTGACATAATAAGAAAAAAGGGAGTCCTACCAAATTCCTTTTATGACACAAACATGGTACTAATTCCAAAGCCAGGCCAAAAACAGAGAGAGAAAATTATAGACCAATCTCCCTAATGAATATAGATGCAAAAATCTTAAATAGGATACTAGCAAAAAGACTCCAGCAAGTGATCAGAAGAGCCATTCACCATGATCAAGTAGGATTTATACCAGGGATGCAGGGCTGGTTCAATATTAGGAAAACCATCCACATAATTGACCACATCAACAAGCAAACCAACAAAAATCACATGATTATTTCAATAGATACAGAAAAAGCCTTTGATAAAATACAACACCCATTCCTATTAAAAACATTAGAAAGAATAGGAATAGAAGGGTCATTCCTAAAAATAATAAACAGTCTATATCTAAAACCATCAACTAATATCATCAGCAATGGGGATAAACTAGATGCATTCCCATTAAGATCAGGAGTGAAACAAGGATGCCCATTATCACCTCTATTATTTGACATTGTACTAGAAACACTAGCAGTAGCAATTAGAGAAGAAAAAGAAATTGAAGGCATTAAAATTGGCAATGAGGAGACCAAGTTATCACTCTTTGCGGATGACATGATAGTCTACTTAAAGAATCCTAGAGTTGCAACCAAAAAGCTAGTCAAAATAATCAACAACTTTAGCAAAGTTGCAGGATACAAAATAAACCCACATAAGTCATCAGCATTTCTATATATTTCCAACACAGCTCAGCAGCAAGAACTAGAAAGAGAAATCCCATTCAAAATTACTTTAGACAAAATAAAATACTTAGGAATCTATCTCCTGAGACAAACACAGGATCTATATGAACACAACTACAAAACACTCTCCACACAACTAAAACTAGACTTGAACAATTGGAAAAAACATTAACTGCTCCTGGGTAGGATGAGCCAATATAATAAAAATGACCATCCTACCCAAACTCATCTATTTAGTGCCATACCCATGGAACTTCCAAAAAAAATGTTTACTGATCTAGAAAAAAACCATAACAAAGTTCATTTGGAACAACAAAAGATCAAGGATATCCAGAGAAATAATGAAAAAAAAAAATACAAAGGAAGGGGGCCTTGCAATCCCAGATCTCAGACTATATTATAAAGCAGTGGTCATCAAAACAATTTGGTACTGGCTAAGAGACAGAAAGGAGGATCAGTGGAATAGACTCGGGGTAAGTGACCTCAGCAAGACAGTATATGACAAACCCAAAGATCCCAGCTTTTGGGACAAAAACCCACTATTTCATAAAAACTGCTGGGAAAATTGGAGGACAGTGTGGGAAAGATTAGGTTTAGATCAACATCTCACACCCTACACCAAGATAAATTCAAAATGGGTGAATGACTTGAACATTAAGAAGGAAACTATAAGAAAATTAGGCAAACACAGAATAGTATACATGTCAGAAGGGGGGAAGGGAAAAGCTTTAAAACCAAGCAAGACTTAGAAAGAGTCACAAAATGCAAAATAAATAATCTGGAATACATCAAATTAAAAAGTTTTTGTACAAACAAAACCAATGTAACTAAAATCAGAAGGGAAGCAACAAATTGGGAAACAATCTTCATAAAAACCTCTGACAAAGGTTTAATTACTCAAATTTACAAAGAGCTACATCATTTGTATAAAAAATCAAGCCATTCTCCAATTGATAAATGGGCAAGGGACATGAACAGGCAGTTCTCAGCCAAAGAAATCAAAACTATTAATAAGCACATGAAAAAGTGTTCTAAATCTCTTATAATCAGAGAGATGCAAATCAAAACAACCCTGAGGTATCACCTCACACCTAGCAGATTGGCTAACATGACAGCAAAGGAAAGTAATGAATGCTGGAGGGGATGTGGCAAAGTAGGGACATTAATTCATTGCTGGTGGAGTTGTGAATTGATCCAACCATTCTGGAGGGCAATTTGGAACTATGCCCAAAGGGTGCTAAAAGACTGTCTGCCCTTTGATCCAGCTATAGCACTGCTGGGTTTGTACCCCAAAGAGACAATAAGTAAAAAGACTTGTACAAGAATATTCATAGCTGCACTCTTTGTGGTGGCAAAAAATTGGAAAATGAGGGAATGCCCTTCAATTGGGGGATGGCTGAACAAATTGTGGTATTTGTTGGTGATGGAATACTATTGTGTTAAAAGGAATAATAAAATGGAGGAATTCCATGTGAACTGGAACAACCTCCAGCAAGTGATGCAGAGTGAGAGGAGCAGAACCAGGAAAACATTGTACACAGAGCCTGATACACTGTGGTACAATCAAAGGTAATGGACTTCTCCATTAGTGTCAATGAAATGTCCCTGAACAATCTGCAGGGATCCAAAAAACACTATCCACAAGCAGAGGATAAACTGTGGGAGTAAAAACACCGAGGAAAACAACTGCTTGACTAAAGGGGTGGAGGGGATACGACTAAGGAGAGACTCTAAATGAACACTCTAATGCAAATACCAACAACATGGAAATGGGTTCGAACCAAGAACACATGTGATACCCAGTGGAATCGTGCTTCTGCTATGGGAGAGGTGGTGGGAAGGGGGAGGGAGAGGAAAAGAAAATGATCTTTGTTTCCAATGAATAATGTTTGGAAATGACCAAATAAAATAATGTTTAAAGTGAAAAAAAAGAAGTCTATAGTAGCAGGCCAGTAATATACTAATGAGAGTCTGGAATAGGCACATGACAGTGAAAATAGAGAGAAAATTAAAAAATTGAGAGATATCATCAAGGAAGCTGATATAACTTAGTAAGAATTGGAAAGAATATTAAACTTAGAAGTAAAAAAAGAAGACTTTGACATTTACTAAATGTGTGACCATAGTTAACTTCTCTGACCCCCAAATTTTTCAACTATAAAATGGGAACATAATCCTTATACTGTTTACTTAGCAGTTTTATGGAATAAAAATGCTTTGCAAACCTTAAAAATGCTATGGAAATTAGAGTTATTTTTACTTTTTTTCTTGCAATTGATTAGATATGAGATGGAGGTCAAAGAGAGGAGCGAGTCAAAGATGATTCAAACATGATTAAAAACTTGGGAAATGGTGGTTCCCTAACAGAAGAAAAGCTTTTTAAGGGAGTTTTTTTTAGGGAGCCCATTTTGGGGAGGGTATAATCATTCTATGTAGAACATGTTGAGAAATAAAAGCATTTGAGAATATGCCCCCAGAGCAGCCAAAAATGTGAGACTGGAGCTCAGAGTTTGGGTGTCATATGTGAAAAAATAATAGCTTGACCATTAGAGTGGACAAGGTCTCTGACAGAAATAATTCAAGAAGAGGTGGTTAGAGACTTGAAGACAGTGTAAGAGGATGCCTACATTTAGAGTGTAAGAAATTCCAGCAAATGAAATAGAAAAAAACATTTATCAGAGAGGTGGGATGAAATTAGGCAGTGTCATGGAAACCAACAGAAAAAAGACTTCAAAAAAGGAGAGAGTGATCAACAGTGTAAATTGCCATAGAGATGGAGTAAAAGAAGTACTAGAAAAGGTCCACTGGACTTAATCATTGGTTATTGATGAAATTTGAAAAGGTAGTTTTGTCAGGTCTCCCAAGACCCAGTATGACCAACCCTTTAAATTCTGTCTGACAAAAACCAGTAGGTAACTAAGACAGCGTCAAACTGAAGGAGAGTCAGAGTCAACTTTGTCAAAGTAATTTGCAAACCACTCTCCCATAGGGTAGTTAGTACGAGTGTCCAATTATTGATGGTGAAGGAGTGGTGAAAATATGTGGAGTTTTAGATCAAAAAAGCATATAGTCTTGAGATCCACCCCATCCATGAGATGGGGAAAGGGGAAAAGGAGAGGGAATAAGCATTTATATAGCATTTAAAATGTGGAAAAATATTATCTCATTGTTTCTCACAACCAAATAGGGTAGGTGCTATTATCCTTACTTTGACAGCTGAGGAGAGAAACAAAAGGAATTAAGTGACTTGCCCATGGTCCCTCAACTAGTAAATATCTGAGACTGGATTTGAAATCAGATATTCCTGACTCTCAGCCCAGTCCTCCATCTATGGTACTAACTAACTGTCCCAGTCATGAGATGTTACCTAAATAAAATCAATGGCATGATGCTAATGTGAGGAATTGGTTGGATACCTAACTGAAGGCAAGAAAAGTGTCCAGTCTCAACTGACTTGTCATTTCAGCTCTGTCAAGAGAAAGAATCTGGTTTGGGGGGCGTGGCAGGTAGTAGCAGTAGAGAAACTGATGACAATGGTTATTTGGCTGGTGGTACCAACAGTTGGTTAAAGGATTAACTGGCCCAAGACTTTTATTGAACTCCCCCACAATGAACTAAGATTTTGGTTTGAGGCTCTGACTCCAAATGTGGCACTTTCCATATCTATCTTGACCTTTCACCACGTCCTGATAATATTCAATTAATTTGATGAGCATTATTTAGTTAGTGCTTCTGTGTCAGACTTTGTGATAAGCATTGAAGATCCAAGACAAATGAAATAGTCTTTTTCCTCAAGGAGCTTATATTTTGCTGGGGAGATATGACATTTATACAGATAAATAAACACAAAGAAATTTCAGGGGGAATATGAATAACTGGGAGAGATCAGGAAAAAGTCTCTTATAGGAGATGACATGAACTATGCTTTGAAGGGAGCTAAAGTTTCTAGAAGTCAGAGTTCAGGAGGGAGAGAATTAGAAGCAGTGGGGGACAGGCTATGGAAAGACAGAGAGATGAAAGATAGAATGGCAGATATGAGAAAGATAAAATAGGACAGTTAGGCTGGAGTCTACTAGAGTCTACTAGGGTAGTACTATATAGTCACTTAACTTCTGTTTCACTTAATCTACTGTAGAAGGAAATGGCAAAGCACTCCAGTATCTTTGCCAAGAAAACTCCATGGAGAATATGGTCTGTGGAGTCATGAAGATTCAGACACGATTGAATAACTAACTGAACAACAATAAACGTAGTCATCCTGGTATGAGACTGTGAAAGGCTGTAAGTGCCAATCGAAGGAATGCCCATCTTATTTTTTAAGTCACTGAAGCTTCTTGAATGGGGGAGTGATATGGTCAGAACTGAACTTTAGGATTATCAGTTTGGTAGTTATGTGGAGGATGGAGTAGAAAGGGGAAATAATAGATGCAAGGAGATAGATTAAAAGGAGATTACAATGCTGCTGCTGAAGCTACTAAAAACTGGGGTGGTTGTGGTGAGAGAAATAAATGAGTGCAAGAGAGTGTGGAGATAGAATCAACAAGATGTATCTAGTGATTGCGTATGGGAGCTGAGGCAAAGTGAAGACTTCTAGATCACAAACTTATATGACTAAAAGCATGGTAAATATTACCTCACAGTTGAGAGGGAAGGGTTGAAACCACTCCATTTTAGCTTTGAAACCTTATTTAAATTTAAAATATTTTTTACCAAACCAAATATGAGCAGGACCTGTATACCTTCTTGAATCAATCAAAGCCACTGTGTAAAAAGACTCCATCATTCCCTAAGAAAGCTACATATGAATAAAAGCAAGAATCTCTTTTAGAATCAAAAGGAATAAACGGTAGCATTTTTGAGGATTTGGATTTGAGACATTGGAGCCAGCATGGCATTTCCAAAACAGCTTTGGGGAGCAAAGGTAAGATTGAGCTTTGGCGGTAAAGGAAGGTTTAAAGAGGAATTATTAGCTCTGTAGGTATCTGAGAGTGGAGGATCCAGGGAAGGCACAAGAAAAGGTCAGCTAACTAACTTCCTAACTAACCTAACTTCCACTCCTGAAACTTATCTATCAACAGACACTATAATGTAATCTGTTCCTTTGTTACCCAAATGTTTCCAGAAAACTGAATTTTGTAACAATAACAACAACAACAACAACAACAAAACCCAGAGGTTAATTAGAGATAAATATAAATTTATTATTAGGCAGAGAGTCTAACCTCTGCCTAGGAGTTAAAAATTATTCTAACCAGGGGCTCAGAATGATTGAGACTGAACTCAGAGCTTTAAATCTTAAATAAACTGCCTAAAGCCAAAGAAGAGAGAATGAAGTGAACTTTATGTGCCATTATATTGATTCCCTAATTTGAAATTAGCTAATTATTATAACAGTATATTAAATTTTAGGGCTTATCTGATATTTAGTCTTAGATGGAGTTTACTATCCTCTTCCTGTTTCATTTTCGAGTAACTCAATTCCAAGAAGACTCAGTTCTGTCACAACAGTGGCCACCTCCAGTCTTATACTGTCTGTTTGCTATACCTTAATCAAAAGAACTTGGGGACTCTGCAAGGTGCACTGAGGACTGGGTCTTTTGCATGCTATATTTCCTAAAGCCTGAGTTCCTTAATCCTGCAGTGCAGCAAAAGCTGCTTGTAGTTGGGGAATGTAACACTCAGGAAAGAAAAGGTAGCAAGTTGGTGCAGTGGTTAGAGGGCTGGACCTGGACTCAGGAATACTTAGTCAAATCCCACCTCAGATCTCAGACAATTACTACCTGTAAAACAAGTCACTTATTTCTTTATATCTCAGTTTCCTTAACTGAAAAATGGAGATCATAATAGTACTTACCTTGTAGAGTTGTCATGAGAAATAAATGAGATGTTTGAAGTGTTTAGCATAGTGCCAGGCTCATACTAAGCACTATATAAATATTAGCTATTGTTATTATGACTAAGAAGAGAAAACAGGTCCTGCTCTTTTTCCCACCTCTCCCCTAACAACTTGCACAGATTATGGCCTTCCCAGCCATCTTAGAGCTGGTCGCTGAAACAACAGAGGAGAAATTTGAGAGAGAAGAGAAAAAGAAGAGGAGCAAACTCAGGACAGAACCCTAGGGCACAGTCAACCACAGGGAATGGGAGAAGAACAACATGATGATACTGCTGATGAGACTGAGACAGATCTTTGAAACAGGTGGAGATCTATGATAGATCAATGTCACAAAAATTTGGTTGGAGAAAATAATTTGATTTCTGACTCCCTAACAAATATCCATCATTCCACGTTCCCTTATAATTCAATTTGCCCTCCCTTATCCACCAAACCCCTTCCCAGGTTTCCCTGGCCCTGGTAGACCCCCATCTCTAAATATACTGACCTAGCCTTCAGAATTTTGTTCCTTGTAAGAAGGCAGATTATGGCCAGGAAAAAAAAGAAAGCAAAGTGAGGGTAGTGAGTGGAAATCACATATTTTAGACTTTTTACATCAAAATTGAGCAAAGAAAGAATATGGAGGGATATGTGTGAAAGTCAGACCTTACTTAGGAGGAAGAATTCACAGTGTATGCCTCATAAATGGCCCATGGGAAGTGTTATAATATCTATGATAAGAATGGACAAGGGCTGGATATGGAGCTGGTAAAGACTTAGATTTGAGTCTTGGATCTGCCACATAGCAGCTTTGAAACTGGATAAGTCACTTTATCTAGCTGAGTCTCAGTTTCCCTAATCTGTAAAATGGGGATAGTAACACTGGTACCACCTACTTCAAGGGGTATTGAGAGTATCAAAAAAGATCACACACAAAGATTGCATTGTAAACTACATGAAGATATACTAATAAGACTATATCCATCCATCCATCCATATCCATATCTATTTATCATTGTGATTATTTCAATTCGGCAGGAACATGAAATAGCAGAGATACTTTGCTATTATTGTCTTTGTTCGAGTTGTTATTGCTCTCTAGTTTTAGATAGTAAGCTTTCTAAGGGCAAGGGGTTTTTGGAGTTCTCATTGCCCTCATGCAGCTAGATCCTTAATGGAGGAGAAAGAAGAAGGAAAAAGGAGAAGGAGGAGGAAGTTGATGAAGAACAGCCAACGCCAGGTTATCTGTGCTGATCAAAAAGCAGTGCCATGGAAACCAAGAGAAGAGAGAATGTTTTCCATAAATGAAACTCACAAAGAATCCAAAAGATTCATTTCAGCTCTTTGTTTCAGCCTTCCTCCCCACCCCCTCCTTCCAAGACAGCTCACAAGTGGACATTTTTTAAAAAGAGAATAGGCAAAAAGCAAATAAAAATGAGTGAGAAGAAGGAAACCTGAATAATCAGCCAACAAGATTGATTACCTTTCCCCGGAATAATTAAGAGTTAGCTCTACCTCACCCTGTCCCAGAATTATAGAATCTCAGAATCAAAAGGGACCTTAAAGCTTATCTCATCTAAATCTCCCATCTGCAGCATAAATTCCCTCCACAACATCCCCCAGAAGAAAGGGAAAGGCCAGGAATTTATAGATTATAAAGGAATTAATCTACTCTTTCTACCACATGATAGGGCACCAAGTCAGGCTTTCCTAATATTTTAGTAAAGAGAAACTAGTTTTCTTCTCTTAAAACCTTGACATTACTACAGCAAAGTGGTACAAAGATCCTAATGGCTATATCCCTCTGAGGCCAGGGGAGGACTAACTGACAGCAAAGGCCCTGAAATGGAGTGGTCCACCAGTGCTGAATACATATGCTCTTTCTGGAGGAAAATAATGGCATCTAGTTGGTATAATGGGCAAGCCGTGGGCTTGGAATGAGGAAGACCTGAGTTCAAATCCTCTCTCTGCTATTTACTTGCTAGGTGGTCTGGAGGAAGTTGCTTAACCCTACTGGATCTGTTTTCTTATTTGTAAAATGAGGATAATAATAACAACTCACAGGGCTGTTTGTGAGAAGCAAATGTAAAATTCTTTGTTAACCTTTAAGTGCCAAATACATATCAGCTATTATTATGGAAATTGAGGGAGAGTGTAATAGGGAAGCATCAAAACAGCAACTGGACCACTCTGTGTTCCCATCCCAATATCTTAAAAAAAAAAAAAAAACGTGTTACCCATACCCACCTACATGGAATGTGGGCAAGGCATTGTGCTGAGCCTTTTTTGATGTGCTAATGAGACTTTTGCTCTAGAATTGATGATATTACCTTATTAAAATTCCCTTGAAAAGACAGATTCCTTAATAATCTACAAATTCCTGGACTTGTCCCAGGTGTTTATTGCTCAACACTGATACTGATTGATTGAGTTCTGACCAATTCATACAATTAAATTATACCCCTGGACTTGACCATTAAAAGGGATGTGGGAGAGCTAGAGAAGGAGAAGGAAATGAGAGATGACAGATGTAACAGAGAAAGTAGTTAGATACAACCAAAGTTAGTATTATGATATTGGGGAAAGATGCTGGATTTATGATCAGAAGATCTAATTTTTGTATCTTTGTTCTACCATTTACTACCTCTGCGTCCTTGGGCAGACAAGTCATTTAACTTCCTTGGTCCTTTTGTTAGTAAAATGAGAATAGTTGATCTAGAGCATGCCTTAGATTCCTTCTGGCTCCATTTCTATGATTCTCCTCCTTGTCAGTCAGTCTGGAAACCTGTGTCATCCTTAATTCCTCATTCTCTCTCTCACCTCCCACACTCAATCTGTTGCCAAATATTATCGATTTTATCTTTGTCTTATCTCTCATGTATACCACCTTCTCTTCCCTGACCGAATGACTACCCTGGGAAAGTCCTTCATCACCTCCTGCCTAGATTATTGAAATAAATAGTTGGCTGGTTGGTCTACTTTCTCAAGTCTCTCTCTACTCCTGCCCATCTTTCACTCAGCTGTCAAATTCAGATCCCACCACCTCCCCATCAGATCCTCATATCCCAACCCCATCAAAATCCAAGGGCTCTGTAGCATTAGAATCAAATATAAAATTCTCTATTTTGCCTTTCATAGACTGACTCCCAGCTACTTTTCCAGTCTTATCACAAAGTTCTTTATCCCTTCACACACATACTCAATGACCAATGACACCAGCTTCCTTACTGTTCCCTAGATAAAACATTCCATCTCCCGACTCCATGCATTTTCACTCACTGTCTTCTGTACCTAGAATTCCCTTCTTCCCCATCTCTTATCAGCTGGCTTCTCTGGCTGTCATCAAGATGAAGCAAAAGCCCACCTCCTAGAAGTCTTTTCTGAATTCCCTTACTGAGAGTGCCTTCCCTCTGTTGATTATCTCCTATTTAACATATAAATATATATAAGTATATACATATTTATGTAAAATCTTGTGTATACATAGTTATTTGCATGTAGTCTCTCCCATTAGAATATGAACTCCTTGAGAAAGAACATAGACTTTACCTTTCTTTGCATCCTCAGTGTTTGGCATGGTGCCTGTCCCATAGTAGGCACTTAATAAATATGTGTTGACTTGAGTGATCCAAAGACCTCTATGATCTGTTCCACTCAATTTATATGACTCCATGACCCTATAACTTGTTTCTCTGGAAAGAATCCAGTGCAACCATATGGCCCCTCCAGGGAAACCATGATCCTGAGAACCGTGTAAATCAGGAAACCACGGTATCCCAGTGATAGAAGTGGCTAAGCAGTGAGGTATTCTGAATTCTTGGGTTAAGCTAATAACTTCAGGAATGTGAGCTGACAATAATGCAGCAGCAATGGTAAAGAGACAGAGGAGTTTTTGGTCTAAACCTAATTAATACAGTAGAGAATTTCCTGAACCAAATGGAATGCTTTCCCTTGGCAGGTAGAGGAACAAGGGGAGGTCATCCAGTGTAATAGTGTAAATCCAGAGTATTATGAAGGCACCTGGGGATGTCAGAGTGCCAGAGAGAAGAAGCATCTTGACATTAACTATTTTGTGAGTTGTTTTTTTTTAGTCAGATTAAGTAAAGTCTGTCCTATATTAAGAGTCCTGTTAACTAGGGTGTTTGCAGGGGAGCTAAGAGCCCCCTTCCTATGCAAACCGAGGCTTGAGCTGCATTCTGATGTTTCCAGAATCCACCTGCTTCATGAAGAAGACTTTCCTAATGTCTCTGGCTAAAATTTTCCAAATGATAAAATTACAGAATGTTAGAGTTGGAGAGAACCTTAGGGGTTGTCTAGAATAACTCTTTCATCTTACAGAGGAAGGCCCAGATAACTACTTGACAACCTTAAGATTATAAAGCTAATTATCAATAAAGTGAGTCTAGAACACAGATCTCACTTTCAAGACAATGCTTTTTCTGTGACTTCATGTTGTACTCTCAGAGATCCCATGAGACTTTGCTGGTTTCTCTTTCGTGGCACTTATCACAGTCTTCCTTGTATTTTGCCTGTTTATACCCATGCCCCATCCACTCTTCTGGGACCCCTGCTCCTAGAAGGCATGTATTGTATCTCTTTTGCCTTATATCTCCCATAGTACTTACTATATGGTATTACAGAACTCTAAAATCTTAGGGTTGAAGGGGACTCCAGAACTCATCTAATTTAATCCATAGCTAAACAAGAACTCTGTGTATAACATATCTAAAAAATAATCAACTAGCTACTGGAAATATTTAGTGAGGAGGAACATCTTATTCTACATTTCAACACTTCTAATTTTTAGAAAGGTTTTCCTTTTATGGAGCTAAAATCTGTCCACCCACAACTTCTACCTATTGTTTCCAGTTCTGATCACTGGGATCAAGTAGGGCAAGGTTGGACAGCTAGGTGGTACAGTAGATCTAGCCTCGGACACTTACTGGCTATGGCACCCTGTACAAGTCACCAACCTCTATTTGCCTCAGATTCTTCCTCTGTAAAATGAGCTAGAGAAGAAATCAGCAAATCACTCCAATATCTTTGCCAAGAAAACCCTTAGTGCAGTCACAAAGAGTCAGACACATCTAATCAACATAAGAAGGGCAGGTAGGTTCCACAGTGGATAGAGCCTGGAGTTCAAATTCCTGAGTTCAAATCCGTCCCCAGAAGTTTACTAGCTGTGTGACACTGGGTAAGTCACTTAACCCTCCTTTGCCTCAGTTTCTTTATCTGTAAAATGAGTTGAAGAAGGAAATGACAAAGCACTCCAGTCTCTCAGTCAAAAAGAGTTTAATATGACTGAAAAACAACTGAATAACACCAAAGGACAAGGTCAATCTCTCTTCCATCAACTTCAGTGAAAACTACCACATCCTCTTCTAAGTCTTCTAGATAAATACCCTCAGTTTCTTCAAGAACCTATCTTTGTATCTCATCATATACTCTGACATCTGGTTCTCTCACCATCCTGGTCACCTTCTTCTGGGTATATTCAACCTTGTCTACATGCCCTCTAAAATGTGGTCTTCAGAACTAAACTATTTCAGATGTGATCTGCCCAGGGCTATAACTCCCTACATTCATTCCAAACACTGTTTTGTTGTTGTTTTGTTTTGTTTTTGTTTTATCCAGACTTTGGATTTCATCAGTACAGGAATATATTTCTTAAAGTAACCCAGAATAGTATTAGATTTCTTGCTATCTTATCACACTATTGAATTGTTTGAGTTTGTAGTCCACTAAAACTCCCAGCTCGGTTTTATATAAACTTTTTTAGCCATGCTTTCCCTATTCTTTATTTATAAGGTTGATTTTTAAAATACAAATGTAGAATTTGGAATTTGCATCCATTACTTTTCATATTGAGAGACAGCCCTTGCTTAAGGGAAGAAGAGATGACTTGGCATTTGGAAGATAGGAGTTCAAGTTCTGCCTCTGACATATATTGACTACATGACCCTGGACAAGCCACTTAGTCTCCCCATGTCCCCATATCAACCCACCAGGACTATAAATTGCAGAGTAAATACTAATTTACATCAGTGGAAGAAGTTTCTTCACTAGGACTCCCTAAAATGGAAGAATTACAATCAGTCCAAAAAAGAACTTCATTGTATTTAGTCCAACATTTCATTCTTATCTGTCAAGAGGTTTTTTAGATGCTGAAACTGTTATCCAAAGTGTTAGCTATCCCTAGTTACTTTATGCCAATCACAAATTTAACAAACTTGCCTTTTATAGTTGTATTGACAGATAAAAATGCTGGATAACAGATCCCTGGGCAACTCCACTATAGACCTCTCTCCAAATCAGCAATTCATACATCAGAATGTTGAGTGAGCAAAAAAACAACAACCAAAAAAGTCCTAGAGATCTTATACTCCAAGTTACTTGATTTACAGATAAGGATCCAAAGGCTCAAAAGAAATTAAGCAACTTGCCCAAAGTCCCAGAGGAAGTCAGAGATTGAACTGGGCTCTTAATCCAATATTCCTTCTACTATGATGGAAGCTCAATATATGTTTGTTGAATGAGTATCAGTTTAATATCTCTTCCAGATATAGGAAATATATAGGTATTAACAGAAGGGGCGATTCTTGAAATACCTGCATCAACTTATTTGCATCTATGGGCAAGACTGGATCCTTGCTGTTACTATGGGCTTCTAACTGCCCCAGAAGGGTTCTGAGTCCACTGCATCTGAAAGGGAACGGAAAGGCCCTAGGCCAAAGCATCCCTGGCAGGCCTAAGGGCTCTACACCTGTTTTTGGAGTCTGGGACATGAAGAGAGGAGACAGGGTTGCCCTCACCTACCATATGTAGAGTGGGCCGGGTGGAGTGCAGTTGAGCATTTAAAATACATTAAAGGCCCATTCCCTTTGAAGTTGGAAACTATCTCTATTTAATCAGAGAGAAACAACTTTTCAAAAGATTTTTTCCCCTCTTTTTTACCTTCAGCTTGCTGGCTTCTCCTGTGGTTAGTACCATGAATAAAACATGCATATCCCAATTAAATCTTGATTTAATTTCACTTCTTTGCAAAGCTGATGAACTCGAGTGCTTTCATAAAGACACCCAGCATTAGCATTCTTTTGTTATGCACAATCCATTCGGAGGAACAAGCGGCTAAAAATAATCAGCCGCCTCTCTCCTGGCCTTGCCAAACTCCCGGAGTTGGGGAGAAGGCAAAAGGGGGAAAACCCAGCCCAGTCCCAGATAGGATAATCCTCCCTAAGGGCTGTCCCCTGGGTCCCTTGAGTGAAGTGGAAAGGGAAGAGGCTGGCCTAGGCAGAAATCTAGAGAGATGAACTGGAGAAGACTGGAGAAGCCAAAGGCTTCCCAGAGCCATGGCCTCCCAGGGCTGACCCCAGGGAGTTGCTAGGGTTACTATCATGGTCTTCATAAACACAGCATCATTGAAAGTCATTCCTGTTTTAGGTAAAGATTAAGGTTTTATTAATCAACCAGTAAGAGCTGGAGAATAGCAGAATGCCCCAAATGCAAAACTAAACTTTCATTTTGCTATTAAGTTTTGATCATTTATTAATCCCTGTAAGAGAAATGTCCCAAGGGGGAAATGATTCAAAGTTGCCTTGCTTCCGTCTTACCCAGACTCTGTCTAGCCTAAGCTTTCACCTTTCCAAAAGACTGAACAGCCCAGATTTATTTCAGAACCTGAGACAGCTCCTGCAACTTTTGGATGCTCCTTGCAGGGAGATCTCAGGGAAGTGGAATTGGATTGAATATTTGTCTCTTGGGGTCAAAGCTAGAAGGGGTGGGTGAAAGTTGTAGAGTTTTGGCTGAAAGTAAAGGAAAGATATCTTCATGTTAATGCTAATAACTACTGGCAACTAGGCCAGAATTGTTTTGGCTGCTCCTGGAGATGTGGGCACCCACTATATCACTGGATGTTTTCAAGTAGAAGGAATTGGATAACCATCGTTAGGAGTGTTAGTAGAGGGTATGAGATCCCTTAACCTCCAATAATAAATATTTCTTATCTGTGAACTAATGGGGTACTATTTACTATCCATCATTGTTTTGCTCTAAGTACCATTGGCTCCTAGTATCACAGATGCTGGTTTGGGAAAGACCTAAAATTCCCTAATACTGTTTGTTTTATAGGTGAAAGAACTGAGACCCAAAGGAGTGATCACATACCCAGAGTCATATAGTTAGTAAATGAGAGGTAGGATTCAAACTCAAGCCATTTGACTACAAACATAGATATTTAGGAGCTAGGTGATACAATGATGGATAGAGTGCCATATCTAGAGTCAAGAGGATTTGAGTTAAAATCCTATCTCAAACTGTTCCTTGGTATGTGACCCTGGGCAAGTCACTTAACCTTGTTTGCTTCTGTTTCCTCATCTGAGAAAAAGAGCTAGAGAAGGAAAGGGCAAACTACTCCAGTATCTGCCAAGAAAATCTCAAATGGGGTCACAGAGAGTTGGACATGGCTGAAAAACACCATATAACTCATTCAGTTGCATTCACACCTCCAAACATGCTCCCCAAAATTCTGGGCTCTTATTAAGCAAGAGGATCTTCACTATAGAGAGGATTTCCAAATATCTACATAGATCTTTTGGAACTAGTGAAGAAAGAGTTTGACAATTTCTGTGTGGTTTGGTGGAATCAACTGGGGGAGACAAAATCTAAACTTAACCTAGAATTCGAGGCTATCTATAATCTGGTGATGATTTACCATTCTATCCCTATCTTCTCCTACTTTCCAATATAAAGCCTTGGCTTTAGGGTCCTTTGCATCTCTAAGTCTATGATCTCATGAATTATCTGTCTCATCCCATCATACTGTTGGGCATGACAATGCCCAACAATTCAAAAAGAATATTCATTATGGTAGGAAACATTCACATAGCACTTGAGAATTTGCAAAATGCTTTACCCTGTGAGGTAGGTACTATTATCCCCATTTTATAGATTAGGGACCTGAAGGTGAGAGGTTCAATAGCTTGCCCATGATCATATAACTAGTAAATATCTCAGAAGAAATTTTAACTCGGGTATCACCCAACTCCAAGTCCACTACCCTACCTACTCATTTAATCTCTATACAAGACACTATTCCAGATACTAGAAATGCAAAGACCAAAATCAGAATCCTTTCCCTCAGAGTATGTATTCTACTATATGTCTAAAGGGTCTATGAAACCAGAAGAGGGTAATGATAGAATTCTGGAAATCCAATGCTCTAGGGGTAGCTAGAGGGAACTTTGGGAAGTAGGCAAAGCTTACAGTAGTTACCTCTATCAGAACTGGGTTCAAGGATCATTTGTTCAGTTGTTTCAGTTATGTCTGACTCTTCATGACCCCATTTGAGGTTTTCTTGACAAAGATACTGGAGTGCTTTACCATTTCTTTCTCTGATTTATTTTATAGGTGAGGAAACTGAGGCAAAAAAGGATTAAGTGACTTTCACAGAGTCACATACTAGTAAGTGTTTGAGATCAGATTTGAACTCAAGTCTTCCTAACTCCAGATCCAGGGCTCTATCTACTGTTCCACCTTACTCCCTGATGCTACATTTAAAGCAGGAAGGAACTTTAGTGATCAACTAATACCAATATCTTCTAAGAGAAAGACTAGTGTAGTGACCTTGCCTAAGGTCATACAGATAAATGACAGATCCAAGATTCCTGGCCAGTGTTCTTTCCAATGCACGTCTGCCTTCTTGGATATACCAAGGAGCAGAGAATTATTATTTGTCCAGGGCAGAGATTTAGAAGGAAAAGAACCTCATGAATCATAAATAGCAATTCAATGGGAGGTCATGGATACTAGGAATTAGAAGAAGGAATCTGGTCCAAGTACAGATGAGGCTTAGAAGTTCTCTGCCCAAGGGTCACAGAGCTAGTACTTGTTCTACGCTATAGATGGATTCCAGTATGAGATTTCAGGAGGTATAGTAAGGAGCATAGAAACACACAAGGCAAAGACAATGGAAGGAAGATCTAGATGAAGCATTCACTGAAGGTTCTGGGAAGCCAGAGGGTACCATCAGATATGCCTAATGGAATTTTTGCCTTTTTTTTTTAATTCTTACTTTCTATCTTAGTAACAACAACTCTAAGACAGAAGGGCAAGGGGTAGGCAATTGGGGTTCAGTGACTTGCCCAGAGTCACAGAGTAAGGAAGTGTCTGAGCTCACATTGGAATCCATGTCCTTCCAGCTCCAGGCCTGGCTCTCCTGAATGTTTGCTTTTTGATGTGTAAAGATTAAAATTAATATCCAATACTCTAGTATTATATTTACTGATATTTATTAAATACTTGACTTGAAGTAAAAGGGGAAAAGTGCAAAGGCTAAAGCAAACCACCCAAACTCCCCAGATGGAAAAACCAAGAGAATGTGCCAGGGCAGAAGGGAAACTCAATATGAAATCAACATAATGATGCAAGTACATGAAAGGGAAAAGGGGATTGTGGGAAATGTAGTCTCTAGGGTTCAAGATTCTAATTAATACAGATGGCAGAGAATATTTTGCCTTTGAGTCCCCAGCACCTTATACATTGTTTGATACCTTTGGAGATGGGGGGGAGTGTTTTTTTGGAGAGGAAGAGCTCAAGACTTCAAATTTCATTGGTATAGGAAACTCCCACTGAGGCAAACACTTATGTCAATGTAGATAGCACCTTCTCTGCAATTTAGGGAATTTTCTGGAGGATTGAGAGGCTAAGTGGCCTGCCCAGGGTCACATAGAAAGGTAAGCCTTGAACTGAATATTTCCTGGCTCTGAGGTAAGTTCTTTGTCCACCACCCCATGCTGTTCCTCATCTGAAACAAAGCAGATATTGATTTAAAATATATTGTTGGGGCAGCTAAGTAGTTTGGTAGATAGAGCTCCAGGCCTAAAGTTAAAATGAGCTAGGTTTAAAACTGACCTCAGAGGGGGCATCTGGGTAGCTTAGTGGATCAAGAGCCAGGCCTAGAGACAGGAGGCTAAGTTCAAATCTGGCCTCAGATATTTCCTAGCTGTGTGACCTTGGGCAAGTCACTTAACCCCCATTGCCTAGCCCTTATTGCTCTTCTGTAATACTTAAGCAGAAGGTAAGGGTATTTTCATATATATATGTAATATATATGAAATTATATAATTATATAACTTGTGATATATATCATAGTTATAGATATATCATAATAATGTTAATATTATTTATATAATATTATATGTTATGTTATATAATTATATATTATAGCTTATGTTATATATTTGTATATTATATATCATATATTATAGATGTGATATTTATGTTGATAGAAATATTTATTTATTTATATATATGTATATATACATATATATATATATATATATACAAAGAGAGAGAGAAATACATGAATGGATGACTAGATGAATGATGAATGATAACCTAAGTTCAGGATAGCAGGTCCAGACCAATAAAGACAATCATAACATTATAAGACCAAAAGGGATATTAAAGAAATGACCTTGTTCAATACCTTTGTTTTCCTATGGCAGTATGGTACTGTGAAAAGCATATTATTTTTGGAGTTAGAAGACCCAGGTCCCATGCTTATTAGTTCAATGACTTTGGGCAAGTCAGAACTACCCTCAGTTTTCTCATCTGTTAAAAAAAACATATATATATATATATATATATATATATAATTACCTTATAGGATTTTGCTTTGCAAACTTGAAAGTACTGTGTCATCTTGGGCAAGTCACTTCTCCCTGGGCCTCAGTTTCCTCATCTATAAATTGAGTCCTATAGACTAGATGATCTTTAAGGCCCTTTCTAGCCATCTTTAATCCCTTTGATCCCATATAAATGTGAGTTTATTATTATTTCTTGAAAAGGGAGATGACAAAGAGCCCAGTCAAGACTGAGAACTTATTACCTTAGGATCTCACTGGAGCTTGCACTGCAAACTCACATCAGCCAACTGAAGGCTCAGGGGAAATCTTTGCTCATGTTTTAAAAACCTGGCAAGCTCTACCTTCCCACTCCCTTGCTCTTAGCTCCCCAGCAGTGACCCCCCTGGCCACTCCCTCCACACAGCCCCTGAGCAGCGGGGCAAGGCCTCAGAACACCTCCTGCCAATAAATAGGCCATTCGGATCAGGGAGGAACACACTGGGGAGAAATTTACACACTCATAAAGAGTGCACACATGCTAATATATTTACAGGTCGGGGGTCCTTTTCCTGAATGCAAACGAGATATTGCTGCAATAAAAAGGAAAATTACTCAGGCCTCTTTGCCGGGCATGTGCCAGGGAGGAAACCTGGGCTCCTAGCGGGCATAAATCGCCCAGATTTCTGTTTGGCCTCAATTCCCAACATTTCCAACCATTTGTGGGTTGTTGTCTTTTGGCGGGAGGAGAGAGTTCTGTTGTTTTGTTTTGTTGGGGTTTTTTTTAATAAACACAATAAAATGATAGATATGCTTTTGTGATCCGGATGCACAGATTACATGTTATTAAGTTATTGGTTTCACACCCCTCAGAGCACTTGGAGTGTGGTTATGATTATTGGATTTTGATCTATTGCCAACATCAACCCCAAATAAATATTTATCTCCACTGAGTGATCTCTGGAGTGAAAGGCAGTCCCTAAGCACAAAGCCCTTTCTGACAGGTTACCCAGAAGACAAGGAAGGGGAAAGACGGGCAATAATAGAACAACCTCACATTTAATCGCACTTTAAGTCTTCATGAGGTAGGCAGGGCATGCGTTATTAGCCCCATTTCATATCTGAGGAAAGTGAGGGTAAGAGAATTTAAGTGATTTGCTCAAGGTCACAAAGCTAATGAGTATTAGTGACAGTTTGATAATAATAGTGGACATTTATATAGCTATTAAGGAGTTTTCACTCTACATGCAGTTATCTAATTTGAAAAACTAAATACTGGCATTGTAATGGCCAAGCTTAGTCCAAAAGAAGAGATAAGAAAATGCACTCCCCACCTTTCAACTAGATAATATTTGAGAATCCTTCTAAGACTAAAACTTTGGTTTTTTTAAGTCTTTTCCACAGTAACATAACCAAAGACTGAAATTCTCTAAACTCCTTTAATTACTCACTTCCATAAGTATTCTTTACTCTTTGGTCTCAGTATTAACCTAATTTCCAAATTCATTTCCTATCCAATCAATTAATTAAGAGGGACAATAAATAATAATCACCCACTGAGCAGCTAAGTAGTGTAGTAGATAGAGTACTGGACTTGGAATCAGGAAGACTCATGTTCATGAGTTCAAATTCAGCCTCTGATGCTTAGCAGCTATGTCACTCAGCTCTGTTCTACCTCAGTTTCCTCATCTGTAAAATGATCTGGAGAAAGCAATGGCAAACCAATCTAATAAACTCCAAATGGGGTCTTGATCAGTGGGACAAGATTATAATATCTCAACAACAACCAAATAACCTACTATGTGCCAGATGTTACAGATTCAAAAAGAGACAAAAGATAGTCCTCGCCAGCAGGGAGTTTACACTCTAATGAAAATGAGAAATAGTTTGTTATCAGCTTCTATTTCACTACCCTTCAGAGGTCCAGAAGATGGTAAGTGATGTGTGATAGAGAAAGCATGCTAGATATGTATCTTGAGGACCATAAAGCTCTGTAGTGTAATCTGAATCATATTAAAATATAACTAGGAAAGGATTAACAAAATAAATAAATCTGTAAAACATAAATAATGTCAATTTGTGGTTTTCTAAGTCACAATGTAGCATTGGATCCATTTCTACTTGAGTTTAATACCTCTTTAGTGAATGTACGTAATAAAGAAAAACTGTGTTCAAATCTTGCTTCTAACATTTGGCAGATAGGTGATCATAGTTAAGTCATTTAACCTTGGTTTCCCCATTTGCACACTAGGGATGGTAATGATCCATGCTATATATATTTGGGCAAGTTTATTTCGAGGTTCAAATAAGATATTATATCTAGTGTTTTGTAAAATTTAAAGCACTTCAGGAATGGTTATGTTTCAGAATCAGAGATCTGGGTTTATGTGAACAAGATTTGGTCTTGGGAACATCATTCTAAAATGTCTCTTTGGAAACCATTTTGCTTTTTGCAGTATTTATAATATGAGTGGGGGTAACTGATAAGCCTTAAAACCACTGATGAGCTAGGGGAATATCTATTCCAGGCATGTAAAGACTTACTCTAGTGGATGAAAACAATTGGTTCCAAAAGCCATGATGGTGGCAGAGGCAAGTACTGTAGAATGTTTAGAGTTTAGTTAGACATCGAAGAAGTCAGTTATCCACTGCATCCCAAGCCATCACCAGCTATCTTCTTGACTTCTGTCTTGCAACTGGACTTTGAACACTCTAGAAGAGAAAATGAGATAGACCACTTTGTGCAACTCTACCTCACTTAAATCCGATTTATGTGAAAGTCAAAAGATATTGCTAGTGATGTCATTTTAGTCCTCTTAAAACACAAACAAAAACAATCACCCATTCTGTGAATATCAGAATCTAGTGAAAGTTTGGGCATCTGGGTGGCACAGTGCTGAGCCTGGAGTCTGGAAGATTCATTTTCCTAAGTTCAAATCTGGCCTCAGACACTTACTAGCTATGTGGCCCTGAGCAGGTCACTTAACCCTGTTTGCCTCAGTTTCCTCATCTGTAAAATGAGCTGGAGAAGGAAATGGCAAACCACTCTAGTATCTTTGCCAAAAAAAAACAACAAAAAAAAAACAAAAAGGGTCACAAAGAGACAGACGCAACTGAATAGAAACAGAGTGTTACAAACAAATCTGTGTTCTCAAGGCAGATATTATTATATGCATCGACTGCCAGGCCCCCTTATTTGCTTTCTAATGATCATTTATCCCAAGGTCCAGGTTGATGATAGTTCTGTGGGGACAGAAAGGGGGATTGATGACACACTCTTTAAGGATTCTCTTTCACCTTCATTGAGGAGTCATTCTAGTCTCTGATTTTTAAATTTTTTTGGCCAAAGAGTTCTCTTGAGAGGACAGAGCACTGATGAAGGAGCACATGGATATTCTAGATTAGACATTCACTTTCTTCCTACCCTTTGCCCTTCAAATTTGGACTGGACATCCTGCTTAGCCTCATAGGGCCATTTAACTGCTTCTAGGAGAAGCTAGGGCTAGGGGCTATGGCCCTTGGGATTGTAGTCTGTGAGAAAGACTTCCTAACCAACATTCAAATGCAGAAGCAGGTTCAGTCTTAATAGTTAGGCTAGGAATCCTCCCAGTTATCCAAGTGGTACTAAGATCTGTATTCCTAGTATTGGATTCTTTGGACAGTAACAAGGAGGCTGAATTCAACCTGGAGCCAGATCATCTAATTGAAAACTAACACGAGGAATATCAAACCAGAACCAGGTAGAAAGTTAGAACAGGTCACAAGGATTCCAGCAACTGGTAGAAAGCTGGGGAAAACATCTCCTCTTTTCCCCATCTTCCTCTTTATCTTTTTATTACTTAGTATAGTCAACATGAAACATCTTCCTTAATCCCTTCTGTGACCCCTGAGAGCAAGAAGTACAGGACTAATCTCAGGAATTCCAAAGAAGTAGAAGTGTAATGGAGGTGTTTAAGTGAAGAGTGAAAATTTTGAAATCTTACTTTATTATTTTTAATAAACCATGCAACCTTAGAAAAGTTGGCTGCCAATGAATCATCACTATAAAAGGTCCACAGATAATATAGAGAGAGCAGGAAATACTCAGATACAAGATGAAGTCAGAACCTTACATTTCTTTAGAGATTTCCAATAATTTGGAGTGGAATTTCATTCTTTTATCCAAAACCAAAGTCCACTCTACCGTAGCCAGTCTTGTGGGGTTAGGATGGTGAGCTAGAGGGTAATCTAAGAGTTTTCAGGCTAAACATTCTCTGGAGAGTAGAAGGTTACAGTACCTTTTACCTAAGTTCATGCATGTGTGCCAGAAAGAAGCCCAAGCAGGGTTACTAAACTAATAGGATGAAACCACTTGATTGGTTTGAGCACAGACCCATCTGATAAGAGAGCTGGTAAACTCCCTTCTTTGCTGGTTAGTGATAAAATGACTCTCTTTATTCAAGCCAGAAGAAGTAAGAAAGTGAGTCAATGAGCACTGTATACATGACTGCAGTGTCTTACATATCACCTACAATATTCACCAAATGCCCAAGGTGCTCACAGTACTGTCACATTATGAAACAGAGCTCTGGGCTTCCACCTCCTCAATATGTCCATGCTATACTATTTCCATCAGGACCATTCCCATCTCTTTCCCACTGGAACTTTGGACTTGGTATCTGGAACTCTTAGCTCCAACAGGCAAGCTTTGGCTTTATCTTACCTAGATTCAGATCTTCACTTCTCTTTCTGGTCATCTCCACGCAGGGCCACTGAGTACATACCCCTACCCATCTCCAGCTTCCCTTTTTGTGTTGTTCCCCATTCAAATGTGATTTCCCAAAGTGCAGGAACTATCTTTTTCTTTTGTATTTCAATACCCAGTGCTTAGCACAGTTACTGGTATATAGCAAATGCTTACTTAATACTTGTCTGTCTGGCTTCCTTCAAGTCCCAGCTAAAATTCCACCTTCTATAGGAAACACTTAATATATGTTTATTGACCAGCTACCATGTATCTACATATCTATGTACTTATCCATGTGTGATATGGTGGAAAACATACAATATGGATAGTAAGGAGACTTGATTAGATTAATTAATTTCTAGTTCTCATCCTCCTTTCTCTATGCCTTGTTTGGTTATGAACTCTTTCCCTATTCATAGATTGGAAAGGTAATTTTTCTCCTTGTTCCTCTAATTTGCTCATGATGTCACCCTTCATGTCCAAGTCATATATCAATTTGGAGCTTGTCCTAATATCTAGTGTGAAATGTTCATCTATATCTAGTTTCTGCCAGATTGCTTTCCAGTTTTCCAAGAAATTTTTTTCTTAAAGTGAGTTCTTAACAGTAGTTGGGGTTGGGGGGGGGTATCAAATGCTAGCTACTGTATTCATTTGTTTCTGTATATTTTGTACCTAATTTATTACACTGGTTAATCTCTCTGATTCTTAACCATAAAAAATAATTTTTGATAATTATTGCTCTGTAAGAGCAATAATCTGAGACTTCTAGATTTCTTTTTTTCCTACAATTTTTCACTTGAGATTCTTGCTCTTTTTTCTGACAGATGAATTTTATTTATTATTATTTTTCAGCTCTATAAAGTAATTCTTTGTTAGTTTGATTAGTGTAGAAATAAACTCATTAATTTAGGTAGTATTGTCAATTTTATTATACTGGACCAGCCTATTCATGATCTGTTAATATTGCAGCAATTGTATAGGTCTGTCTTCATTCCTATAAAGAGTGTTTTGTAGTTGAATTCATATAGTTCCTTTGTGTGTCTTGACAGGTAGAGTCCCAAATATTTTACACATTTTGTAGTTATTTTCAGTTGAATTTCTCTTTCTCTCTCTTCCTGCTGGGCTCTATTTACAATATGTAAAAAAAATTGATGATTTATGTGAATTTATTTTACATATTGCAGATTTGCTGATTATTAATTGTTTCAATTAATTTTTAGTTAACCCTTTCAGGTTCTCTAGTTAAACCATCTTATCATATATAAGAATAAATAATTTTGTTTCTTCTCTTCCCATTCATATTCCCTCAATTTCTTTTTATTGTCTTATTCTTATAATTACTATTTCTAGAACTATATCAAATAATGGAATGGTGGTGATAATGGAATCCTTGTTTTACTCTTGATCCTATTGGAAAGGGCACTAGTTTATCTCCATGACATATAATTGTGGCTCTTAGTTTATACAATACTATGCTTCACACATCAAATAAATATCTATCAGATAAATAGTACTTAATCCTTAATTATGTTTTCCAATATTTCTAATATGAATGGATATTGTTTCTTGTCAAATAATTTTTTCTGTATCTGTTGCTATAATTATATATTTTAACTGTTTTTGTTATTAATATGGTCAATTATGTTGATAATTTTCCTATTATTAAACCAATCTTGCATTCTTAGTATAAATTTAACCTGGTCATAATTTTTAATCTTTGTGATATGTTTCTTTTATCTCCTTTCTAATAGTGAGCTGGTAAAAACTAGTCTGACTAATATGTCCTCAGGCCTAAAGATTCATGTATGTTAGGGCTTAAATGACCTGATGAGCAAGGTTGTACTACCCCTCCCTATCTACTTGCTTGAAGTGGCACCTGCTCCTTATTCTTCATACTTTTATAATTGAAAGGATTTAATAGGATATCTTTTTCCTATTTTTTGGTAGTTTATGTAATATTGGAATTTATTTGCAAATGTGATAGAATTTGCTTGAAATCTATCAGATCCTTAGGTTTTTAGTTCTTTGGGGGATCATTTGTGGTTTGTTCAACTTTTTCTCAAAATTGAGTTATTTAAATATTTTATCCTACTCATCTGGACATTTTAAATTTTTATAAATAATGATTTCATCTAGATTAACTGTTATGAGAACATATAATAGAGCAAAACAACTTCTAACAATCTATTTTTCACTTATTGGTAATTCTGTCATTTTTATATTGTTAATTTTATTTTTTATTTCTTGAAAAATCAAATTAGCTAATGATTTATCTATTTCATTTTTTAAATGGTTCTTACTTTTATATTCTTAATTCAATGTTTTTTATTTCAATTTTGTCAATCTCTTCTTTGATTTTCAGAATTTCCATTTTAGTGTTTCATTGTTGGTTTTCTAGGATTTTATTGTTATTTGCTCAATTTATTGATATATTATTTTCTCTATTTAGAAATATAAAATTTCCCCTAAGGACTACTTTGGTTTCATCTCACAAGTTTTAGTATATTCTCCCATTGTTGCCATTATCTTTAATGAAATTACCTTTTTTTCCTGTAATTTCTTTTTTGACCCACCAATTCTTTAGAATTAGACTAATTAATATTTAGCCTATCTAATCTAATTACTGTTAATGATTTTTAGTTGCTTTTTATGTGATTTTTTGTATTGTGGTAAGTAAAATATTTAATTCTTCTTTTCTACTTTCAGTTGTAAGGCTTTAAGCTATAATATACAGGGTTTTTTTTTTTAAGTTTCCTAGAACTACTATGAATATGTATATTCCTTTCTATTCCCATTCAAAAATCAGTAGACATCTATAAAATTTAACTTTTTGAAAAAAGTATTCAGGTCTTTATTTCTTTGTTATTGTTGTTGGGTTTTGTTTAGATTTGTCTCAGTCTGACAGGGTTACATTTATATCATCTACTATCATAGTTTCACTCTTTCTTCCTGTAACTCATTATATTTTTTAAGTTTTTAGATGTTGTTTGATGCATACATGTTAATTATTTATATTAATATCATGTGATACCTTTAAGAAAAAAGTAGTTTCTCTGTTTATCTCTTTAATCAAATCTATTTTTGCTGTTACTTTGATATTATTATTGCTATACATTCCTTTTTATTTTAATTCATCCAAAGCAGAATAGTGATCCAGCCCCTTATTTCAATTCTGCAGGAATCTTTGTTTCAAATGGGCTTCTTGTAAACAATATATTATTGGATTCTTCTTTCTAATCCATTTTTCAATACTCTTCTGTTTAATGAATGAGTTGCCCTCATTCATATTCAAAGTTGTGACTGTTAATTTCATATTCCCCTTCATCCTATCCTCTTACACCTTTTGCTTTCTTTGTTTCCCACCTCATCTTTATAAAAAAAAGAGGGTGATGAGCAAGGAATATGATGCTCCACACTAGAATTCTCTGCTTGATGCAATCTACTTCTGCCCCCTTGCCCTCTTCTTTTTCCATTGTCCAGAGCCCAGTTATATATTCTTACCCTTTGTCTCTTTTATTCTCACCTTTTTATTCTCACCTCTTATCACAATCTACCTTCTATGGTTAGAGTTTGTTTTGTTTATGATTAATCCCTCCCTGAACCTACCCGTCCACCTCTTGCTGTTCTTTCTTGTTTTCCTGTTGAGTAAAATGCATTACCAACCGTTTCATTTTGCAGAAGAAAAACCTTAGGATCAGAGAGGTTAAGTAATTCACTCAAAGTTACACAGGTATTTTTATGTTTAAATTATCATGCTTTTAAGTTCACAAAGTACTCTGTTCACAAAACTCTGAGGGAGGTAGTACTTTTTTCTTTTTAACAGAGGAGGAAATTGGGACTCAGAGAGATAAAGTGACTTTTGAAACATAGATCACCCTAGGAGGCACACAACTCAGTGGGATGCCACAGCAAGGGATTTAAACCAACAAGAAGAGGTATTGGTCAGCAGGGAAAGAGAGTAAGAAGCAGCAAAGTAGGAAGATAGGGGTGACATTACCAAAGATAAATTTTGTGCATGTCTAAATGTTGCCTAGGCAGAAGAAAGCCTTTGTTCACCTCTTTCTCTTCATCCTTTTCCTTTTTCCATCAGGGTGCCTAACCATAATGTGTAACACAGATTTTATTTTTATACAACCTATTTTTTGGTGACAAACTAAAACACTGCTTGTTTGGGAAAATATATTCTGAATTCCAAGCAACCTCTTTACAAAGTTTAAGAAAATAACTCATCAGTAAATTGGGATCTGACAACCTATAATGACTCAAAGTTCTCTTAGTCACTAGGGTTTCCTCCCTAACCCAAGGTGGCATGGCGAATGTTTTCTGTGAACCAAATGTGCCATTAGAATAAGGAACTCTATGACATCCAGACTGTATGTGATGGTCTGGAAGATATGTGTGTGTGTGTATATATAATATATATATATATATATGTAAATGTAAGCATGAGCTTTCAAAATGAAATCATTTATTTTAGTGAGCATCCCTTTGTTGATACCACTAGTGAAATAATGGGCTAGCCTTACAACTATTTGCTTTCATTTTGACCAAGCACACCTGTAACCTAGAAAAAATTAGAGTGTATCATCCATGACAGTATTATTAAAGAGCAGAGCCTGAAGAGTATCATAGCATTTGGTGACAGCCAGACTGTGGCATGGTGTTCCTGTGACCCAGCTTCATCACTAGAATACTCAAGATGCTCCTCCTCAGCACCAAGACTGAGACCATGCATCACTCACTGGCTGAATATCCTCGTCAAAAAGACAAGTTGTATTGATTGCCATATCTGGGCTTTAACTTATCCTGCTTTGACTTGAGCTTATGTTCTGAACCAAATACTTAGAGGAGATTCCACAGCACTAGGACTTCTCATCTGAAACCAAATCACTTTTCCCATATCGCTGAACTTTTGGCTTAGAAGTCTGATTTTAGGCTAGAGAGAAGGAAATGACTCCCCCCACCCCTTTTCCTCATTTTTGTCCTTCTTTGAGTGAGTAACAATTTGGGCGAGGTGAAAGGAGAAGAACTACAACATCACTTGTGTTTTTCCTGCTGAAAAGGAACTGGGAACCAAAGGATCTGAGTTCAAAATGCAAATACCACTTCATCTCTATGAACCTCAGTTTCCTCATATGTAAAATGAGGGTAAAAATATGTTCTATTTCAAAATAGACTGTCATGAGAAAAGTGTTCTCTAAACCTAAGTTGTTCTTTGTTGCAAAATTTCAGAAGACACCCAATTATACTTCCCGTGGGCTATGGGCTTGATGGAAGTGCCTAGGACTTCAGTTCTCGTGAAACTATGCTTGGGTGCAGGGAGATTGTATCATTAGGGCAATGGGACTCTGGGAGGGAGAGGAAAGGCAGTACCTGGAATCCAAGAAGGAGGCATCTAAGATGGCAAAGGCAGAGTCCAAGAACTCAGGACTCCCCAGCAGGCTGCAGAAAGCCCAAGAGAGGAGAGAAGCCATTCAGGTGGCAGAGAGAGGTAGCGAGACTAGAAGATCTTCTTAGCAGAGATTCAGAAACAGTGTGGCTTATGTTGGCCAACTTTCAGACGCCAACCAGGCCATGTTTCCCTCCTCCTTCTCCCTCCTTTTGGAAACATACATCTTGAAGAAACTGATTTGCCAGGCAACTCCTTTGAGGAAAAGGGATAAGGCTACCCTCATTTTGGAAATGAGCATTAAGATAGGTTTTTCTATTGCTTTGCTTTGCAATTCTGTTGCAATTATTCTTTTTTTGTACTATTTCAATGTTTT
Organism: Monodelphis domestica; assembly: GCF_027887165.1. NCBI lineage: Eukaryota > Metazoa > Chordata > Mammalia > Didelphimorphia > Didelphidae > Monodelphis > Monodelphis domestica. The sequence goes on from NC_077230.1 coordinate 235,876,616, forward strand.
TACTATTTTTTTGTCTACTCTGTTAGGGAAGTGAAAACTGAATTTAGACAACCTTTAGAAGTTTCTGGGAAACTGAATGGGGAACTTGAGTCAGGTGAGATAAATTATCATTATAATTCAAATACTCCTACACTGAACTTTTCATCTCTTGAAGTTGAGAGTTAAGTAGATAATTAGTTACATTTTCTGGGTTTGTCCAGGATTATTTATGGATGATATAGAATTTCAAATCAACTACCTACACTAATATTGAAACAATGGGATTAGAGGTGGGGTTGAGGGAGGCTGCGCTGAAATTTTAAGGCAATAATTTATTTATGTAAGTCATCTGGCAAAAATGAATTGTGTCACCTAAATTGTTTATAGTAGTTGTGTTTCACCAATGGACTGACCACAAGGAATGTTCCTCCTCCATGAGGTCTAGCATGTAATTTGGAAAATATTCCTTTTTGTCACAGACCTTGCTAGCAAGATAGGCAAGTTGGTTTAAAAGAGTCACTGAGTCATTTTGTGTTCAAAATAAAGTACAGGGGGCAGCTGAGTGGCTCAGTAGATTGAGAGCCAGGTCTAGAGATGGGAGGTCCTGGGTTCAGTTTGGCCTCAGACACTTCCTAGCTGTGTGACTCTGGACAAGTCACTTAACCCTCATTGATTAGCCCTTACTTCTCTTCTGCTTTAGAACCAATACCAGTATTGATTCTAAGATGGAAGGTAAGGGTTAAAAAGATAAAATAAAATATAAATGTGTTTAACTGCCATTGTATAAGTGTGTGCTAGAGTAAATGACTGCCATCATTTCTTGGGTACTAGAAATCTCTTTCAGAGAGTTGGGCCTGGAACTTCATTGATTTGGGTAGTACTGTTAAATGTGTAGAGAAGAATATTATAAAGAACATGAGATTGGAGTCATCATGACATCGTATCATAGACTTGGAGTCTAAAAGAACTGGGTTCAAATCCAGCCTCAGAAACTGGATAAATAAACCTCAGCAAATCACTTATCTCTCAGCTTCAGTTTCTTCTGGAAATTGTGGGTAATAGCAGCAACCTCACTGGGTTGTGGTATAGGTCAAATAAGGTGATATATATAAAGTAGTTTATAAACCTTAAAGTATTATGAAGCATAAATATTCATCACTACTATCATCATTATTATTATCACTTCTCATTATCTTATCTTTGAGGGGAAAGGTTCAAATAGAAATGATTCAAAAACAAGATGTTATTCCATTATCTTTCTTACTTATTTAATGTTCTGTGGAGCATTGGATAAAATGACGATTTGGGGGAAATTGACAGGAATGTTAAGATGTCAGCTCACTTTTTGAAGGCTTATAAAAAGTATATTCAGAAAAATCATAACATGTAAGAAGAGAGATGACTTGGACCTCATTCTATTCCCCGTGATTCTAATTTCTTTATATTTTGAAAATTATTATTTTTATATTTTGATTCTTTATATTTTAAAAATTATTCCTTTTGTATATATAGAAATTAAGCATATTCAGTATGGTGACATCTATTAAAAACTTTGCTCTTACAGTTTATGGTTTAGTGACATTTTTGGTAGCGGACAACTGTTCTGTATGTATTTGCTGAATTAGTTTGGGGGTCTGTAGGATTAGTCACTTGTTAGTTTAGAAAGAGGGTGACATTCTGTTAGATTATTCTGACTGATCAGGTCTTTCTATGTCTGCAGGAGACACCAAGTTTTTTAAAACTTGTAGTCCTGGTTGCACAGTTTCTACTGTATCAAT